>NC_080794.1:9140000-9458750 GCF_028018385.1 Neofelis nebulosa
CCAATCAGTTTTCTAGGTGTGTAGGATGGGTTAGTGTTGGTCTGCCTGTGTTTCATGGATGCGAGACGCACAAAAAAACTTCCATGCTCTTCGGCCATCTTGGCTCCTCCCCTAAAATATTTTTTAGTGTTTATTTATATTTGAGAGAGAGACAGAGACCGAGACAGACCACAAGTGGGGGAAGGGTAGAGAGAGAGGAGACAGTATCTGAAGCAGGTTCCAGGCTCTGAGCTGTCAGCACAGAGCCGGACACAGTGCTCAAACCCACAAACCATGAGATCATGACCTGAGCTGAAGTCAGATGCCCATCTGACTGAGCCACCCAGACAACCCTAAAATATTTTTGATGGTTTCTAAGACTTTTCTTAAATTCTTTTGTCTTTTATATTCTCTTATTTTCACCAAGACATTTCTGCCTGTGGATTTCTTCATGCCTTCCCTGCTTTGGGTTTGCTTAATTTTTAAATTAATTTGAAAGTCCTTACTCATGGCCAGTGAAATATTTTCCCTTCTCTACTATCTCTGCCACCTCTTTCTCATCTGGTTATATATACATCCATTCAGTGAGTTTATAACTTTCATTTATATCTTTAAAATAAGGAATTAAATCGAATGAACAATATCTCAAAATTCCCACATGTAAAGTGTTTTGATGTCTTCTACTGTTTCTGTTTGTTTTTGCTTAGGGTGTCTGGCTCCTTGAATCACTGATTTTTACAAAAGTTAGCAGCCAGAGGCAATACATTTTTTTTGCGGGCTTTTAAAGTGGTAAATTTTCATTACATGATGTTGATGGTTACCTGTAACTAAAAATATTAAGATTGTTATGAATACAAAACCTGTGAATTCTTGATGTATATATGTGTATACATACATGTGTGTAACACAGTAGAGTGTATTCTGTGAATTAGAGAACTGCTTTCAAAATAAAACTGCAACTTCACCATTTAAATTCATTTGCAGCATAAACATTAAGAATATATTGGGGTGCCTGGGTGGCTCAGTCGGTTAAGATCTCGTAGTCTGTGAGTTTGAGCCCCGCGTCAGGCTCTGTGCTGACAGCTCAGAGCCTGGAGCCTGTTTCAGATTCTGTGTCTCCCTCTCTCTGACCCTCCCCTGTTCATGCTCTGTCTCTCCCTGTCTCAAAAATAAGTAAAACGTTAAAAAAAAATTGCAAAAAAAAAAAAGAATATAAAAGGGGTGCCTATGCCTGGGTGGCTCAGTCGGTTAAGCATCTGACTTCAGCTCAGTTCATGATCTCCCAGTTTCTGGGTTCAAGCCCCATGTCAGGCTTTGTGCTGACAGCTCAGGGCCTGGAGCCTGCTTCGGATTCTGTGTCTCCCTCTCTTGCTGCCCCTCCTCTGCCTTTCTTTCTCTCAAAGATAAACATGAAAAAAAAAGTACTAAAAAAATAAAAATAAATAATTATCCCCATGTTGATGATAAAATAAAAGTTCATGGAGGTTTAGTGTTTATCTGTGCACACTAACATAATGATCCATCCCATTGTTGCCTAGCAAACCTTTCATAGCATCTTACAAGAGAAATGTGTTCCTTGTTTTAATGAACCAATGATAGTCTCTGCTCTCAGAGGAGTATGATATCAGTGACATCAGCGATAATCTATTATATCAGAGGGGCACGTTCTCCTTCTGTGATATTTGTATACTTCCACCCCAAATTGTCACAGGTAGAAGACATTTTAGTCTTTATACTTAACATTGAACCGGTCTTGTATACCCTGCTTCAACTGTGATTGGTAATGAGGGCTCCTGTGCCCGTAACAGAGATCACTTACACAGTTTCTCTCCCAACAGCTCTGCTCTTCCTCCAGTGCCTCATCCCACGTTGCTCTGTCTCCTAGGAATCACACCGAAGTCATTTTCTCCACATAGTTTCTCACCATAATTGTTTTCTAGCACTGGAACTGTCAGGAGTCATTGCGGATGTCAGGGGAAACACACAGAATGATAAATGTGTAAATCTCCACTCTGTCACCCTGTCCCCTGCAGCAGGGTTATTACAAGGGAGACCTGTGGGCAGGTCGAATCCATTCAAACAAGTAAGAACACATAGATTGATCAAATAGATGCCGAAAATTAAATAGTTCTGGCCATGACTAAGTGAGAGATGTTGTTGGGAAAATATTTAGTAATGCCCTAGAGATGTAGTTTTTATTGGTATTATTTTAATAAGTCAGAGGCTCAGCTTTTCAAACTGATATTTGTTCGCTGTGAAATATAACCTATCGTAATGTGCTTGAATTTACAGTTTATTAGGCCTCTCTTCTTTTCTGAGGAAAAGTCTTACAACTTTGACAGAAACTTCTGTCTCAGAGCAATTTACATAAGGGAAAAATAAACATTCTTCAGTTTTATTTAGGGACTTCTTCACTAAATAGCATTTGATAAAGTATACTTGAAAACCAGAAATTCTTAAAAGTTTAATGTTATTTTTTCACATGTGTCTGTTTCTAGTGGACTGTATTTTTTGAGCTGTTTAAAGTTTACAACAAAATTGAGAAGAAGGTACAGAAATTCCCCACATATTCCTGCCTCCACACATGCATAGCCTCTCTGACTGGTGCATTTTTTGTAACAAGGATAAACCTACATTAACACACCATCATCACCCACTGTCTGTAGTTTATCTTTGGGTTTAGTCTCGGTGTTGTACATTCTGTGGATTTGGATAAAGTATAATGATATAGATCCATCATGAATCTTCTGTGTTCTGCCTGTTCAGATCCACATCCCCTCATCCCTGCAACCACTGACCTTTTTACTGTCTCTATAGTTTTGCCTTTTCCAGAATGTCCTGTAGTTGGAATCATGTGACATGTAGGCTTTTCAGATTGGTTTCTTTCACTTCATAATACACATTTAAGTCTCCTCTATGTCTTTCCATGATTTAATAGTTCATTAATATTTATATAAATTTTCCTTGATGTTTGCCCTTTTAAGGAATGACTTTTTGATTCAAAAGCATTTGCAAGCTTATCAAGTGCCTTTGTCTAAAGTTATGTTCAACTGCAAGGTAATATAATAAGGTTTTATGCATGTATATAGGCATGGATGCTTGAATGTACATATACTTATCTGAAAGCTAAAATAAAAAGCCTGTAGATTACAAGAAGTGTCCATAAGAGTTAATTTTTTCTAGTCCAGTCTTCTAAATCACATATTCATGTCTTGAAACTTTGAGAAAGAACTTGATAGCATTTATATGTGAATGGCTCTTTGATTCAATATTTTTAAATGTGCATTTGCCTGGTGTCAAATGAGTAGTTTATTTCGTGGAGGAGTAATTTAAATACTGAACATGATTGAAAAACTCCTACTTTTCATGAATTTATGCAAAATTGGGACTGCAATTAGTTTTAAGATTGTAAAGTCAAGTGCCACAGTCCATTGAAGCTTATGAAACCATGGCAGCTTGCTGAAACTGAGCCACCAGGGACTGGTAATGGAGTGCTGATGAATTTCCCACATAACATTTGAGAAAAGTTACAAGCTATTAATTTTACACCATATTTTACTAAGAAAATAGAAGTACTAATAATGAGGGGGAAAAAACATTGATCTTTTGAGCATATGCTGGATTTTGCTAATGAAATCAGACAACTTCTTTGAAAAAGCCAGAACTTTGAAATACATGTCCACCAACTTGTATGCTCAAAGTCACAATCGTTTTCTGCTAACCATAGAGGGAGAATTTGACTTTTGAAGCAAAATGCCATCATAATAGTGTGGGAAAAAGTTTATTCCATATCATCTTCTGTTTGAACTTGTAAAAACTTTACTTTTGCTACTTTTTAACATGGATTCTTTCCATATTGGGAGTTTAAATATAGTTTTTCTTTCCTATTTTCTTGTTTCCTCACATATATCCATAAACGTCGCTTGCAAAGGAAGGTCAAGGTAGGGTTTTGCTCATCAAATGGCTCAAGTGTGTTTTTGCCCTCATTAAGACCTACAGAACATTTTCATCCCATAAATTATAGATTCCGTGATTCATGCCTTCAACTACTCTCCTGTTATTATTATCAACTTCTTTGCCTCGTTGTTCGCATGTGGGAAAAGAAACCCGAAGAAAATATTCAGACAACTGAATTTGATTGTATCTTAGCATTAACTTGAAATTCTTGATGT
The DNA here is from genome assembly GCF_028018385.1 of Neofelis nebulosa. Taxonomy (NCBI): domain Eukaryota; kingdom Metazoa; phylum Chordata; class Mammalia; order Carnivora; family Felidae; genus Neofelis; species Neofelis nebulosa. The sequence goes on from NC_080794.1 coordinate 9,144,152, forward strand.
TTCATTAGTTAATGTATTTTTTCCATAACTAAACTCCCCTCTGATCATGAAATCTGTACCTCTGCTGCCTCTGTTCTCGTACTCAGGACATGATCTTACCTAGACCCTCACACAGAAAAATATAACACCGTTTCCAATTATTTTGTAGTGGCTAGAATTATTAGTTATTTAGAGGGAAAGTGTATAACTTATATGCCAAATATGAAACCAAAGAAAATATGTAATATTTTGTATGTAGAATCTTTTTGTAAAGGACTCTTGGCTATGACTTTAAAAATTACACTCTTTCAGGGCACCTGGGGGGGCTCAGTCTGTTAAGCTGAGCTTAACTGGAATTCAGCTCAGGTTATGATCTCATGGTTCGTGAGTTCAAGCCCCACATTGGGCTCTGCACTAGTGGTGTGGAACCTACCTGGGATTCTCTCTCCCTCTCTCTCTGCCCCTCCCCTGCTCTTTCTCTCTCTCTCTCTCTCTCTCTCTCTCTCTCTCAAATAAATAAACTTTAAAAAAAAATTGCACTGTTTCTGTGGTGCCTGCGTGGGTTAGTCAGTTAAATGGCCAACTCTTGGTTTTAGCTCAGGTCACCATCTCACGGTTCATGGGTTTGAGCCCTGCATTGGGTTCTGTACTGACAGTGCAGAGCCTGCTTGGAATTCTTTCTGCCCCTCCCCCACTCATTCTCTCTCTCTCTCTCTCTCTCTCTCTCTCTCTCTCTCTCTTCCCTCAAAAAAAAAAAATTGCACTGCCATAAGAATATGGCAACCACTAGCAAATGTGGCTCTTGGGTGGCTAGCCCAAACTGAAGTATGCCATAAATGTAAAATAGACCATAGAGTTTAAACATGTGATATTAGGAATATAAACTAGTTATGTGAAAGATTGGCCTGTAAATTGTTTCAATGACCAAAACTGGAAGTAAAATCTTCATAAGTCCATTTATATGCTTCAGAATGCACATGTATATTTTGTTCAACGTTCAAGAGGTAACAGTAATGGTACGCTTGTAGGGAACGCTCATTAAGGTGAGCTTCCTTCAATATTTTTTAGATGGATTGTATTTGACCTTATTAAACAGATTAGGGTCCTTTGTTCTAGTTATCAACCATTCATAACCTCAGAAATTGGTTTAGCATTCAGTCTTTTCTTTCCCATAGAACATAGGCAGATATATTTGAATTGTAATTTTGTCTTTGAATACATTCTGCAAATAGCCTAACAAAATGAAATAAGCATAAACATGTAGTCCAAAGTTATTTGAAGTATGACTCAAGTTACTTTATCAAATATGTGCCTGGGCACTTCCCCTTGGACACTGCCACCGTAAGGTGAAATTAACTACTACTTAATGGGAAGTCTCTTTGAGACTTTGAGAAAATTCGTTCATATCTGCACACACGTGTGTGTGTCAGTACGAACAATAATGTACAGGTATATACACCTACATTCTTTTCATGGGATCATACTGAACCTATTGCTGTAAGACTTGGTGTCTTCCTTCTACAATAGAATAGCATGAGTTATTTCAACTTGCATTTATACTTGCAAAGTATACTTGCATTAGCTTCATTCTTGAAAATGACAGTTTATATTTCCTGAGAGTATTCATGGGAAAATAACACCAACTGTTGTAACTCCCCGATTTCAGTAGCTTGAACCGATGGAGACGTATTGCTTGTCACAGAAAATCCAAATTCCTGTGAATGAGCATGTGACCCTTCTCCAAATGCAATTCAAGGACATAGGCCCTCTCCATTTTGTGCCTTTGCCATCCCTGGAGACTCACTAATATGTTGATGCCAATAAACCTGTAGACTGTTTTAAAGATGTCATTTGTAGTAATATTTATGGATTTTATAAAATGTTAAACCGCAACACAATATTTACAAAAAAGTATAAAGAAAACTCGAAGTGTAAAGGGGGAAATTTTAGCAATTATTATTTCTGTAATTTTCTTCCATATGTAAATATTTAAAGATATATTTTCTATGCCATTTTCAACAACATGTAGAATGGAGCTCAAAGGATATTTAACATTTCATATAATATTTCTAATACTCTGAATTTAACTTTTTCACTTAAACTTATGATAAGAGCATTTTTTCTCTTAATATCATTTGCATTCAAGACTTTAGTGCATGCTCAGTGATCTCTGAAAATAAAATGATTAATTAATATCTTTTTGGTGGTAATTTAGATTTCTTTTGGGTTTATTTTCTCCCTGACACTGATAAGAGGAACATCATAAATAATTGTTAATCACAAACGATTATTCTAAAAAATCGTTCTATTGGTACCTCTGAGATGAGGCATATACATTACTTTTCCAACCAAACAACTTCCCACCCTCCCTCTTTTCTTCCCTCTTTCCCTCCCTCCTTGTCTCTTTCTTTACCACTCTCTCTTGCCTTTCAGATAGCAGTGAAACAGTTAGTACCTATTATATCTGAGGCATTTAGGATTAGATAGTGAGAAGACGTGTTTATTCCTAGAACTGCAGATTTGCAATGTAATTTTGGAAGCAAAATAAATGTTAGCATCTCAAAGATTGATCCATGTGTTAAAGTTGGTGAGAATGAAGATACAGGCACAATTGAAGGTTGTCTGCCTTTTGTTTACTATCAGTTTCACAGTGGAGTACAAGGGATAGATGTACTTTTAAGAACAGAAATAAATAATTTAGGCTTCCCTGGTTGGTTGCTCTCTTTCACAGAGGCAAGTCTGAGACAGAGCTTCACTTCTGCTCCTGAGGGGAGGACAGCTTGGAGGGTGCGGTAGGTGACTATTGCTCTAATCTAGACACAAAATGACAGCCTTCTCTACAGACTCTCTAACAGTGGAGGTTTTGTAAAGAAAGAATACTGGGCACATGTATATTGAAGATAAACAGAACGGACTTTGCAGAAGTTTGTGATGTAAGAGAAAGGAAGAAGGCAAGGGCACCTCCCACATTTCTGGTTTGAAGATTTGGTGGGTGGTGGTTCCAACCGCAGAGATAATGAGGACTGAGGTGGGAGTTTCGGAAAGAACATAAAAAGTTCCTTTTGGATATTATAAGTTAAGGTGTCTAAGAGATAGTCAATGGCAGATGCAGAAGAAGTAGCTGGATTTATGAATCTAGACCTCAGATAAGTTGATAAAAATGTGATCAAATTATGAGCATCATAGCAAGGTGCAGATGCTTGACATCATTTCGATATTGGAAACAGAAAAAAAAAAAAAAAACATAGGAAAAAAAGAGCTCAGGACTGCTCCAGGAGAAACTTCATGCTGTGAGAGAGAAAAGTGTGGAAGAACTAACAAATGAAACAATGAAGTAATCAGTAAGAAAGAAAAAAAATAGGAAAGAATGGTTTTATGGACGTCAAGAGGAAGGAGTGATTGATGGTATCAGCTTTTTTAGAAAGTTTAATAAAACAAAGAGACTAGCACTCACTGGTTTAGAAAATAAAAAAAAAGTGTGTATATCACCTGCAATTGTGTAATTTGTCATTTGCAGTACTTCACTACAATGTGCAATGAAAACCATGCTAATGACAGCTTTCCTACAATGAGGGGGGAAAAAACAGGCAAGGCAAGATTTCTATACACAAGAAAAAGGGACAGGTAAGCTTTTGGACCACGAATCCAATAATTGTAGTGAGACCCAGATATTTGGCTGCATACTAACGTTTCCTATGATATTACTGAGGCCATCTATCCTCAGAGAGTATGCGTCCTTGTGCTTAGATACAAAGAATAGGTTTCTTACATAAAAGGATACCTACCACAGAAATAGCCCGAAGCTTTGAATTGACTTATGTGTCAATGAAGCAATTAGCTCCCATGGCTTAATGTATAAGGAGCTATGTTAAGTTTCTTCCCCACCCCCAGCCACCACCAGATGTTTGAAGATATCTGAGGAACACATTGGGGGACGTGAAAACCGTGGGAAACGGAGTTGCTGAGCAAATAGCAGCCTTCCAGATATCCTTTTATGGGAGTAGGACGTAGGTTTAAAGCATAGCAACTTAGTTAATTATTCAAACTAATGAATTTATCCTAATAACTTCACAAAAAATAGGATTTTTCTGAAATATTATTGCAATCCATGTTAATTATCTAAGTCGCAAAGAAATAGCTGGCATTTTTGCCTAAATTTTTCTACCATTTCTGAATTATAATCACTGACAAAGAAATAAAGTAAAAAAAATAAAGGCAAGCATGCCAACTCAACATCAAGAAAGATCTATGTGTAATTTGAGGGGAAATTATAAGGCACTTTTAATTTGGACAATTTGAAAACATATGAAAACATTATCTACCCATGGTTTGGTCTGTAATATGTGTCGGAATTTTACTGCAGTAATCCAGATGTCATTACGACCCCAGGCTTGTTGGTTTACCGTCCTTGAATCTGACACCATGAGTAAGTGATATATAAACTAACCATAATAACAATCAATCACTTCACACCTTGAACTCTTTCCCTCCAGAGAGAAGAAATTCAAATCTTTATTTTAGAAATTCTTAAATAGATGAAACCAGATTTCTAGTTTTGTTCATATTTTTCTCCAGATAGTATATATCATTTGACATATTGAAAATCCATATACCTCATAACAATCCCTAAGCCCAAGACTGGCCATTGCTTCCCACTCCACCAGAAGTTGTGCGATGAGAGCTCTGCGTTCAACTCAGCAGGGCACCCACTAATAATAGTATTCTCTGGTAATCAAGAGCCTAGGAGAATGGTTCCTGGAGGACTCCTTAAGCCATTTACCCTGAATAGCTTGAGATAAGTTGGTTCTGTGGCTTTATAACTCCTACAAACCAATTGGTGAAAACAGGTTTTCTTCCTTGGGGAGAGGATCACGAATTTTTCTAAATACATAACTATCTTTGGCCATTTCCAAAGCACACAGTTTAGGATAGAATCATAATACTTAGACAAGCCATCACTGTAGCTTACATCCTTCAGACTAAGAGAATCTGAAATTTCTAGAAATCAGATCTATATTAATACAGTTATGAAGACCTCGAATCCTTTTATGATGAAACCCAAGGGAAAATAACAATCCTGAAGCCAAAAACTCCACTCAAATTGCTCTCATCACTTCCACTAGAAATGTCTTTGTGGATGAACATAACGAGCTCTTTTTTGACCTTAACTTTCCTTGACTGCTTTGCAGCATTTGACACTACTGTTCTCTTTAAACTTTTTCTCTCAAAATACCTCTACTTCATCCCTTGTTCTCGATTTCAATTGATTATGTGGATTTTCCCATCGATAAAATGGGAGTTCCATGAATATCTTCATCTCTCACATTTCCCATATCAAATTGTGTTCATTATACCACCTAACTAGCTCTAAAATATATCTGCTCCTCTCAATCCCCAGTATCACGGATATGCTAGTATAATAACTATCAAGTTGATCTCATTGCATTTAATATGGCCTCCCATTAATCTACTTTTCACTCTGCTGCCAGAGAGGTCTTTAACAAAATCACATCTGATGATCTTAGTGCTTGCTTATAACACTCTGATGGCTTCACATTTCCCCTGGAAAGAAAATATCCTCCATGTGACCTTCACTGCCTTTAATTTCACTGCTGATTCTCTGTGCCAACTCTCCCCACTCCTCCTTTGTATGCAGTAGCATTCATTGTGAAGTTGTTTGATTTTCCAAAATGTGGTAAGCTCTGTCTTATCTAAAGATTTTGAATATACCGTTTCCCTGCCTGCAACATTTTTGTCACCATTTTTGACATCTTCCTGTTATTCAGATATCAAGTAATAAGCAGTAATATACAGTTCCTTAGAGAGAGCTTGCCACATCATTCAGACAAGGTAAAATGTTGTTTCTCTTGGCTTGAACCCATCGTGCATGGCATTATTTGGCACTCTCTTCCCCCTTGCAATATCAAAACATTGGAAATAACTCAGATGTCCTTCAACTGATGAAAGGTTAAATAAACTCTGGTATACCCACACCATTGAATACCACTAAGCAAAAACAAACAAACAAACAAAAAAACCTATCAAATATGTAACATCCTTGTGACGATGGATATATTCTGTATCTTGAGTTTCTTGGTGTCAATGTTCCAGTTTTGACATTGTACTACAGTTTTTTTTAATGTTTGTTTATTTTTGAGAGAGTGAGAGCACGAATTGGGGAGGGACAGAGAGACAGGGAGTCAGAGGATCTGAAGTGGTCTCTGCACTGACAATGTGGGGCCTTATGTGGGGCTCGAACTCACCAACTGTGAGATTGTGGCCTGACCCGAAATCAAAAGTCAGATGCTTTACCAGCTGAGCCACCCAGGAGCCCCTGACATTGTACTATAGTTCTGTTCAATGTTATGATTGGGGGAAATTGGGTAAGGACTACATGGAATCTCTCTGTATCACTTCTTACAGCTGTAGGTGAGTCCATAATTGTCTCAAAATAAAAGGCTTAACTTAAAAAATTAAAATAATGACATTTTTAGACATGCATAAAATTTTCCACCCACAGAAAGCCTAGAAAAAAGAAGTAAAATAAATAGAATGCCAAAACTTAGAAGAGAGTAAATTTTATCACATTTTAAAAATTATTCTTTAAAGCTAGTGTATTGTTTATACCAAATCAAGAAAAAGACAACAGTAATATAAAAGGAAAACTAATGAGTATATGGCAATCTTATTTATTAAAGTATCAACCCAAACTAAAATGTTAACAGATAAAATCTAGCAGTATATTAAAAGAATGATACACCAAGATTAAGTATTCTAAGTGTGGAAGAAAAAAACAGCATCAGAAAATCTAATTCAATTCATTATACTCATAGATATGTGAAGAAAAAAATCACATGCCAAAATGTATTTCAAACAAATGTCAGCACATTTTTGTTATATTTAACAGTGATCTTCACAAGCAAAAAAAATAGAAATGAACTAAAAAGAGTTGGTAATACCCACCTTCCAGAAACCAACAGTAATGATTATATTAAGTGATAAAATCATAGCTTCCATGTTTGATTCCTAGTTTTGATTCATCTAGCTTTACCCATTACAGTGCAAAATTATGGTAAAAGTTCAGTTAGAATTCCGATACACTACATAACGATTAGAAAAGAAGAGACATGAATTGTTATTTGTAGGTGACAGAAATCTTCTAGATGAAATAAGCAAAAGGATAAAATGACATTTCAAAATGATCATTGAAAAATTTTCCTGAATAAAACTAAAAAATCAACAACTCTTCTTAAAGTTATCAGAGAAGCATGGTCATAGGGCAAATCACTGTCTGAATATTGGAGAGACAGACAGGCAGATACTCAGAGAATCAAAACTTCCTATGGCAGAAACTCAGGAGCAGAAACCTCCATTGGAAACAGCACTGGGTAGGAAAACTTGAATATAATTGATGAATTGCTGGAGGCTCAGATTGATTAAGTATCAAAGCCAAAAACTCCACAGCATCACAAAAGACTCATGCCTAATCACAGGACCAGAAAGCACTTTCCCTCTGCCCATACTTTACTAAAGGACCTGTTCACCTGTCTCTTTTACCCATTACATCACATCTGCCTCTCAACACAAAATGATAGGTCATACTCACTGGTAAAAAACAATGTGAAGAGACTGAGGAAGCATCAGAACCAGATTTGTATATGGCAGGAATGTTGAAATTATTAGACCAGGTATTTAAAAATTAAAACAAAACAAACCTATAACTGTTAATGCTAAGGGATTTAATGGAAAAAGTGGACAATATGCAAGAACAAATAGACAATTTAAGTCAAGAAATAGAAAGAATCAAAAGGAAATGTTAAGAAATCAAAAACACTGTAATAGAAATGAAGAATGTTTTTGATGGGCCCAGTAGCTGATTATGACTGAGGAAAGGATCTCTGAATTTAAGAAACCTCCAAAACTGAAAAGCAAAGAGAAAAAAGAGTGAAATAAATAGAACAGAATATGCAAGAAATGTGAGACAACTACAAAAGCTGTAATATGTACATAAGGTTAGAGGAAGAAGAGGAGAAGGGGACAGAACCAATATTTGAAGCAATAATGACTCAGAATTAATGTTAGATACCAAATCACAGATCCAGAAAGCTTACAGAACACCAAACAGGAGAAATGTCAAAAACTACTGCATTTAGATATATCTCACTCAAACTGCAAAAAAGCAAAAGTAAAGAAAAAAAGTCCTGAAAGAAGTCAGAAAGGAAAAAAAAAAAAACCCCAAAAACCTTATATCTGCAGGTATTGTAGAGGAGAAAAGATAAAAATTATAGCTAACTATTATTCAGAAACAACTCAAGGAAGAGTGCAATAAAATATTTAGTGATGGGGAATAAAAACCACCAACCTAGAATTCTGTTCCCTGAAAACTTATCCTTCATAAGTGAAAAGAAATAGACTTTCTCGGAAAAACAAATACTGTGGGAATTTATTGTCAGTAGAACTACCTTGCAAGAAATGTTAAAATAAGTTCTTCAGAAAAGAAAGATGTTATAAATCTGGATTTACAAAAGAAAGAAAGATCTTCAAAGAATGAATAGGTGAAAATAAAAATTTTATTTTTATTATTTTTTTAATGTTTATTTTTGAGAGAGACAGAGAGACGGAGCATGAGCAGGTGAGGGGGAAGGGCAGAGAGAGACAGAGACACAGAATCCGAAGCAGGCCCCAGGCTTCAAGCTGTCAGCACAGAGTCCAACTCGGGGCTCGAATTCACGGACCATGAGATCATGACCTGAGCCGAAGTCGGACGCTTAACCAACTGAGCCACCCAGGCGACCTTATTTATTTTATTTTAAATTGATCTAACAGATAGCTATTTCTTTTCAAATAATAATAGCAATGATGGGGATATATAGATGACAGATAGATAGGTATATAGATAGATCACATTAGATAATAGATAGATGATAGACTATAGATGATGGAGAGACGATGATAGATGATAGATGGTAGGTAGATAGATAATAGAGCTGTACACACAGATATACATAGGTGCACACAGATGTCTCCCTATGCTCATATGTAAGTGAATGACACCAATGATAGAAGGGACAGGAGAGAGAAATAAGGAATAGTTTGCCATCATAAGGTACCTGCATATCTGTGAAGCTCTATATTGTTATCTCAGAATGGACTTGGATAAGTTGTAAATGTATACTGCAAAGTCTAGGGCCACCATTAAAAAAGTTTTAGAAAGAAATATAACGGATATGCTACAAAAGGGGAGAAAATGGAATCATAGAAAATGATCAATTAAAACCAGAAAAGGCAGAAAGAGAGTGGAAGAACAGGAACAAGGGATGAGGGCAACAACGGAATCCAGTGACAGCTATAGTAGATCTAATCCAATCATACCAAAAAACACAAATTTTAAATTCCCAAATTTTAAATATTTTTCAATTGTTGATAAAAGTGTTCACTTTTTATGCTAAAACCAAATGTGTACTGTGCAATAAGATATACCAACCGTTTGCAATATACGGAGCTAAATACATATGTATTTGTGTCCTATTTTGAATAGACTTTTACAATGTCATAAGATAATGGAGGCATTTGAATATTGTCTGGATATTTGATGATAGTGAAGCCATAAATTAAAAGTATATTGTGAAATTATTTTGTCCATTTAAAATCACTTTATTGTAGAGATACATACTGAAATACATATGGATGAAATAATATGATGTCTGATATTTTAAAATGAATTTTGGGGAAAGGGAACAACTTGATGGGGGAATAAATGAAACAATGCTGGCTATGAGTCAGCTGTTGAAGCTGGATGGTGAATATATTGGGATTTATTACATTCTCCAGTCCTACTTTGTTATATGTTTGAAAATCTACTTGGGATGCCTGGGTGGCTAAATTGGTTAAGCTGCCAATTCTTTCTTTAGGTTCAGGTCATGATCTCATGGTTCGTGAATTCGAGCCCTGTCTCAGGCTCTGCACTGAGAGTATGGAGCCTGCTTAGGATTCATTCTTTTTCTCTCTCTCTCTTTCTCTCTCTCTCTCAAAAATAAATAAATAAATATTCAAGAAAATCTACTTAATAAAAAATTTAAAAACAAGTTTTCGATTATTAAAAAAGATAAGTACCTAATGAGGATTGAGTGACTGTAGGAAGAATCCAGTAGAAAAGACTGCTAAGGGGGAACAATTTTGAGGGGGAACAATAATATTAAACATTTATATTTTGATTACTATTATGGGCTGAATTGTGTCTTTTCACCCACCCAAATTCATATATAAAATCCCTAACACACTAGTACCTCAGGAGGCATTTAGAAATGGCTTTTTTAAAGAAATGATGAAGGTTAAATTAAGTCTTTAGAGTAGGTCCTAGTCTGACATGACTGACGTCCTTATCAGAAGAGGAACACTGATAGAGGGAAGATCATCATGCAGGAAAACAGCCAGAAGGTGGCCCTTTGCAAGGAGAGAGGAGAGAGGCCTTAGAAAATAAACCTGCCCACATCTTGATCTTAATCTTCTAGTCTCAGACTATGAGCAAATACATTTCAGTTGTTTAAGCCACCCAGTCTGGGGTATTTTGTTTTAGCAGCACTAGCAAACTAACACAAAAAATAAGATTGAAAAAAATTAAATTATAATAGTTCTCAAAAATCCACATTTGCTAAAAAAAGATACTATTAATAATATATAAAAGAATATACATACTACTTACATAAATATTAAAAGTTTCTGTGTCATAAATACAGCGTCTATTTTTTATATAAACCCTCAACAAAGTAAGGGTAGATGGAATATACCTTAACATCATAAAGGCCATATATGAAAGATGCACAGCTAATATTCATCTTCAATGGGGAAAAACAGAGACGTTCCCCTCTGGTCAGGAACAAGATAATGATGTCCACTGTCACCATTACTATTTAATATAGTAGTGGAAGTCTTAACCTCAGCAACCAGGCAACAAAAAGAAACAAAAGGCACCAAATCGGCACAGAAGAAGTCAAATTGTCACAATTTGCAGAATACATGATACTCTATGTAGAAAACCTGAAAGACTCCACCAAAATATTGCTACAACTAATACATGAATTCAGCAAAGACACAGAATATAAAATCAATGTATAGAAATCTGTTGCATTTCTATACACCAATAATGAAGCCAGGAAAAATAAATCAAGGATTCAATCCCATTTACAAGGTGCACCAAAAAATCATAAGATATCTAGGAATAAACCTAATCAAAGAGGTAGAAGATCTGTGCTCTGAAACCTGTAGAAGACTTATTAAAGTAACTGAAGAGGACACAAAGAAATGGAAAATCATTCCATGCTCATGGGATCGAAGAAAAAACATTGTTAAAATGCAATCTACACATTTAATGCAATCCCTGTCAAAATACCACCAAAATTGTGCTCGCTTCGGCAGCACATATACAAAATACCACCAAAATTTTTCACAGTGCCAAAACAAACAACCCTAAAATTTGTATAGAATCACAAAAGATCCCCAATAGCCAAAGCAATCCTAAGAAAGAAAAACAAAATGGAAGGCATCACAATTCCAGATTTCAAGCCATATTACAAAGCTGTAGTCATCAAGACAGTATGGTACTGGCACCAAAACAGACACATAGACCAGTGGACAGAATAGAAAACCCAGAAATGGACCCAAAACTATATGGTCATCTCATTTCAACAAAGCAGGAAAGAACATCCAATGGAAAAAAGACAGTGTCTTTAACAAATGGTGCTGGGAAAACTGGATAGCTAGATGCAGAAGAATGAAACTGGACCACTTTCTTACACCATACACAAAAAGAAGCTCAAAATGGACAAATTACCTAAATGTGAGACAGGAAATCATCAAAATCCTAGAGAAGAACATAGACAGCAATCTCTTGGACAATGGCCATAACAACTTCTTACTAGATATATCTCCTGAGAAAAGAGAAACAAAAGCAAAAATGAACTATTGGAACTTCGTCATGATGAAAAGCTTCTGCACAGTGAAGGAAAAAATCAACAAAACTGAAAGGCAGCCTACAGAATGGGAGAAGACATTTGCAAATGATATATCTGATAAAGGGTTAGTATCCAAAATCTAAAAGAACTTATCAAATTCAACATCCAAAAATCATCTAAAAATCCCTTTAAGAAATGGGCAGAAGACTTGAATAGACACTTTTCCAAAGAAGATACCCAGATGGCTAACAGACACATGAAAAGATGCTCAACATCACTCATCATTAGGAAAATACAAATCAAAACTATGATAAGACACCACTTCACACCTGTCAGAATGGCTAAAATCAACAACACAAGGAACAGCAGGTGTTGGTGAGGATGCGGAGAAAGGGGAACCTCTTGCACTGTTGGTGGGAATGCAAACTGCTGCAGCCACTCTGTAAATCAGTACAGAGCTTCCTCAGAAAGTTAAAAATAGAACTACTCTACAATCCAGCAATTGTACTGATAGGTATTTACCCAAAAGATACAAAAAATACAGATTTGAAGGGGCACATGCACCGTGATGTTTACAGGAGTATTATCAATAATAGACAAACTATGGAGAGAGCCCAAATATCCATTGACGGATGAATGGATAAAGAAGATGTGGTATCCCATTGTATATATATACTCAGCAATCAAGTAGAATGAAATCTTGCCATTTGCAATGATGTGGATGGAGCTAGAGTGCATTATGCTAAGTGAAATAAATCAGAGAAAGATAAATACCGTATGATTTCACTCATATGTGGAATTTAGAAACAAGAGATGAACATATGGGAAGGGGGAAAAAGAGAGACAGAGGGAAACAAACCATAAGAGACTCTCAAGATAGAGAAAAAACTGAGGGTTGATGGAGGGAGGTAGATGAAGGATGGGCTAGATGGGTGATATGCATGAAGGAGGGCACTTGTGATGAGCACTGTGTGTTGTCTGTAAGTGAGGAATCACTGAATTCTGCCTTTGAAACCAACTGTATTGCACTGTATGTTAACTAACTAGAATTTAAATAAAAATTTAAAAAGTTTTTCTGTCATGAAAGAAAAATGTAAGAAAAAGTCACAGAATTTTATACTATACTTAAGCAGCAAAGAATTAGGATTCTAATAATAAAAAAAGTCCTCAAAATAACCAACGTTAAGACTAACACTAAATTACTTATGGTGTATGTATGGAAAAAATACTATGCAGACATTCAAAATTATATATATATATATATATATATATATATATATATTATATATATATATATTATATATATATATACATAATTATGTATATATATATATTATGTATATATATATATATGTATATATACATAATTTCCTAAACTTTGTATATTTTATTACTTTTATGGTCAGATTGGAATCTATTTGACACTTTTTGTTTACATACTTTGTTTTAGTTTTTTGTTTATGTGTTTAATGAGAACAGAAGTCAATTTTAATGAGTGCTTTATAAGTTGTATATACTAAGAAAGAGACATACCAGTGTGGACAGGTGAACTAGTAAGCAACCTATTTAATTTTTTACTATCCAAGGTTGAGAATTTTCCCCCAATAATATGGCAAATTAACATTTCAAACTTTTCCTCTATCCAAGATCCTGTATACCAATAGTAACTAATAGTACCAATTAAGCAACATTTATTTCAAATTATGTTTTATAATGAAAAATAATTTAGTTCTAATGAATATTTACCAAAAGTAATGTTATATGCAAATTAATCACTTTCTTTATAAAATATTGTCTGTCTCTCTCTGTCTCTGTCTCTGTCTCTCTCTATATATATACATTTACTCAAGAATGAATTAAACACCAGAGAGAATCATTAAGATGAAAATTCTCTACAGACACAACTTATTTGGGAATGTTTTCCAATCTCAAATCGGCATAACAAAAGCATATAGTTGGAAATTCCAGATTCCAAATTTTTAACCAGATGTAAGATTAAAACAAAATAACTAAAGAAAACACCAGCCAAGTGAGCAAAACAAAAGCACATAAAACCAGAGATGGTCAACTCGTTTGTCTCTATATAAAGAGACTCCAAGTCATCTCAAAGAAGGGTTTACTTTTTATGTTAAGATCTAAACCGAAACTTCTTAAATTTGCCTCCAAATATCTCAATACTTCCATTATTATAATTAGATCATCTTTCATAATGTATCTTCAGTTAAAGAAAGTAGAGCATTCAGTATATTTAGTAAAGAACTAATTGTTTATATATACTATTTACATAATTATATATATAATTGATTTTTTCTTAATACTGTTTTCTCTCAGTTTCTCTCTCCATGTTACACAGAAACAACCCTGATCACCATACTGTAGGATATGATAGTGCTATGTTTTTGTTTATCAACGTGTATAGAAAAAAAATGGCATTGCCTTTGGGCCTTTTTATATACAGCAGTTTATTTATTTTTTTTTTAATTTATTTTTTAATATATGAGATTTACTGTCAAATTGGTTTCCATACAACACCCAGTGCTCATCCCAAAAGGTGCCCTCCTCAATACCCATCACCCACCCTGCCCTCCCTCCCACCCCCTATCAACCCTCAGTTTGTTCTCAGTTTTTAACAGTCTCTTATGCTTTGGCTCTCTCCCACTCTAACCTCTTTTCTTTTTTTTTTTTTTTTTTTTCCCTTCCCCTCCCCCATGGGTTTCTGTTACGTTTCTCAGGATCCACATAAGAGTGAAACCATATGGTATCTGTCTTTCTCTGTATGGCTTATTTCACTTAGCATCACACTCTCCAGTTCCATCCACGTTGCTACAAAAGGCCATATTTCATTTTTTCTCATTGCCACGTAGTATTCCATTGTGTATATAAACCACAATTTCTTTATCCATTCATCAGTTGATGGACATTTAGGCTCTTTCCATAATTTGGCTATTGTTGAGAGTGCTGCTATAAACATTGGGGTACAAGTGCCCCTATGCATCAGTACTCCTGTATCCCTTGGATAAATTCCTAGCAGTGCTATTGCTGGGTCATAGGGTAGGTCTATTTTTAATTTTCTGAGGAACCTCCACACTGCTTTCCAGAGCGGCTGCACCAATTTGCATTCCCACCAACAGTGCAAGAGGGTTCCCGTCTCTCCACATCCTCTCCAGCATCTATAGTCTCCTGATTTCTTCATTTTGGCCACTCTGACTGGCGTGAGGTGGTATCTGAGTGTGGTTTTGATTTGTATTTCCCTGATGAGGAGCGACGTTGAACATCTTTTCATGTGCCTGTTGGCCATCCGGATGTCTTCTTTAGAGAAGTGTCTATTCATGTTTTCTGCCCATTTCTTCACTGGGTTATTTGTTTTTCGGGTGTGGAGTTTGATGAGCTCTTTATCGATTTTGGATACTAGCCCTTTGTCCGATGTGTCATTTGCAAATATCTTTTCCCATTCCGTTGGTTGCCTTTTAGTTTTGTTGGTTGTTTCCTTTGCTGTGCAGAAGCTTTTTATCTTCATAAGGTCCCAGTAATTCACTTTTGCTTTTAATTCCCTTGCCTTTGGGGATGTGCCGAGTAAGAGATTGCTACGGCTGAGGTCAGAGAGGTCTTTTCCTGCTTTCTCCTCTAAGGTTTTGATGGTTTCCTGTCTCACATTCAGGTCCTTTATCCATTTTGAGTTTATTTTTGTGAATGGTGTGAGAAAGTGGTCTAGTTTCAACCTTCTGCATGTTGCTGTCCAGTTCTCCCAGCACCATTTGTTAAAGAGACTGTCTTTTTTCCATTGGATGTTCTTTCCTGCTTTGTCAAAAATGAGTTGGCCATACGTTTGTGGGTCTAGTTCTGGGGTTTCTATTCGATTCCATTGGTCTATGTGTCTGTTTTTATGCCAATACCATGCTGTCTTGATGATGACAGCTTTGTAGTAGAGGCTAAAGTCTGGGATTGTGATGCCTCCTGCTTTGGTCTTCTTCTTCAAAATTACTTTGGCTATTCGGGGCCTTTTGTGGTTCCATATGAATTTTAGGATTGCTTGTTCTAGTTTCAAGAAGAATGCTGGTGCAATTTTGATTGGGATTGCATTGAATGTGTAGATAGCTTTGGGTAGTATTGACATTTTGACAATATTTATTCTTCCAATCCATGAGCAGGGAATGTCTTTCCATTTCTTTATATCTTCTTCAATTACCTGCATAAGCTTTCTATAGTTTTCAGCATACAGATCTTTTACATCTTTGGTTAGATTTATTCCTAGGTATTTTATGCTTCTTGGTGCAATTGTGAATGGGATCAGTTTCTTTATTTGTCTTTCTGTTGCTTCATTGTTAGTGTATAAGAATGCAACTGATTTCTGTACATTGATTTTGTATCCTGCAACTTTGCTGAATTCATGTATCAGTTCTAGCAGACTTTTGGTGGAGTCTATCGGATTTTCCATGTATAATATCATGTCATCTGCAAAAAGCGAAAGCTTGACTTCATCTTTGCCAATTTGGATGCCTTTGATTTCCTTTTGTTGTCTGATTGCTGATGCTAGAACTTCCAGCACTATATTAAACAACAGCGGTGAGAGTGGGCATCCCTGTCGTGTTCCTGACCTCAGGGAAAAAGCTCTCAGTTTTTCCCCATTGAGGATGATGTTAGCTGTGGGCTTTTCATAAATGGCTTTTATGATCTTTTTTTTTTTTTTTCAACGTTTTTTATTTATTTTTGGGACAGAGAGAGACAGAGCATGAATGGGGGAGGGGCAGAGAGAGAGGGAGACACAGAATCGGAAACAGGCTCCAGGCTCCGAGCCATCAGCCCAGAGCCTGACGCGGGGCTCGAACTCACGGACCGCGAGATCATGACCTGGCTGAAGTCGGACGCTTAACCGACTGCGCCACCCAGGCGCCCCATGATCTTTAAGTATGTTCCTTCTATCCCGACTTTCTCAAGGGTTTTTATTAAGAAAGGGTGCTGGATTTTGTCAAAGGCCTTTTCTGCATCGATTGACAGGATCATATGGTTCTTCTCTTTTTTTTTTTGTTAATGTGATGTATCACGTTGATCGATTTGCGAATGTTGAACCAGCCCTGCATCCCAGGAATGAATCCCACTTGATCATGGTGAATAATTCTTTTTATATGCTGTTGAATTCGATTTGCTAGTATCTTATTGAGAATTTTTGCATCCATATTCATCAGGGATATTGGCCTGTAGTTCTCTTTTTTTACTGGGTCTCTGTCTGGTTTAGGAATCAAAGTAATACTGGCTTCATAGAATGAGTCTGGAAGTTTTCCTTCCCTTTCTATTTCTTGGAATAGCTTGAGAAGGATAGGTATTATCTCTGCTTTAAACGTCTGGTAGAACTCCCCTGGGAAGCCATCTGGTCCTGGACTCTTATTTCTTGGGAGATTTTTGATAACCGATTCAATTTCTTTGCTGGTTATGGGCCTGTTCAAGCTTTCTATTTCCTCCTGATTGAGTTTTGGAAGAGTGTGGGTGTTTAGGAATTTGTCCATTTCTTCAAGGTTGTCCAATTTGTTGGCATATAATTTTTCATAGTATTTCCTGATAATTGTTTGTATCTCTGAGGGATTGGTTGTAATAATTCCATTTTCATTCATGATTTTATCTATTTGGGTCATCTCCCTTTTCTTTTTGAGAAGCCTGGCTAGAGGTTTGTCAATTTTGTTTATTTTTTCAAAAAACCAACTCTTGGTTTCGTTGATCTGCTCTACCGTTTTTTTAGATTCTATATTGTTTATTTCTGCTCTGATCTTTATGATTTCTCTTCTTCTGCTGGGTTTAGGCTGCCTTTGCTGTTCTGCTTCTATTTCCTTGAGGTGTGCTGTTAGATTTTGTATTTGGGATTTTTCTTGTTTCTTGAGATAGGCCTGGATTGCAATGTATTTTCCTCTCAGGACTGCCTTCGCTGCGTCCCAAAGCGTTTGGACTGTTGTATTTTCATTTTCGTTTGTTTCCATATATTTTTTAATTTCTTCTCTAATTGCCTGGTTGACCCACTCATTCGTTAGTAGGGTGTTCTTTAACCTCCGTGCTTTTGGAGGTTTTCCAGACTTTTTCCTGTGGTTGATTTCAAGCTTCATAGCATTGTGGTCTGAAAGTATGCATGGTATAATTTCAATTCTTGTAAACTTATGAAGGGCTGTTTTGTGACCCAGTATATGATCTATCTTGGAGAATGTTCCATGTGCACTCGAGAAGAAAGTATATTCTGTTGCTTTGGGATGCAGAGTTCTAAATATATCTGTCAAGTCCATCTGATCCAATGTATCATTCAGGGCCCTTGTTTCTTTATTGACTGTGTGTCTAGATGATCTATCCATTTCTGTAAGTGGGGTGTTAAAGTCCCCTGCAATGACCACATTCTTATCAATAAGGTTGCTTATGTTTATGAGTAACTGTTTTATATATCTGGGGGCTCCGGTATTTGGCGCATAGACATTTATAATTGTTAGCTCTTCCTGATGGATAGACCCTGTAATTATTATATAATGCCCTTCTTCATCTCTTGTTACAGCCTTTAATTTAAAGTCTAGTTTGTCTGATATAAGTATGGCTACTCCAGCTTTCTTTTGGCTTCCAGTAGCATGATAAATAGTTCTCCATCCCCTCACTCTCAATCTAAAGGTGTCCTCAGATCTCAAATGAGTCTCTTGTAGACAGCAAATAGATGGGTCTTGTTTTTTTATCCATTCTGATACCCTATGTCTTTTGGTTGGCGCATTTAATCCATTTACATTCAGTGTTATTATAGAAAGATACGGGTTTAGAGTCATTGTGATGTCTGTATGTTTTATGCTTGTAGTGATGTCTCTGGTACTTTGTCTCACAGGATCCCCCTTAGGATCTCCTGTAGGGCTGGTTTCATGGTGACAAATTCCTTCAGTTTTTGTTTGTTTGGGAAGACCTTTATCTCTCCTTCTATTCTAAATGACAGACTTGCTGGATAAAGGATTCTCGGCTGCATATTTTTTCTGTTTAGCACACTGAAGATATCGTGCCAAGCCTTTCTGGCCTGCCAAGTTTCAAAGGAGAGATCAGTCACGAGTCTTATAGGTCTCCCTTTATATGTGAGGGCACGTTTATCCCTTGCTGCTTTCAGAATTTTCTCTTTATCCTTGTATTTTGCCAGTTTCACTATGATATGTCGTGCAGAAGATCGATTCAAGTTACGTCTGAAGGGAGTTCTCTGTGCCTCTTGGATTTCAATGCCTTTTTCCTTCCCCAGTTCAGGGAAGTTCTCAGCTATAATTTCTTCAAGTACCCCTTCAGCACCTTTCCCTCTCTCTTCCTCCTCTGGGATACCAATTATGTGTATATTATTTCTTTTTAGTGTATTACTTAGTTCTCTAATTTTCCCCTCATACTCCTGGATTTTTTTATCTCTCTTTCTTTCAGCTTCCTCTTTCTCCATAACTTTATCTTCTAGTTCACCTATTCTCTCCTCTGCCTCTTCAATCCGAGCCGTCGTGGTTTCCATTTTGTTTTGCATTTCGTTTAAAGCGTTTTTCAGCTCCTCGTGACTGTTCCTTAGTCCCTTGATCTCTGTAGCAAGAGATTCTCTGCTGTCCTGTATACTGTTTTCAAGCCCAGCGATTAATTTTATGACTATTATTCTAAATTCACTTTCTGTTATATTATTTAAATCCTTTTTGATCAGTTCATTAGCTGTTGTTATTTCCTGGAGATTCTTCTGAGGGGAATTCTTCCGTTTGGTCATTTTGGATAGTCCCTGGAGCGGTGAGGACCTGCAGGGCACTTCCCCCGTGCTGTGGTGTATAACTGGAGTTGGTGTGCGGGGCCGCAGTCCGACCTGATGTCTGCCCCCAGCCCACCGCTGGGGCCACAGTCAGACTGGTGTGTGCCTTCTCTTCCCCTCTCCTAGGGGCGGGATTCACTGTGGGGTGGTGTGGCCCGTCTGGGCTACTTGCACACTGCCAGGCTTGTGGTGCTGGGGAGCTGGCGTATTAGCTGGGGTGGGTAGGCAAGGTGCACGGGGGCGGGAGGGGCAGGCTTAGCTCGCTTCTCCTTAGGTGATCCACTTCAGGAGGGGCCCTGTGGCAGCGGGAGGGAGTCAGATCCATTGCCAGAGGTTTGGCTCCGCAGAAGCACAGAGTTGGGTGTTTGCGCGGAGCGAGCAAGTTCCCTGGCAGGAACTGGTTCTCTTTGGGATTTTGGCTGGGGGATGGGCGGGGGAGATGGCACTGGCGAGCGCCTTTGTTCCCCGCCAAGCTGAGCTCTGCCGTCCGGGGGCTCAGCAGCTCTCCCTCCCTTTGTCCTCCAGCCTTCCCGCTTTCTGAGCAGAGCTGTTAATTTATGACCTCCCAGACGCTAAGTCGTGCTTGCTGTCGGAACACAGTCCGTCCGGCCCCTCCGCTTTTGCCAGCCCGACTCGGGGGCTCTGCTTGGCCGGCGAGCCGCCCCTCCGCCCCGGCTCCCTCCCGCCAGTCCGTGGAGCGCGCACCGCCTCGCCGCCCTTCCTACCCTCTTCCGTGGGCCTCTCGTCTGCGCTTGGCTCCGGAGACTCCGTTCTGCTAATCCCCTGGCGGTTTTCTGGGTTCTTTAGGCAGGTGTAGGTGGAATCTAAGTGATCAGCAGGACGCGCGGTGAGCCCAGCGTCCTCCTACGCCGCCATCTTCCGGAACTAGTCCCTATATACAGCAGTTTAAAATATTGAACATGCTTGGGCATCTGGGTGGCTCAGTTGGTTGAGTGTCTGACTTCAGCTCAGGTCATGATCTTATAGCTTGTGAGTTCGAGCCCCGCATAGGGCTCTTTGCTAACACCTTGGAGCCTGGAGCCTGGAGCTTCAGATTCTGTGTCTCCTCTCTCTCTCCTCCTTCCCTGCTTGCTCACTTGCACGTGCGCACTCTCTGTCTCAAAAATAAACATTTAAAAAAATAAAATAATGAACATGCTTAATTATAAGATATTTATTATGCAACTTATTTTTTCTCCTTTCCTTTCCATTTGATATACTGATGAAATAAATGTATCCAAACAGCAAAAGGAAAATCCCTTATGGCATATAAAATATGTACAAGATACTAAAAGTATGATACAAATGATGTGCATATTGTATATCACAAAGTCTCAATTGGAATGAAAATATTTGATACTTAGTTCCATAATTAAGACTAGATGGTACCCTCTTGGCCAATAGTCTGAGAAGGAGGTTGGAGAATTTATGGTAGAAAAAAAAGAGTTTAGCATGGCTTCTAAGTCTTCAGGTTATGCAATTAGTTACTCAAGCTATTTACAAGATCTTGAGTATGACAGGAGACTCAGGTTAGAGAGAAGGTGGCTAACCTTCTTCTACATCCAAAGTTGGATATTTGCTTGGCTCTCTAGGAATATTCCATACTTAAAAAATTATACTTGGGGTTCTCTAGAACTTGCTTCCTGCTATGTGCATACACTCAGTTACTCAATCACACCCCAATTCACAAAACAATATAAAGAATTACAATTAAAAAAAAAAAAGGAAGGGAAGGGTAGGAGAGAAAGAAACCAAGAAGTAAAAACATACTGAAAATTTTGACTGTACCCTTAGAAAGATTAAATGTATTTCTCTTCCCATGAGGGTATTTTCTGTCTTGAGGGGAAGTTGAGGGTCCCCTAAGGAAGATGATAATTCAGGATGAAGAAGATGTGGTTTATATCCACAGTGGTTTATATTCCACTACTTGGCAATGAGAAAGAATGAAATCGTGCCATTTGCAGCAACATGGATAGAACTGGAAGGTATTATGCTGGATGAAGTAAGTCAGTCAGAGAAAGACAGACGCCGTATGTTTTCACTCCTATGTGGAACTTGAGAAACTTAACAGAAGACCATGGGGGAAGGGGAGAAAATAGTGACAGACAGAGAGCGAGGTAAACCATAAGAGACTCTTAAATACAGAGAACAGAGGGTTGATGGGGGGTGGGGGAGAGGGGAAAATGGGTGATGGTCATTGAGGAGGGCACTTGTTGGGATGAGCACTGGGTGTTGTATGGAAGCGATGAACCACGGGAAACTACCCCCAAAACCAAGAGCACACTATACACACTGTATGTTAGCCAATTTGACAATAAATTATTTAAAAAAGGAAGATGATAATTCAAATAATCATTTTAAAGGTATTTTCCTCCTTCTATCTCCTAGCATTCCAAATCATTCAGTTCTTTGTTAAATCTATTTGTATTTATGGTGTCCAATAAAATACAAGCAGTATAAACATTTTATCTGCCACATCCCAAGATTTAGTCACTTCTAAAATATATATGTCATGTCCTACAGTAGTTCACAAAAACCCCATTCTCTCATAAGGAGAAACCTGCCCAGTAAAAACTTAAAAGAGTAAATGGGTTTACTTTCCCCAAAAGCCATTTAAAATTACTTTGGAAGGAATATTTCCTAATTAGCATTTCAATGGTTTCTGTTTGAAACAAAGCAGTTCGTAGCAACTTTCATATTGAAAGCTTTAGGAATTCCTAATTTATATACAGACAGCTGAGACAAGTTTGTCATACCAGAGCGATCTCAGTGGAGTTTGTGAATCACAAGGCTGTCACTTCTGCTTTACTGAAATTTCAAAGTGCTACACTAGGTTACAGGAAAACTGTCATGGGCAAGAGATATGCTATCTGAACCAGAGGAAAGACAGGACATAAGATGCTCTCACTCCAGAACTGCTTTTTCTCCAGCCCATCTTTATACCTCTAGCACTTAGTACCTGGAACAGACAGGAGCTCATAAATGAGATTGAATTGAATTGAAGAAGATTCGGAAGTTATGTTTGGTGTCACTTGATGAGGCAGTATGGCCCTGGCGTAAGAGTGTCCTTATTTGAATCCCAGCTCCACCACTCCTGTGACCTTTGACAAATAATGTAAACTCTCTGAATCGCACTTTTCTCCCTGATGTGAGATGAAGAAAAGAAAAGTTAATTTATCCATTGACATCATGCAGATAGGAGATTTTATTCCCAGACTCTCTTTGCTTATAAGAGTTATTCTTGCTACATCATTGGAGAAATTAGGGGACTGGATTGAAGCTTCACTCCCAAAATGTTAAAAGAGGGGAGCGTGCCTGGGTGGCTTAGTTGGTTAACGCGTCCAACTTCAGCTTATGTCATGATCTCGTGGTCTATAAGTTCGAGCCCCATGTCTGGCTCTGTGCTGACAGCTCAGAGCCTGGAGCCTGCTTTGGATTCTGTGTCTCCCTCTCTCTCTCTGCCCCTTCCCTGTTCTCTCTCTGTCTCTCTTTCAAAAACAAATAAACATTAAAAAAATTTAAAAAGTAAAGAAGAATCTCTTTCCCTGTCTCTTTGTCCCTCTCCCCACACATGCTCTAAACAAACAAACATTAAAAAATAAAGAGAGATGACAGTGAACCCTAGAATAGACAATGAGGACTGTGAAGTTAATCATGAGGGTGTGAGGCAGGATTATACTCTTGGCCCACCCTGAGATGCAGAAGAAAAGTCTTCCTGAGCTGTACATATATTTGAAAGCAGGGTAGAGAAGCTACATGTACGAGAAGTAAGGATTATTAAGACCCTTCAAAACAGATAGGTTATGGCTGAACCCAGTGGGGTCTAAGAACAAATCTTTATCTGACTGAATTTATCTGGGCTCTAATATAATTCCGTTATGTTTTCTTTAGGTCTTTAGGAAATTAAATATTTTAGACAGATAGAATTTCTACTATGGTTAGTATTTATCTTTGGGTCAGAGAGGTAAAGGAAAGTGGACCACTTCTAGTCTCATTGCTTTTCCCTACCCACTTCACCCCATCCCAAGCAAGTGGTAACACAACAGAGGTTGAAGGTCCCAGAATAACATTATCACCATGTCAAAGGGAACTGCTTAGGACATATCCTAAGACATATGAGCCAAGAAATGATGAAACATGAACTGATAAGGTAGCAGATGCAAAGCAATCACATACTAAAGATGAGGAAACATCAAAATAAGGACTTTCAATCATACTATGTATTCCCTTGTCTCTCTAAAACTTCTTATATGAATTTGATATTACAATCAATCATCAAGTTATCTTCCCCAATATCCCTAGGTTCTTTCCTGTAATTCCAAGGTAAATATTTTCTGCCACAGTATCTATATTTTTTCAAATGTAGAATGAGAGTGCCGGTCAGAGCAGTACTGTTTCTTAGCATTCCATTCTGGAGTCTCTTGGAATTCTACTAAAAGTAACACAGACATTGTTTAATGAAACTGTTAATTGGTAATCCTCCCCCCAAAGGAAAACTTCAAGTATTCTGTATTAGAACTAAACTCCCTTTTTTTAAATTTCTGAATTCAATGAAAAATAGGTAAGGTTTTTCTTATGCTTGCACTCTGATTCATGTTCTACCCACAAAACACCTTCTGGAATATAATGTTAGTATCCCAGATCTTTTAGAAGACTTATCTTTTCCAGGTTTATATACCTCACATATTGTATGGATGCATTTTGAACCAAGGTTTGGACTCCTCTCAATCCTGTACATTACTTGCACACATTCATCAATTATTTTTGAGTATTTATGTTCCCTTTCATTTGCTAAAAGTTGGAAAAGCATATGGACACATAGAAAGACTTCATTTTTAGGGCACCTGGGTGGCTCAGTCAGTTGAGTGTCTGACTTTGGCTCAGGTCATGATCTTGCAGTTCATGGGCTCAAGCTCTGCATCGCACTCTGTGCTGACAGCTCAGAGCCTGGAGCCTGCTTCGAATTCTCTGTCTCCCTCTCTCTCTGACCCTCCCCAACTCACGATCTGTCTCTCTCTCAAAAATCAACATGAAAAAAAATTTAAAAGACTTCACTTTTTCAGAATGAGTAATGGCTATCTTAAGATAGTTAAGAGTAGTTGATCCAAGTCCTTCTTAGGCTTCCTGATTTGTTTTACTAGATTGGTATCTCTAGCTAAGCTGATATCTTTAACAAAGAAAGATCAATTTATTAGGTGACTCTGATATTCAAAGACATTTTAGGAACGGCACTAACTATTCTTGTTTCCATTTTTGACTCCCATCAAAATGCAGGCAATTCTTGGAGAATCCTCCTCAGTGTCAACAGGCCTGGGGTGACAGTGATGCTGACCCCTCATGGACTATAAACTGGCACACACTGACCCCATTTTCTGTTGTTTCATTTGTTCCAACTGGAAAAAAAGCCATTACAACCAACCCAGAACTCAAGGGAAGATAATTTAGGAAATCAAAATTAAACCAAACATGAGATACCATTGCATCCCCATCAAAATGACTCAAATTAAAAAAATATAACAATTCCAAGTGTTGTCTAACTTGAGAATTATAAGGAACAAGTTATGAATACCTTCTAATTTGAAGATGAGAATAGAAAATAATATAACCCTTTTAGGAAAAAATTAAAGATATGTATAGACTTACTAGATGTCCCAGTAATTCCATTTTTAGGCATTTACGTATTCTAGAGACATCATGTGTCTGCGCAAAGATGTATACACAATTGTTTATAGCTGTTTTATTAATACTAACAAAAATTAGAAACAATTCAAATTTTCATCAGACGATGAATGGATAAATTGTGTTTTAATACTATTCAGTAATAAAAATGAGCAACCTACTTAAATCCACTACATGAATCTTGAAAAATTCATGCCAGATGAAAGATTCTAGATACAAAATACAACCCACGGTAGATATCATTCATATGAAATTTAGAGGAGAAAAAATTTGTAATGGCAGAAAACAAATTATTGGTTGCCTGTGCCTGGAAAAGTTAGAGGAATTAATTGACTTCAAAGAGGCCAAAAAATTTTTTTTGAAGTAACGGAAATGTTCTGTATCTTTTCTGTGATGGTGATTACATGAGTGTATCCTATATACATTGAAACATGTACATTTTATTGTATGTAAATATGCCTTAATATATATGCAATTATCTGATTTTCAAAGAAATAGCTGGCATTTTTGTCTGAAATTTTGTACTGTTTTTTCAGTCATCATCTCTAACAAAGAAATCAAGGAATCAAAAAGCCCATTATGTCAACTCAACTTGAATTCAATGATCTTTTGTAATTGGAAAGCAATAACAGCATTCTTAGGCACCACTAATTTGGAAAATTTTGAAACTCATATGAAAATATCACCTACGGTTTACACACAATTTGGTTTGTAGTGTGTTGGAACTTGACATCAGGACTGAAAATGTCACTTTCATAACCTTATGTTTGCTTTTTTTACTCTCATTTTGGCAACATGAGTGAATACAAGCTAGAGGCAAAAACAAAAAACAAACAAAAGCAAGCAGGAAAACAAAACAAAACAAAAACCCGGAAAATAAAAACACATGACAGTCCATCACTTCAAAACCTAAATTCTTCCCCTACACAGAGAGGAAATTAAAACTCATGGGGCACCTGGGAGGCTCATTTAGTTGACCGAGTGGTCAACTCTTGATTTCAGTTCAGGTCATAATTCCAGGGTCTTGGGAACAAGCCCTGTGTTGGGCTCCTGTCTGAGTATGGAGCCTGCTAGAGATTCTCTCTCTCTCCCTCTACCCCTTCCCCTCCCATGCTCTCTCTCTCTTTCTCTTTTTCTCTCTTGTAAATAAAAATAAAATTAAAAAAAAAACACCTTTATTATGAAGTTCTTATATAGGGAAATCTGAGTGATTTTTATTGTTCATATTTCCTCTAGGTGTTATTATAATTAAAAATATTTAAAATGTGCATACCTCAGGGCGCCTGGGTGGCTCAGTCGGTTAAACACCGGACTTCGGCTCAGGTCATGTTCTCGCGGTTTGTGAGTTCGAGCCCCGCGTCGGGCTCTGTGCTGATAGCTCGTAGCCTGAAGCCTGCTTCAGATTCTGTCTCCCTCTCTTTCTCTACCCCTCCTCCGCTTGTGCTCTGTCTCTGACAAAAAATGAATACATGTAAAAAAAATTTTTTTTAAATGTGCATACCTCTCAGTAATCTCTAGGACCAAGACTGGCCATTGCTTTGACCTTTCCAAATGTTGTGTGGGTAGAGATACACGCTCAACAAAGAACAAATGTATAAAATACACATTATAGGTATAAAATTTGAAATGGTTACACGTGTTCAAATTTATGAATTTAATATTCTCAAATTAAGTTTCTAATGTTTAATCAACTAAATCCACCTTCGTAGTCAGTTTGTCACATGTGTTTGCTCTCAGTCCTGAGCTTCAGCTGAGCAAAAACACTCCTGGTCTAACTGTCCCCATTCCTCTCAATCTTGGCTTTCACTCAAGCTGCCTCACAGCTTGAATGTTTAAGAAATCTCCAAGAATCCTACCTGATAGGAAACGACTATAATGAGACATCACAGATCTCCAGTTTGCATTTTTATTTTTTCCCGTCTTTTATTACCAGAAACACTTGCAAGAATATAGAAAAATTGTCTCAGAAAAATCATTTGTTCTTGCTGCTGCTTCGCTAACTGCTTTTATGCATGGTGACACCATAATTGGTAGCTTGGAGATTTACAGTGTCAAGAATGGGATGTTACTACTTCTGGAGAGTTAAAAAACAAAAAGCAGAAATGAATGAAAAGAGCTAATTTGACACGCAAGTACACACACACACACACACACACACACACACACAAAAACACACACAGCTCTGATGTTCTGGGGAGAGAAACCAGACAATGAAATTCAATGTTTTAGTAAAATTATTATTTCTCATTTAGTTCACTTATTTCTAAAGTCATATTAGTATTAATGCTATAGCAGTATAGTTTTATAGTATGCTGTTTTCTTAAGTATATTACAAGATATTTAAGTGTTTCCTGATGAATTAATGATATGCTAAATATTCTTATTGTTGAAGTAGAGTTGACATGCGATGTTATCTTGGTTCCTCATGTACTACATAGTGACTTGATAATTCTATAAATACTCTACCTTATAACCGATCTAAGATTATTTTTAAAGACATTTTTGTGGAGGAAAATACACATTTTCTTTTTTATTTAGATATTTTCTTAATTAAATGATATTTTAGAAATTTGAAGAAATGATTAAGTCAGTACTTAAAGTTAGCTTTTGTGATACCTGGGTGGCTCAGCCAGTTAAGCCTCCGACTCTCAGTGTTGGCTTAGGTCATGATCTCATGGTTCATGAGTTTGAGTTCCGTGGCTAGAGCCTGCCGGGGATTCTGTGCCTCCCTCTCTCTCTGTACCTGCTCTGCTCGAGCTTTCTCTTTTTCAAAAATAAATAAATAAACTTAAAAATATAGCTCTTTTTTCTTTTTTAGCATAGAATTTTACCCTGATGGGCTCCAAAAGCTGTTTGGATGACTCCCTTCAAATAGCAGGAATTTAACCAGTAACTTAAACATATCGTTATCATGGATAATGAGAAATATTTTTAGTTGAATAGCAAGGAATTGGTAATGTATATATTCACGCAAGGAGCATTAATTAAAGTAAAAACTGAAAAAAATAAATATCATTAAGCTGAAAAGATCTATTTTTTAAAAAGAAGCATTAATTGTATGCAAATGTATTAAATATATTTACATGCCATTATCAACACATGTCATTAGTACTCACTCCCAGAATATTGTTAGGACAATGATTACACTATAGACTGAAAGATGGCACTTTTGCTGTACTGTTCAGTTTCTTTCCACTGCCCAGCACATAGCCTGTCCATAGTAGATAATCAATTAATATTTTGTGAATGAACAAATGTATGAAACATAAGCTTTATGATTCTACACATTTAAAATCTTAAGATAGGATACTTCCATGAAGAGTATGATTTTAAATTTTGCATGTTTTCTGATTATCATTTTACATTCCAGAAGGATCCTTGGGTCTAGTAAAGTTTATGCCAACACAACTAACCCTTGCATTTGACAAATAGAGTTCTACTACATAAACAAATTGCAAAGGGGGAAAAGAAAAAACAGGAAAAGAAATGTGTAAAATAAATATTTACTGTTTCAAGCATTCCAGTAAGATGATGATCTTCACCATAGGCCTTAAAACTCAGTGCATGTCTCATGCATTTGCTCCCCCTTTCCCACACTTATGGGAAAGCAGTTTCCTAAATTTTGTGTTAATAATTTTTTTTGAATCACTTTATGGCTATGTCACTTATCCTATATCCTTAAAAAATATACTGTTAGGTTTTACATGCTCTTATGCTTTATTGGAATGGAATTATACTGGATTTTTCTTTATAATATTTATCCATACTAATGCATTTTATTGTAGTTTATTCATTATCACTGCAATATAAATTCCTTTCATAATTATAAACAACTTTTATCCATTCTACTAGGATGAACAATTACTTTGTTCCCAGGTTTTTGCTATTATAAATCATCTTGCAATTTTGCTAGTGAGTACAATTCTGGAATACTTTTAAAAAATCAAACATACATATTAATTTTATTAAATATTAATTTATCAAATATGTATCCTGAGGAGTGGAAATGGTGGCTTATTTGGCATGGAAATGCCCAAGTTTACTGGGATTTGCACAACTTTTTTCTGAAATGGTGCAATTAATTGACCTCAACGGATAAGCATATCCCTGACTCCACATCATTGTCAGTACATACTACATAGGATTTCTATGTTTTTTTAACATGTTGAATGCTAAGTGGTGTCTCATGGAAGTTTTAATTTATATCCCCAGTGATTTGTTTAACTTTTTCTTCCTATTGGATTTCCTGAAGTTTTCTGGATCCTACTGTTTGGGAGCCACATAAACTGCAATTATCTCAGTATTTTGTCTTATTATGTTTCTAACGTCCTGTTGATGAATAGAAATTCTTACACTGAATGCAATGAAGTCTACCAACCTTTCATTTCAGATTTTTAATTTTATCTTTCATAATTTTATGGTTATGCTTCCCACATTCAAGACTGCATTCAAGACTTAAAGCAACATGGAATTTAATAGACTTTCGTATGTGGTAAGAAGGAGGAATTCAGTTTGATTTCTTTCCATGTGAGTAAGCAAATGTCTCAGGACAAATGAATAGTCCCTTGTCATCCTACTGACGACATTCATTGTTTGCTCTGGCAATCAGCTCTCCATATTTGCGTGTATCTGCTTTGGGGTTCTGTCCTATTCCATGGATAAATTATCTCTGTACACTTACAAAAAAAATGTTACTGCAGTAATATAAAAAGAAATTTTAAAAAAGCAGACATTCTGACTAATGTAGCAAAACTGCTAATTGCACATAGGAAAAAAAAACCTGGAAAACAGTTTGTATTTAATGTAGTTATTTTTTATTTGTAGTATGTATGTCTATATATATATATATATATATATATATATACACATATGTATGCCTTTCCATGTGAGCATGTTATATATATTGCTATGCAATTTGCTTTTATTATTTGAAAATGTATCTCAAAAAGACTTCCATTTAAAATATATAGATTTTTTTTTGGCATTTTTCTAGGCAGCTGCATGGTTTTTCATAGTATGGACTTGCTTTTTTTTTTAAGATTTTATTTAAATTCCAGTTAGTTAACAGATAGTGTAATATTAGATTCAGCTATACAAGATTCAACACTTCCATACAACACCTGGTGCTCATCATGACAAGTGCACTCCCCATCACCAATTTCACCCATCCCTCCACCCACCTTCCTTGGGGTAGCCATCAGTTTGTTGTCTATAATTAAGAGTCTTGTGGGGCACCTGGGTGGCTCAGTCGGTGAAGCGTCTGACTTTGGCTCAGGTCATGATCTCACCGTTCCCCAGTTTCAGCCCCTCTGTGCTGACAGCTCAGAGCCTGGAGCCTGCTTCAGGTTCTGTGTCTCCCTCTCTCTCTCTGCCCCTCCCCCACTCATGCTCTGTCTCACTCTCTCAAAAATAAACACTAAAAATTAAAAAATAAGAGTCTTGGTTTGCCATTATCTCTTTTTTTCTCCTTTTGCTTGTTTTGTATTGTTTTGCTTCCTAAATTCTACATATAAGTGAAATCATATGGTATTTGTCTCTGTCTGACTGACTTTGCTTAGCATGATACTCTCTTAGCTCCTTCCATGTCATTGCAGTTGGCAGGATTTCAATCTTTTTGATGACTGAGCATTATTCCATTGCATATATGTGTGTGTGTGTGTGTGCGCGTGTCACACACACGCACACACACACATATCCCACATCTTCTTTTATCCATTCATCAGTTGATGGACATTTGAGCCCTTTCCATAATTTGGCTCTTGTAGATACTGTTGCTATAAATATTGGGGTGCATGTGCCTCTTCAAATCAGTATTTTTGTATTCCTTGGATAAGTACCTAGTAGTGCAATTGCTGGATGGTAGGGTAGTTCTATTTTTAACTTTCTGAGAAGACTCCATTCTGTTTTCCATACTGGCTGCACCACAGTTTGCATTCCCACCAACAGTGCAGGAGGGTTCCTCTTTCTCTGCATTTCTTGCCAACACATGTTTTCCTGTGTTATTGATTTTAACCATTCTGACAGGTGTGAACTGATATCTCATTGTGGTTTTGATTTGCCATTTCCCTGATGATCAGTGATGTTGAGCATCTTTTCATGCAGCTCTTGCATAGTATGGATTTCCTGTAATGTATTCAGTCATCCATTTGCTCAAGAACATTTTTGGTTGTTTTACTATTTTTGTTTGGATGTTCTCTTGCCAACTATGACACAGTGAGCATCTTTATACATACCTCTTTGTGCACAAATTAGTGTTTATGGAGGGAATAATCCTAGATACAGGATTCCCATATTCAAAGCGTATGTTTCTTTATTCTGATAAGTAATTCTAAATTGACTTCTAAAATATTTTACCAATTCACACAGTCACCCACAAATTATATAATCTTTTTACACACTCTCAATTTTGTCTACTTGGATACAACGCATCTCTCCATTTGGAGTCAATTTCTATATTTCTTCCCAATTTTCTATATTGTAGGTATTTATCAGTTTTTTATTGTACAGTTTGCAAATGTGTTTCTCTAGGTTGCCACTTCATTTGACCCGTGTTTATATTTGAGTGATCAGTTCCACTGAAGATATTGGTATCTTTGTCAACAAAACAAGGCCTCAAGGTACAAAATGCTCCTATGAAGATTTGTGTACAGGTTTTTGTATAGACAAAGTTTTCATTTACCTGGGATAGACATTCAAGAGTGCAATTCCCGGGTTATGTGGTAGCTAAATGTTTAGTTTTAAAAGAAACTGCCCAACTGTTTCCCAGACTGGCTGTATTATTTTACATTCCCACCAACACACAACGTGAGGTTCAGTTCTTTTGCATCCTCACCAGAAATTAGTATTGTAATTATTTTGTATTTTAGCCATTTTGATAGGTTTACAGTGCTGTCATTGCATTTTTGAGTTTTATTTCCTCGGTGACCAGTGATGGGAAGCATTTTCACATGCTTATTTGCCACGTGGGTATCCTCTTTGGAGACATGTCTGCTCATGGTTTTTGGTTTTGTTTCCATTTTGTGCCCATTTTCTAATTGGATTGTATGTTTATTATGTTGAGTTTTTAGAGTTTTAAAAAATATCCTAGATACAAGTCCTTTGTCAGATACACGCTTTACAATATTTCTTCCAGTTTAGACATTATTTTTTTATCCCCCTCACATGGACTATCACAGAGCAAAATAATTTAACTTTGATAAGGTGCTACTTATCGACTTTTCATGTTATAGGTTAAATGCCTTTAATATTCAAACATCCATGTTTGTTATGAAAATTTTACGAAGTATATAATGCTGACCTAAATGTATTTGCTATCAGTATTTTAAGATATGTTTTCATTGTTTTCTTGAATCTGTTCTTTTGTTCCTAGAAGCTTTTAGAAATATCTTTATCCTTAATATTCTTAAATATCATTACAATAAATCCCGACACACAGGTATTTTTTATTAAAATAATATCTTACTACATACTTTAGGTATCAATCTAAGAATGTATGAATTTATTAAGGTTTTCTTGAATGTATGTCTCTCCTCTATTCACTCATTTCTTCTGGAATATTTAATGAAAATCTATTTCAGTTTTGGGATCTAACTACCATATTTTGCTTATTTTGCTATTCATATTAATAATACATGGTTTTTCATAGAGGAAAAATTCCTCCACAAAGTCTTCCCAGCTAATTTGTATTTCATTTTGTCCATTTGGCACATCCATCCAATGATCATAATTTTAACTTTCATGAAATCTTTGTAATTATTCATAATTTTCATTTCCACAAAATCTTTGTAATTATTTTTCATGAATCTAAAACTTCTTCTAAAGTCCCATCATGCTTATCCTGTTATGTCCTAAGATGTACTATCATGTATTTGCTTCCTGTTTTTGTGATGATTCTTCTTAGAAAGTAATTTGGAAAATTGTGCACTCATTTAGGAAGGTGCTGTATACATTCCTGATGCTTATATTCCATTGTGTTTTAAGGAGAATGAACAAATATCAGCTGAACATACCAACAGCCGGCTGGGTACCTTGAATGTAGACTTCCAATATTTTTCTCCAGGTATAGGGGGTACTCTGTCTTTCTGACTCAAGTTCACGCCCTCACAGCTTCTGTACCTGACTGCAGAGAACATTCTGCCAGTGCAAACCTGCACCAAGCGTAGTGTGTAAGCTACATAGACAGCGTGACCACTTGTTCGCTGCTTCTATTGTATGTCAGCTAGTCATTTAGCCTTGGCTTCAAGTCTCCCTCCTGTCTTAGCCTCTCTGGTCTTTAACTTCTGGGTAAATATACATAAAAGCCATCTTGCTACCACTCTGTGTTTTCCACCAGTATTTTTATAAGGGATATGGTTTGGCATTCCATTCCTTGGGTTAATTTCTTCTGATCTCAAATTTTCCACGATTAGCACAAAATTTCCAGTTCCTGATGCTTCTCTTTTTATTTCCAACTTGTTTTGGAGTGTGTGTGTGTGTGTGTGTGTGTGTGCCTAATTTATTATACAGGGTTGGAGTAGGAGCCAATAACATAAGTTTAGTCTACCGACTTACTTTATGTGAACGTGGAAATTCCGCCTTCAATTTGAAAAGCATAGTTTAGGTATTTACATGGAGACAACAATTTGAAACTGTCATATGAAGAATACCTTTATATATGTGATTGTGTTTTGGGGGGGGGATCAGGTGACATTTCTGAGTTTGTGACTGCCTGGCTAACTGGCTTATCACAAGCATACATCTTTCACAGCCTCGAGGGATAAGTAGGTAACAAAGCCCATAACATTAAATGACAATATTTTTGAGCATGTAAACCATTTTTCCAGAGAAAATCTCATACAGAATCTCAACATCTAGATGCAAATGCAAAGCACCATGGTTGAGACCAAAGTGTGGGAGTTCTGGCAGATGGTCTTCTCATTTGTAACATTGTTAGCACACCCGGAGGACCCCCTGATGAATCCTCAGGCTCCACAGGGCACAGTTTGACATACTTTCCCTTATACCACCCAAGATTACCATGATACTATATTTGTTTAAATACACATTTGAAAATAAGCCAGGCATATTTTGGTTCCAGAATTCTTCCCCTGAATATTGCAGTAATACTTTGCATTTGTTTTGCCTTTATTGTCTGTGAAGTCCAGACTTTCATAGAGAATGAGAGCTTAATTTTTTCTTGTTTCTTCTTTGAATTTTTTTTAATAGGCGTCTTGTCTTCACTAATAAGATCCCAAGAGACAGAATTGCCCTAGGTAACATATTGAGTGCTAGCTAAAAATAGTAGTCCTGTATTCTTACCGTAATGTGTGAATATTTTTTAAGTAGCCAAAAATGCTAAGAAGTTTCCTAGGTATTTAGAATGTTCCTGGTAAAGACTAGGAAAGATAAAGACTTGTAAGGATATTGATTTACACTAAACTAAGTTGATATCATGCAGTCACCAGGTTGAAATTTGAATACTATCTTTGAAATGTGAAGGGGTTCAGGATAGATGCCCCTCCCAGAATATATCACGTTGGCATGTGGATTATTTTGAGTTGAAGTCACTTGAGACCCTGTGTGCTCAGGAGAAACTTTTGCCTCTCCCTAAAACACACAGGAGAATCTTAACTGGGCATATTTCTCAGAATAAGTGTTATTAACAGACACAAATTTTATCTGAGTGACCCATCTCTATGATAGGGCAAGCATCTAATTACCAGATATCTACTTTTCTCCTTGCCCTGTGAAGTGCGATAAGACCCTTACCCTCTTCTCCTTAGTTCAGAATGCCATATATACGTCATTTTGCCTCTCTTTGGAATTTCCAGGTCTATGTGGATTCCCTATACATATGCCTATTAAATTTGACTTTCTCACGTTAATCTGTCTCATGTCAATTTGATTCTTAGTCCAGCTAGAAGAACCTTTGAGAGGACAGGCATTTTTGCTTCCTTGACAAGCTAAATGTTGGCATTTGTCAAAACACTGATAAATTGCTTCAAAAAGAGTCAAATAATTTTTAGGCAAAATATATTTGGGATACTAAATCAGCCAACGGTGTGAATATGTTAATTATTATCATCACCATTAAACATTATATAAAGTCATTAAAAAATAGAAGTATTACAGTTGCCTTTTTAAAAGTATTTTTACCATGTCTGAACAAATAATCAAATTCTGCCCTTCCTACTTATTTATGTATCTTTTTTAGAGAAAGAAAGAGAGAGAGAGAAAGAGTATGCATGTGAGTAGGGAAGGGACAGAGAGACAGAGAGGGAATGAGAGAATCTCAAGCAGGTTCCACGCCCAGCACAGGACTTGATCTCAGGGCTGAGATCTCAGAACACTGAGATCATGACCTGAGCTGAAATCAAGAGTCAGGGGCTTAACTGACTGAGCCACCTAGGCACCCCTGCCCTTGTCACTTAGATACAAAAGAATTTCAGTTAACATCATCCATGCACGAATTAATGTTACAAGGCCATCATCTTAACTTACAGACTACATATGAACCTAGAAAATTGTTCAACTACAAAACAGAACTGGAATGCCTATCTGGAAGTAATAACAGCACAGAGGTCTGCACACTTCCTGTAAAAGATCCAACAGTAAAGATTTCAGGCTTCACGGGCCACATGGTCTCTCTCATTTATTCAACTGTGTGGCTATAGCACTAAGGCCACATAGGCAATACACAGATCAATGGCTGACTGTATAATAATAAAATTTTATCCATACAAATAGTGGGCTGAATTTGACCTGCAGGCCATGTTTTCCTGGCCCATGACACAGAGTATCTATCAATTTTGCATGCACTCATTCAACAAACATCTAGTGAGCATCGATAACATTCTGAATAGGTATTAAATCCTAGGCAGATGAAAATATGTGAAACATTTTAAGCTTTAAACTGATTATAGCTTGGTATAATGTACACAGGAAAAGTTACATATTAGATAAAGAAAAGAGTCTAAGATACAGGCTTTCATAGGATGTCAAGAGAAGAGACCACAGCTGGTCAAAAGATGAAGGGAAGGAAGAAAATATTTGCAAACTGTGTGCCAAATTAATAGGTAAATCCCCCTTCCCTATAGTTCCACTAGGCTTAGAAACTCAGTTCACACAGTAAGAATCCATTCAGGCAATTCAACCCCAGATGTTAATTTTGTCTGAGGTCTTTTCTGCAGGAATAGCTACTTAGATAAGATTTACAGGGCTTCACAAAGAACCGCATTTAAATGAAATTGTTCCTTTCAGTTACAACTCTCAAACTTACAATAATTGCTTGTTATTTCCTAGCTGGAGCTCTGTTATTATTTGCTTTGGAATTATGTTTTCATATATCTTACTTTTTTGTGTAAGATAATCTTTTTCACACCTTATTTTTTTCCTTTTATGACCTTTACCATATCAGCTATCACTCATTGGTTTATATATTTGTCTTCCCTTCAACTTTGATCTTTTCATCTCTAAAAGATGGTTATTTCCTTCATTAAGTTCCTATAAGTTCCAAGTAACAAAAAAGAAAAACACTTTCAAACACATATAAGCAGAAGGAAAATTTCCTAGGATCACCTGTTTTTCAAAATGGAAAATAGAGGCCAAAAGTATCCCTCGGCTTCCTGAGGCTCTGAGATCAGGGCTGGAACTCAGTGGGCCAAGGCAACTCCACCTCTAGGCCCACAGGCTGGCTTCTCTTTACTTGCTGGTGCTTTACTACTACATTTCCTGCAGACTGATTTATCAGATATTCTATGTTCATACATGGTAGAAAATAATTGCCTTGGTCCATGTTCCAACAGGCATTAAATAAAACCATGCTGCTCTGAATCCAAATTCCTGGGACCGAGGATTTTGTTCCAAGTGAGATTAGGAATTCAGCAATGAGCCCTTCTCTCTTGCCCAAATAGCAGGGTTATACCTCGTACAAACATGCTATACACTCATCCCTTCTGTCATGAAAGACTAGTTTTAAGAGAAAAGGAACTTAGGCAGAGAACAATAGTGGAGCTATTTGTTTTAATCTCCGGGGTTTTGTACAATGCCTGGGACGCTGTAGCAATCCAGATTGGAAATGACTGCCTTGAACTAAGGCAGTGGCAATGAAGCTGGTGAGTAGGACAGTAGGAGATTAAGTCATAAATATTTAAAAGGCAGGAAAACAGGACTTGGTGATTAATAGGATGCGAGCAATGAAAAAGATGGCTGAAATGAGGAAACACTTTTATTTTGTAGATTCAACAAATAGAGAATCCCCTTAAGAGACACAAGATTGCATGAGTTGCTCATCAGGGTGTGGAATTTTAAATTTTGTAAACTATTCCCCTGGTGGGTGAGATAAATGTACTGTGTAATGTAGAGCGACTTGTGCCCATCTCTGTAGGGAATGAAGTGATTGGACTAGGTAGAGACCCATTCTCTCCTTCTATCTCTCCCTTCCTCCTGGCCCAGCTTTGCTCAGCAAAGGAAGTTTTTCCTGCACAATGCAGAAACAGGAGAACTTATGAAGAGAAATATGAGCCACTATAATTAAGCAAAGTAGGGGACATAGCAGGAGCCCCGCTTCACAGCACACACTGATTCATATAGAAGTAGTTGAACATTTTCTTGATTTGGCTGATAAATGCCCACTCCTCCAGGTTTAGGGTTGAAATGATTGCCTACCACCTTTGCATCATGACTTCCTTCCATAGAGCTTGAGTGGGAACATAGAACTGTAGATTAATAAATCAGAGATTTATTTAGCAGACATCCTTGGCACAGGATTTCCTGCTGAAAATCTAAGCTGAATCCTTGCTTCTGAAAAGCAATTTTACAAACTTCTATGAGAACAAAAGAACAATCATGATGGAAAAATTATAGTTGTTTTGCTCTGTTTGTGTGCCTGTGTGTGTGTGTGTGTGTGTGTGTGTGCATGCGTATAGCTCATCTGTGCAGTAAACAGTAAGGTAAACCCAACACTCATCCTTTATTCCCAATTCAGATTTAGAGGGCAGGACAATGTAAGATCCCTCATCAGTGCTCAGATCAGATCCATAGTGATCAAATGTGGATAAAGTCTTATTTGTCAATGATCCAGACACATCTTCTGATACACAATCCATGCACATGGTCTGGGAAAATCAGAAGCTATAAGGGACTTTCATAGATGCCCTCTCTTTAGCATTGGCAAACAGAGGCTCTTGGATATCTTTCTAAAAAATTTTTTTTACTGTTTATTTATTTTTGAGAGAGAGAGACACACACACAGAGTGCAAGGGGGGAAGGGGCGGAGAGAGAAGGAGACACAGAATCCGAAGCAGGGTCCAGGCTCTGAGCTGTCAGCAAAGAGCCCTACGCAGGGCTCGAACTCACTAACTATGAGATCATGATCTGAGCCAAAGCCAGACACTTAACCGACTGAGCCACCTTGGTGCCTCATGGCTTCTGGATATCTAATGCCAACCTGGCAAGGGTGGTCAGAAACCCCCTCCGGGTCAGAGTTTGAGGTAATCTGTGACAGCATAAGGGAGCATCTTCCCAACAAGAGGCCGTCTTTACTGTGGTAACCAGAGCAGATGATATGTTTTTACACTAGAAGAGACAAATTAAATCACCTGATACACATTGCTTGGGAAAAACCACCTAAATGGCCCATATTATTTGTCTCTGACAAAAACTGCTGTACTTAACTGTATAAAAATTATTTCCTAAAGTCCAAACATACTGTCCATGTGCTTATGTTTGTATATGTATTGACAGCGTACAACATTTGGACAGATTCCAGAAGAAACAAGAATGCCAAAGGCAAGTTGAATTTTTTTTTTTTTGTAATTTCAAAAAACGTGTCATTAACCAGTAGTACATACATCATAGCATGAGTCCATATATCTCTATACATATACGTTCTTATATCATCTTCATGATGGTATGTAATGTTGAGAAAAATATATAAAATATTTTTATGGTTCTGAAATATTTCTAGAACATGGAAAAAATTTCAGCAATATTATATATGTTTATCTGTGTTAAAGTAATCAGTCAAGGAGTCCATTAGACTGGGATGACTCTAATGCATTGGCAGCCTACTTAAGCTAACCCAAACCTAAGCCACAGTCAATTCCTATAAATGCTTCAAGGTTAAGAAATGAGAACTTGAGAAGGACCAATCATAAACGGTCAACTGACTTTCCCAGAGAAGGCAACTGCCTAAGCTAGAGACAATCACATAATTTCCTTGCTTTGTTTTCATATCTGCTTTATAAAAACCCTTCACTTAGCTCCTGGGGGGTCAAGTGTCCCTAACCACTTTTAGAAGGGCTTTGCCTCCGTCAAATTGATGTTTGTTCAAATAAACTCTTCAAAAATTTAATGTGCCCCAGTTTATATTTTAACCTGTCTAAAGGAAAAACTCCTGCATTTTCCCACTCTCAATACTCTATTCACTTCTGATTGCCAAATCTGGTAGTTTTCCCCCACACCAAGAAATCCCACAATACCAGGTGGGTGTCCTACAATGCAATTCAGGTCTGACAGACTCTACCTGGAGATATCATCAAAAGGAAAGCTTTGTCCTACAGATCCCCTCCTTCCCCTGTCTTCAGTCCTGGTAAGCAAGTACAGATTGCTACCAGTGCTTCTGACCCACTGACTGGAAATTGGAAATTCCCAAGACCCCATCCTGTGGCCGGTCATTTGCACAGAGCTGCCTTTGGAAAAGATGCATGGGGCAATGCATGGAAGAAGGGGTGTGGCGCTTTCATACTTTCTTGGTACTTTACTAGTGTCGACCAACCTGTAAGTTCTGTGAACACCATCCTGGTGGTTTTTTGGGTTTTGTTCTTAATTTTTTTCATGTTTATTTATTTATTTATTTATTTATTTATTTAGAGAGTGAGCAAGAAGGGAAGAGGCAGAGAGAGAGGGAGAGAGAATCCCAAGCAGGCTCTGCACGGTCACTGCAGAGCTTGATGGGCTCCATCCCAGGACTGTGAGATTATGACCTGAGCCAAAATCGAGACTTGGATGATCAACCGACTGAGCCGCCCAGGCGCCCCCTGGTGGGTTTGTATGGGAGCTTATTATGTGGGCATGACTAAGCATCAGCTTTTGGTGACTGATTAAACTTCCAGCCCCTCTCTTCCCTAAGGGTCAGGACCTTGGCTGAAAGTTCCAACTCTCTACCACAGGGATCCAGCCCCATCCTTGGGGGCTTTCCAAACATCACCTCATTAACACAAATGCAATGTGGTTGAAAGGGGCTTATTATGAATCACAAAAGGACTCTAAGGCTCTTATCACCTAGGAAATTCCAAGGGTTTTTAGAGCTCTGCCAGAAGGGAATGAAGACTGAATATATATTTCTTAATAAAAGTCACAATATCACATTACCCTCTCTGAAAATTTATTATTCATGCATATTAATTGTTTGTATGCGTGCATCTATTTTTGTAACAATAGCTCCTGGAGACTGATCCAATTTATTTAAATTTTTCAATTAGCTGATAATAGCAAGTTTTTATGAGAATAATAGTAATTATATTCTCTAAATGGACCTATTCTAAATTCAAATTAAGATAAAAGCTGAGTGAGAACAACTTACTGGAAAAAAAAAAAAAACTATCCTGGATTCTAGTACCTCAATAACTAATTCACTTCACAACACATAAGCAATGTGGTGCTACTTAAAATTTTTCTATTTTATGCTTTTATTATGAGGTAAATGTGTAATTACAATAGTGATGTACTAATTTTTGCTGCTGTCTTGGGCAATATGAAATTAGGCCAGCCTGAAATAACAAAAAAAAAATTTTTTTTTATTAGGGAATGATTTTGTATAATTGATCTTACATTGTTTTCAGATTATATTGGAAATTGGTGATGGAGTCAGGCTGGGTCCAAGGACCCAGAGAAAGGTCCTGTCAGACCAACCAAGAGGGTTCTGGCTTTGTGCAGGATAGAAGTCAACCATGAGCAGAAGAAAGTGAAAGCGTGTATAAAGTAGTGTGAATGACAGAGTATAACAGGTGGAGTGTCTGGGATAATTGGAAAGGAGAGTTAGTCTCATTGTGGCTTGGGGTTAGGGGTTTATATGGGAAAGGGGTCCAGGGTATATGATGTTCAGGAATCCAGAGGAAGGTCTGATCAAACATGAGTGACAGGTATTATTTTATGAATAACAATAAATAAAATAAAATAATAATAAAATAATAAATAATA
Organism: Neofelis nebulosa; assembly: GCF_028018385.1. Lineage (NCBI taxonomy): Eukaryota > Metazoa > Chordata > Mammalia > Carnivora > Felidae > Neofelis > Neofelis nebulosa. The sequence goes on from NC_080794.1 coordinate 9,185,705, forward strand.
AAAATAAAATTAAATAATAGGTATTATCTTACAAATCATCAAAGGCAGGGTGTGCTGAGCATCAGCAGAGGCTGAGGAAGCTCATGTCCTGAAACATGTTTGGGATCCAGCTCTCCTTGATGTTATCAGGTGTTTGGGGACCTAGGAGAAACTCAGAGAATGATTAGCTTTCTTGCTTCCCCCTTAGGGTAGGACTATAGCTTCTTTAGTTTTTATTTAGACATAAGGTGAAATATAGAATATGAATAAGTAGGGCCTGGCAGGACAAGAGCAGAAATGGAGCCTGTCTAAGATGGACTCGCTTCTGCTCCCTCCTTCCCTTTTTGAGAAACTTTTCTTTAGTCTTTGAGCAAGGACCTGGACAGAGATTGCCAAATAACAAATTCTGAAAAGAATAAAATGCTATTTTCTTTTTCCTTTATATAATAAGTAATTTCAGTTCCCATATCTTTTAAAAGAATATTTTATGTAATTAAAAATATAGTTAGAGGGGTGTCTGAGTGGCTCAGTCGGTCAAGCATTCAACTCATGATTTCAGCCAGGTCATGATTTCAGGCTTCCTGTGATGGAGCCTGCTTGGGATTTTTTTGTCCCCCTCTCTCTCTGCCCCTCCCCCCATTCACATTTCTCTCTCTCTCTCTCAAAATAAATAAATAACTTTTAAAAAAATGTGGTTTGATTGCAGAGGGATGTTTGTCCTGTTAAGAACAGAATACACTATGTAACTTTTTTTTTTGAAGTAAATAGGAAATTTTATGTAACTAAAATAGCACTGGTACATGGATGAATGTGAGTTATTTGCCCTTTTAAAAGTCAGTAATGGAGACACCTGGCTGGCTCAGTCATTAGAGCATGCAACTCTCAATCTTAGGGTTGTGAGTTTGAACCCCACGTTAGGTGTGAAATCTACTTAAAAAGAATCGGTAAATAAAAAAAATTAAAGTCAATGATTAGACAAATGTTTTAATTGTCAGTCATTTATTTTTCTTTCTTTTTAAAAAAAATAACATTTATTCATTTTGGAGAGACACAGAGAGACAGAGTGTGAATGGGGGAAGGGCAGAGAGAGAGGGAGACACAGAATCTGAAACAGGCTCCAGGCTCCGAGCTGTCAGCACAGAGCCCGAAACGGGGCTCACGCTCACAAACTGTGAGATCATGACCTGAGCCGTAGTCGGTCGCCCAACCAACCAAGCCACCCAGGGGCCCCAATTTTTTTCTTTTATCTAAAGTAAATTATGTTATTGTCCAAATTGGAAGAGTGTGTCTTATCATGTGGAGACCAGTAGAATAGAAGTTAATTCAAGGATAAATTTAATTCCCTATTTTATGTAAATCTCTTTCTAATCAATGCCACATCTTTTATACATATGTCTCACTTTTGTTGAATTATTTTTAATTAGACAATTGTAAACTTTAATAATATTTTTTGAAACCCAAGAAGTGAAGCATTGCAAGAATGTGTTTCTTTTTTTTTAAATACTTAAAAATATTAGGCATATGTATTATTGCAATGGCTACTCTTTCTTTCTTTCTTTCTTTCTTTCTTTCTTTCTTTCTTTCTTTCTTTCTTTCTTTCTTTCTTTCTTTCACAGAGAGAGCACAAGTAAGGGAGGGGCAGAGAGAGAGAGAGAGAGAATCTCCACATGTGGAGCCTGACTCGGGGCTCGATCCCACAACCCTGGGATCATGACCTGAGCTGAAATCAAGAGTCTGGTGCTTAACCTACTGAGCCACTCAGGTGCCCTGCAGTGGCTACACTTCTTAAATTTAAAGCGATTGTGAGTGCCGCTGACTACACCCTGCACGAGATAAGATGCAGAAGTGGGAATCTGCTTAGGTTCCAACAGTCGCCATAGTCCTGGGGGTGCTGCATCACAATTCTTCTCCTAGTTGATTACCCTTCCTCAGCCTTCTGGTTTCCATTTCCTCCTCAGACCAAAGCTGGCCCCCACAAACTCTGTGGGGACCTCCAGGCCCTCTGCATCTGCCTACCACCAGCAGTTCTGTTACAGACCTGACTCACCCCAAGTTTTCTTATAAACAGTGATCCCATGGCATATGGCCACCAGCAGGGTGACTTTCATTTTATCCCAGGAACATGGAAAGTAGAACCTGATTCAGTTAGGATTAGAGAAGATGATATTGGCTCCGGGCAGGTGATTTAGATGTAGGCAGTGAGCTGATTGTCGGCACAGAGGACCTGGGTTAGAAAATTTTTAAATGGTCAAAACTAATTGTTAATCAATAATTAAGGCACAGTCGTTATAAGAATGGTTCAGAAAATAAGCATGGGTATAAGAAGAAGGAGAAGAAGAGGAAGAGGAGGAAGAGAAAGAGGAAGAGGAAGGAGAAGGGGAAGAAGGAGGAGGAGGAGGAAGGAAGAAGCAAAAGTATTGAGTGTTCTCTATGTGCCAGATACTCTTCTAAGCTCTGAGTGTTGCATACGTTATTCAATTTGAAAAACAAGCATACAAACAAACAGAAAAGATCTATGATATGCTACTTTATTCTACTATTCCCTTAACAGTGCGTGCTGGAAACAATGGTCCCAAATCAATGGAACAGCCAATAAACCTTGTCCAAACAAAACCAAGAAGCATAGTATTTCCTTGTGATCCAAACCAAAGCATTTTTGACTCTTTAGCAAACTTGGACTGTTGGTTAGGTGTTTGGAGAGATATTGAAGGACATTCACATGCATTGTTGGATTTCAAAGAAATGAGGTGAGTGGTTGTGAAACAGGCACCAGGGTGGACAGAAGCCTAGCTCTGTAACTAAATAAGCAACATGCTTCAGGCAAGTGTGTGCCCGGGGGCTCAGTTTCCCACTGGCCTTATCTCTAACTGATCTTCCAACTACAAGAAACTGTAACTACCAAATTACTTAAGAGAATAACTGATACTTTACAAAATCTTACAAAATTATTTCCAGTGCCAACGCTTCTAAGGTTTTGTCTGGCTGTTTTGTTTGTTTTTTGCTTGTTTGTTTGCATTTCCAGAAGATGTTAAATGAGTAAACAACACTCTGCAGTTTGTAAAAACATGAAGCAAAGACTACCTATTGCTGTGTCTCACCAGTGTGGTTCAGAATAAAACTGCTGTGAGCATGATGATTTCCCTGGGTGAAGAATTGGCATTTTTGAGTTTCAAGAAGCTTCACTGTCCTCCAAAAAGATTGGGACTAATGCCGATTTTTGCAGATGGGTCACGTTATCACATACTAAAACAGAAAGCAGCTGTGTGCTTTAATAAAATAATTTCAGACAATTTTCCTCAAAAAAGATGCATGAGAGTAAAGATGCCCACCACTTCATGCTTTTGCCACTCATTTTCCTTTTTTTGAAAACAAGGTAGCCTGCAGACACTGGGCCCATATGGCATTTTTATTTTTAGTCCATGGATTTCGAATGGAAATAGGAATTTTGGGATTCTCTGCAAGAGTCAGCAAATACACAGAGTCCAAAATATTTTGGACTCACTTTTCTGTATGGCTGCAGTCAACCAGAACTGAGAAGTCCTGCTCTCTTTAAAAGGGAAATGTGCTCCCCAATTTGCCATTGACTTTTAACCATTGTCTGATAATGTTAGACAAAACCAAGTCAGTGATGTTAACTAGACAGCAGTTGGGAGTTTATGTTTTTGTCATTCGTTGACATTATTCTCATATATTTTTATAGAGACATACTTATTAACATACTTTACAATATTTGTCATAGAATACATTTTATAAAATTTGATAATCTATGAACTAAAAGTGTTTTATTCTTGCAAATTATCCTTTGCATTATAATAAGAATAACTGAAGGTATGCAAATATTATGAAGTTTCATTCTGACATCATGTGCAGCATAATGCTTAAGGGGAATCAACATAGACCACGAAAAAAAGAATTTTATTCAAAATTCTGTAAGAATTTGGCTATAAGATATTTCATTAAACTTTTCTATTTAAAAACTTTTTTTAAGTTTACTTATTTTGAAAGAGAGAGAGACAACATGAGCGGGGGAGAGGCAGAGAGAGAGAGAGAGAGAGAGAATTCCAAGTAAGATCTACGCTGTCAGCACAGAGCCCTACACAGAGCTTGAACTCACAAAACCATGATATGACCTGAGCCAAAATCGAGTGTCAGATGCTTAACTGACTGAGACACCCCATTGTCCCTGCACTATTTTTTTTTTAAGTTTATTCATTTATTTTGTGAAGGAGAGAGAGCATAAGCAGGGGAGGGGCAGAGAGACAGGGAGAGAGAGAGAATCCCAGGCAGGCTCCACACCTAATACAGAGCCCCACATGGGGCTTGAACTCACCAACCACGAGATCATGACCTGAGCTGAAACTAAGTCAGATGCTTAACCATCTGAGCTACCCAGGTGCCCCTTTCATTGAACTCTAAGTTAATATTGGTGGAATAATCAAAGCAAATATTTTCCAGGTGCTAAATCCTACTTCACTTAAGTTTTAGGGCTACAGTCTAGTATGTCATCATCAGAAAGCATGCATGAAATAATGACACCCACAGGCACACATAACAGCAAATAATTCAATTCAGTGCTTAGTTGCAAATGTGACTGTCCTGCCACGGTGGCTTGGGCTTCCCGAATGGCTCCTGTCTCTTTGTAGAACTACCGATAGGTCTAGAAACCTGAGTCAATGAAAAAATGCAATACTGTCCAGAGTATAGTCTGATCCTGTCAAACAACACCCAAGTTCAGGTTCATGTGTCCTCACTTGGAGGTGATTTGCACCCATGTAAACCTTCACTGTCTCTAAAAACACTACTTTTCATTACTCCAAGTTTCCTCCCTCCACATATTAAAAGAGAAAATGAAGTCAGAGGTGATAGGTACCAGCAAGATACATGTTTTTTGTTTGGTTTTTGTTGTTGTTTTCTTTTTTTTCTTTTCTTTTTCTTTTTTTTTCTTTTTTTTTTTTTTTAGTATAGTTGATACACGATGTTACAGTCCCAGGTGTACAACACAATGATTTCACCAGTTTATACATTATGCTTCATGCCCCACAAGTATAACTACCATCTGTCCCCACACAATGTTGTTTCAATAACACTATGTTCCATATACCGTGCCTTTTATCCCTGTGACCTATTCATTCCATAACTGGAAGCCTGTGCCTCTCTCTTCCCTTCACCCATTTCGCCCATCCCCCCACTCACTTCCCTCTGGCAGCCATCAGTTTGTTCTCTGAATTTTTAGGGCTGACTCTGCTCTTTGTTTATTTATTTAGTTTCTAGACTGAAAAGATATTTTAATGTCTCTCTTTACCAGAAAGAGAAGTATCCACAGGAAGTTGGAGAATGCAGATCAATGAGGTTTGCTTGTTACATGTGAGGAAGAAACACAATTAGCTGACAATATTGAGAACAATTCAAACTGGTTAATTTAATGTAATAGTGCTACACAAACAGCTAGACTCTTTTATTCTCATGATAATGAATCCCATGGTGACATTCTGTGTTTATACAAATTTCATTTTACAATGGTACTTTCTTATAATTATATCTTCAAAGAAATTTTCAAATTTATATTGTTTTAAGTAGAAAAATCACCATTTCAAAAACAACATTAAATGTATAGAAGAATAATTATTCAATTAATTTTAATATTTAAAGGTTTAACAAAATTTTTTTAATGTCTATTTTTGAGAGAAAGAGAGAGAGAGAGAGAGACAGAGCACAAACAGGGGAGGAGCAGAGAGAGAGGGAGACACAGAATCTGAAACAGGTTCCCAGCTCTGAGCAGTCAGCACAGCGCCTGACACAGGGCTCAAACTCACAGACCATGAGATCATGACCTGAGCAGAAGCTGGACGCTCAATCAACTGAGCCACCCAGGCACCCCTAAAGGTTTTTTTTTTAACCAGACTTTATTTTTTAGGGAAGTTTTAGGTTCACAGCAAAATTGAGAGGAAGGTACAGAAATTTTCCATATATTCTTAGCCTACTCTCACCCATACCCTTTTCTATGATCTACACTCCCCGCCAGTGGCCCATTCCTTACAACTGATTAACCTGCACTGATGTATCATTATCACTCAAAATCATTGCTTACACCAGGGCTCCCTCTTGATGTTACACATTCATTCTATGGGTTTGGACAAATGTATAATGACAGTCACCATTATAGTATCACCCAAAGTATTTTCATTGCCCTAAAAATCCTCTGGGCTCTGCATATTTATTCCTCTCTCCTCCCTAACTTCTGGCAACCACTTTTTTTTTTTTTTTTTTTTTTTGCTGTTTCCATAGTTTTGTCAATTAATCTGATGTTTTTTTCTAAATGGTAAGACATAGTATGGCATAATATGATGCAAGATTTGCATATGCTTTCCTTATTCTTGGAGTAACCAAAAAATGACAATATGTAAATAACTTTTCCAAGTAGCAAAACAAATCTCTAGCAGAGGCAAGAATTTGCAATCAGCTTTTTTCTTTTTAATACTGCCCAATATTTTTCCACTTTGGTATATCTGTTTCATGATCCCACCTGATGCTTTTGAGAAAACCTTGTACAAACCAGTCGAACTCATTTAACATAAAGAAATATTATATTAACTAATTTTAAAATATATATTTTTTCTTTTTCTTTTTAAAAAAATTTTTAATGTTTATTTATTTTTGAGAGAGACAGAGACAGAGTGCAAGCTGGGGAGGGACAGAGAGAGAGGGAGACACCCATGGGGGCACATGGGTGACTCAGTTGGTTAAGCATATGACTCTTGGTTTCAACTCAGGTCATGATCTCATGGTTTGTGAGTTCAAGTCCTGCATTGGGCTCTGAAGCTGGCTCCAGACTCTGAGCTGTCAGCACAGGGCGTGACGTGGGACTTGAATTCACGAACTGCAAGATCATGACCTGAGCCAAAGTCTGCTGCTTAACTGACTGAGCCACCCAGGTGCCCCAGAATATATATATATATATATATATATATATATATATATATATATATATAGACAAAGAGTATATATTTTCAGAAATTGCTTTTAGGATCATCTTCCTAAAAGGAATTTTCATTTAAAAATTTCTTAAATTAAGAAACGGATTCTTCTTAAAGTTGGGCTCTAGGTATTTAGCTAGGGAAAGAGACACTAATCAGTAGAAGCACTTAAGGGACTGTCTTTCTCTGGGTCGTTAACTCTTAGCAGGGGAGTTGAGTTCTCAAATGAAGAAATCCATGTGAAGTGAAATAGAGTTTTCCACTTCACGTAAACTGCAGTTAAGAATGATGTACATTAGCATTTTATAGCTTTGGGGGTCATTAATTTGGGTAGCAAAAATAAAAATATTGAAACAAATATTTTCATAATCATTTATTAAAATCGAAGACCCCCCCTTGATGGTGCAATCATTGCAAAAATGTCCATTCATTAACTGTTTAATCATTCAGTGCCTATTTTGTACTCATGTAACAGTGAATTCTTCTAACCTGACCCAAACCTTGAAGAATTATCATTTCTCATTTTTCTGGGTTTTTTTTTCTCTTTGTTCTCAACCTTGGATGATCTTATCACATATGGCTTTAAAAATAATCTATGTACTGGGGCGCCTGGGTGGCGCAGTCGGTTAAGCGTCCGACTTCAGCCAGGTCACGATCTCGCGGTCGGTGAGTTCGAGCCCCGCGTCGGGCTCTGGGCTGATGGCTCAGAGCCTGGAGCCTGTTTCCGATTCTGTGTCTCCCTCTCTCTCTGCCCCTCCCCCGTTCATGCTATGTCTCTCTCTGTCCCAAAAATAAATTAAAAAACGTTGAAAAAAAAATAATCTATGTACTGACAACACTGTGCATCTCAACTGTAATCAGAAGGATTCAAAGAAATTTATTGACTTTAGTAATTATTTGGAAATCAAGTGTGCTAGAACTTGTCTGTACCAAAACCCCACTGTTTATTAGTAGCACAAAATGATCTATACTTAATCTCAGCAGCTCAGGAATGTACTTTCATGAGTGCTTATTCTAGGATCCGACGGGATGGCAGCTACTCAAGAGAAACATGTATCATCCAGAAGTTGAAAGTACATGGGAACCTGGGCACCTGGGTAGGTCAGTCGGTTAAGCTAAGATTTCAAAAGTAACTTGGACAGGTGGTGAATAGGCAGAACTTACTTGATTTAGGATTTCTTCCTTGGCTATCTATGCTAGGCTAATGAAACTAATAAATTTAACCATTTTTTTTTTTAATATCAAGCGTGTCAGTGACTCTAATTGAAGCCAAAACAGAAGGAGAAATCAAGAATAAATACATACAAGATTAAAAATGCAAAGCATTTTTTCACAAAAAAATGGTAAAATGGGTTTTTATTTGGATTAAGTCAAGTAACAGAAGGTAGCACTTAATGTTGCCACTTTACTTGCCAAAGAGGAATAACACAACTCACATTTTATAATGATTTACTTTATAAAAAAAGTACATGAGTGGATGAATTACCTGTCCTCCTTGGTTAAAGGTTTTGATTGGTTTATTCATGTTTTATGAGTTTATGTAATTAACCTATTCATATTTAATAAGTGTTTCTGTTATCAAGAAGTTGTTAGCATTTATTTTATACCAAATTAATTTTATTTTTATTTCCCTTTGTCCACTGTGCTTCCTACAAGGACTCTTGATACAATAAAATTGGATTTCATGATAAAGCAGTCAGCAGCAAAATTCCAGAAATGTGTAAAAATATTTCATCACATTGTATGACCTGTATGGAAAATAATAATTCATGAAATATAATCAATATGGATGAGAGTTTATAAAAATGTATGTCTGCCTGATTCACAGACTGATTCTGGATATTGTCACACTTCCTTGAGTCCTAATGAAATTGCCTATAGATTCATGTGGTCTTTTGCCATTTTTTTAAATACCAGCTAACTTATTTCGCCCATTTTCCAAGTTATTTGTATTTTTCTCTTTAAATGATAAGCGATCCTTAAAGCTACATTAATACAAGAAATATTTATTGAGTCTCTGCTATGTGTCAAGCATGGTTTTAAGCTCCCCAGATATACACCAGGAGATGGTGCAGACAAAATATCAGTGCCTTCACAAACTTAAATTCCAATGCGGTGGTACAGGGAAAGACAATTTAAAAATAATAGTAAATATCACATCATATCAGATGGTGTTAACTGGAAAAATAATGGAAAAGGGGGCTTCAGAAAGCTGGGGGAAGCTGATGCTATTTGCATTTTTCTAAGGATGCCACTTTACAGGAAGACTTAAGGGAGTAATCCATAAGTGATCTTTGGGGCGAGATCTCCAGGCAAGGAAAATACGCAGTGCAAACTCCAGGAAGGGCCGAGTGTTTGGCACATCTGATGCGCAGTGAACAGGTCACTGTGGGTGGAACTCTGAGCCTCGGGAGGAGTTGTGGGCCATGAGGCTCCAGCAGCACTGGAGGACCCGCGTCACACTGGGAAGGCTAAGGCACTGGAAGGGACTGGGTTCTCTGCGCGGAAGGAATGAGGAGACTTAGAGTTGAGTGGAGGAATGATGCAATCAGGCACGTTTTCTCTTGTTTTGTTTTCATTCTGGTGGCTGTGTGGAGGACCAGAGAGGAAGCAAGGAGACCAGTTCCTGGTAATGTAAGAATCCGAGGGAGAGAGGTGTGTGGTTTGTAAGAGGGAGGGAACAGTGGCATTAATTAGCTATGATAATGATCTGTCTATATTTTGGAGGAAGGTTTCCTGAGACTGGAGGTGGTGCATGAGGGAAAGGACCCCAGGCGACTACAGTTTTGTCCCGAGTAACTAAAAGGATGGATTTGCTATTGTAGAAGCTGGAGCACCTTAGATTGGACACAGTTTTGGGGGAGAGGATAGAGATCAGGAGTCTGTTTGTAGACATTAATCTACAATGGCTATGAACCATGAGTGAAGATGGCCATAAGCTGTTTGAAATTCAGTGGGAGACTCCCAGACTGGAAATAAGTGTTTGAGAGCTGTCAGCATAGAAATCTCAAAATCATGAGAATAACCAAGGGAGTGGACATAGATAGAAAAGAGGTGCAAGCATCAACCCTTGGAGTTTGGTGTTCCACTGAAGGTTGGATTTTAAGGAGTTTTCAGGGAGGTGGCAGAGGGAAGGCAGGAAAACACAACATTATCATTTTATGTGTTGTGACAATATTTGATAGTTCTCTCTCATTTACATCTGTAACTCATTGGGAATTGCGTTTGTGTTAAGTGTGATATGGCATGATATGTTATCATTTTTCCCTTTCCCTTTTCCCAGCAACATTTATGAATGGGTTTCCATGTTTCCTCTATCTGCCTTGTCAGATGTGGCCCAATGAGGGATCCGTAAATGAAAGTGCCTTGTTTCTGAAATCTACAATTTGTCTCATGTATCCACTTATGTACCTTTTTTCCAATAGACCTATCCTTAATTATGTTACGTCTGTTAATGTATTATCTACTATAGAACATTTCATCATGTATTTTTTAGCTACTCTTGACCCTCCATTCTTCTACATGTTTTAGAATTAGTTGCTTAGGTAGTGGAAAACACCAAAATTGGTGTTGTTTTTGGTATGTGTTGTATTTACAGAAATAATTTGATGATAATTAGAATCTAACAATATATTCTTAGTATATTTTGTAAGCTTTAAACTTTTTTTTTTTTTTTTTTAATTTTTTTTTCAACGCTTTTTATTTATTTTTTGGGACAGAGAGAGACAGAGCATGAACGGGGGAGGGGCAGAGAGAGAGGGAGACACAGAATCGGAAACAGGCTCCAGGCTCCGAGCCATCAGCCCAGGGCCTGACGCGGGGCTCGAACTCACAGGCCGTGAGATCGTGACCTGGCTGAAGTCGGACGCTTAACCGACTGCGCCACCCAGGCGCCCCATAAACTTTTTTTTTTTTTTGATAAATTGTTAAACAGATTTTAATAGCTTTATTCCCAGGTCATTTTTGCTTGATTTGGGGGTTTGCAAATTAGAACTTTTCATATCTGGCAGTGAGTTATTGTTCTATAAAAAATTCAATTTGAGATTTTCTATGGGCTCAATCATATTATCAGTAATCATCTCTATTCTTTCTAATTATCACGTATCTTATTTTTTTTCTTGTTTTCAGCACTTCCTCAGACTTATATTAAAATACTGAAAAGAAGTGATAACAGAGAATGTCTTTTTCCTGTTTCTGATATTAAAAGCAGTGCCTTCAATTTTCACCTATAGACATAGTTCCTATAGGTTTATGGAGATGCTTGTTATGAGATTAAAGTTCTCAGGTATCAATATTTTGCGCAGAGTTTCTATCATCAGTGGATCTTGAACTTGTACTTTCTCTACAGCTATTGGTATAATTTTGCTTTTCTTTTATTAAACTTTAAATAAAGGAAATTATTGTTTTCTGTATCCCAACATTACGTCAACCAATAATAAACTAAATGAGACATGCAGTATTAATTTTTGTACATTGCTGAGACTTTTGAGCCATCTGGTCATTGAAGGGTACGTGATTCAAAATAGTGCTGCTGAGATGTTTGTTTTTCAAAAGGTCTAAATGGTCAGTCTACTGTATAATTTCATTGCTAAACATTTAGGTCCCAACGAAGACAAGTGTCAGTCCCAAGAGAGGGCACTTAGAGTCTAGGCTCACAGTTTCCCCAACAAGCTATAGGTACACAGCAAAGAGTTAGCAAATGCGGAGGTGTATGCAACAGAGACTGCTCTAAAGCCGCAATCCTACTCAGTATCTGCATGTTACCCTAACCATGCATAGAGATTCGTTTCCTTCCAACCAAGGGAATAGGTGCTTTTAGTCTTGTCCTGGACCAGCTACTATTTGTTCAACCAGATTGGATATCCTGCTGGCCAGTTCTTTTTGAGACCATCTGCACAACTTTTATTTTTTTCTCACCAAAAAATGGTTTTCTGATGTGTAGCATGCCCTGAAAAGAATGTCTTTTTTAAGTTACTCTTCTTTAGAGAATGCTTCTCTTAAAAGTCTGTGTGTTCTGAATATCAGAATGTATACGGCAATGATCCCTTATGATCCAGTGCCCAGATTTCTATTTATAAAATTAGAATATGGGATATTTTGGTTGGGGTTTGAAAATAAAACAAGACCAACAAAAAAATCCACAAATTGATGATGACTCTACATGATTTATATGGTTATCATATAGTTTTAACCTAATAAAATAGTAAAATTAGTAAAATGAAATAGATACATTTTATTGGGTTTCTAAAATGGGGTAACTAAGGAAAAATTAATGGTCATAATTGTCCTTTTTTATCTTGTTTTATCATCTTGTGTACTTAAGGACCTTATCTGTAGCACAGAATACCCAAGAGTCCTGCTCAGAATCCTTTAGTGAGTAAATACAAATGAGCCACAATTTTTCTTCTGCAATTTTTCAACCGCTGTGCTCTGACTGCAATACCACCAACTCTACTTAGGAGGAGAGTTGCCTTTCCCTGACATTTGTAATTCTTTGTGCATACAGTAAGAGCATCTCTGTGTCTGTCCAGGGCAGACATGCGGATTCTGTTTCTCTAGTACATCCTGTACTGCAAGTGAATTAAATTATTTTTCACTCCCACCTTGGGAAGGAGGACACAGTTCTCAGTTGGTAACTCAAAGTCACCTCTCCCCTTGAATTCCTGTGAACATTCCTGAACAGCAAAGAATTGATTGTTTAATCGTGTCATGTTGACATTCACGGAAACTTCCTGTTAGTTATTTAGATAAGGAAAACAAAATTATTGATAATAGCAATCCAAGAGAATGAATTGGATAGTTCCAGATGATACAGGAAGCCTAGCATTTGCTGTTGCAAAAGACAACCAGCATGGGCTTTGGGATGTATAGAGAAATATGTTATGCCTATAAATAATTGTATCTAAAAATAATATCTTCATATTTTCACAGATATGTCCCTTATATGTCTATTTTTGTGTAACAAGTCACCTGCCTTTGTAATTTTAGAACCCCACCTTCAAATTCTGTTCTAGCAATCATAACATTTGTGCTGTTAGGAATTTTCTGGAATCAGTATTGCTTTTGCTGCAACGTAATAGTTTCTTGTTTATTTTTACTAAAAATACTGTCCTCCTGTGGACTGAAATATCTTATGTCTCTTAGTTCACCACTTCCACTTACCACTTATGCTTCTGGCTTCATAGGGAGACAAAAACACTCGGGGAATGTACCCTGAGTTGTGGTTCAGCAAATTGCTGTTCACAAAAATGAAACTGCTGAAGTAAAAAATGCTTTTCAAGAAAGGCTAGAAAATTGTGCTGGAATAACTGCAGACCGAATGGTTCAGCTAAGACTGTTATAATCTTTCTTTTCATTTTGTATTTTACTTTATTTTTTTCATATGAAATTTATTGTCAAATTGGTTTCCATACAACACCCAATGTTCATAATTTGCCTCATAGAATCTCGCCCCTCTTTCTTTGCCCATACTCCCTCTTAGCGCCATGCCTCCAACTACCCATTAGTAAATTGCCAGAAATTGACTAATATTAGGAAATGTTTTTGCTTTCTCTGTTTCTCTTCTTTTCCTCCTTCTCTTTGTAATTTTATTCTTAATAGGTACTTTTTGAGGACATATTGGCAATATATAACAATTACTTCATTAGAGAGCATATGTGTTACGTTACTAATCCAAGTTATCATTTATCCTAAGAAAATAATCGAGCAAATTCCAGCATGTTCATTTAAAAGTGGTTTATATTAGCTCCTTCCACCTTCCCATCCTCTGTCATGAAGGAAACAATACAAATGTTGATAAATAAAATAAACTTTAAATGTAGAGTACGTATGGGGCACCTTGGGTGGCTCAGTCAGTTAAGTGTCCGACCTCAGCTGGGGTCATGATCTGGGAATTTTTGAGTTTGAGCCCAACGTCAGGCTCTCTGCTCTCAGTGCAGAGCCTGCTTTGGATCCTCTGTCACTGTCTCTCTCTGCTCATCCCTTGCTTGAGCGTGTGTGTACACGCGTGCTCTCTCTTTCTGTCTCAAAAATAAATAAACATTAAAAAAAACTTACAGTATATACAAACAATGTATTGCCAATTTTTGCTTTAAAATTGTGATGTGGACATATAAATAATATATATACACACACGCACAGGCACCCATTCTCGCATATGAAGATGTTCAGTCTGTAGGGTTAATAAAAAAGAACAGGCACAAAATTTTTTTTATATTATACTATTGTTTGAAGATATATTATATCCATACAATACCTACATGTATGAATATACATATAAATACAGAGTATTATATCTCTCAATATTCATATGTATACAGTAAAGGTTAGAAAATATTATACCTTTGCCTATTACTGTTGTGCTGATCTGTCAAAAATTTTCCAGGACCCAACTGGAAAAACCGGATGCTTTATTTGGGTAGTTATAATAGGGAGAACATTTGTTTAAAAAATATTGTTTTAAGTTTATTTTTGAGAGAGAGAAAGAAACAGAGCACAAGTGGGGGAGGGACAGAGAGAGGGAGACACAGAATCCAGGAAGTAGGCTCCAGGCTCTGAGCTGTCAGGATAGAGCCTGATGTGGGGCTCAAACCCACAAAACGTGAGATCATGACCTGAGCCCAAGTCAGACACTTAACCAACTGAGCCACCCAGGTGCCCCCAATAGGGAGAACATTTAAACATGAGAAATTAAAAGAACTTTATAGGAGACAGAAATAAAAGTGCAGATTATCATCAGCAAGTTGGGTTGACCATATTCAGACAGATATTGCAAAGTTCCTTTTTCTTTGTGATTTAACTCATCTCATTAGCCATTTCTGTTTTCAGAATTGTTGAATCAAAAGAGGAATTTAGAGGTAGTGGATTAGTCCTTAATACCAGAAGGCAAGTCCTCAATATCAGTGTAAGTTTATTTTGAGAGAGAGAGAGACAGAGAGACAGAGAGAGAGAGAATGAGTGGGGAAAGAGCAGAAAGAGAGGGACACACAGAATCTGAAGCAGGTTCCAGGCTCTGAGCTGTCAGCACAGAGCCCGACATGGGGCTCGAACCCACAAATCACGAGATCATGACCTGAGCTGAAGTCAGAGAGGCTTTACTGAACCACCCAGGTGCCCCAATATCAGTGTAAGTTGAGAGCAGGAAATTTGACAATTCTCCATATGTATATCACAGGTAATTTTTATTATCTGCTTTGAAAGCATGCATTTTATAATAAAATATTTTAATAAAATCTTGCACGATTTATTTTCTCTGGAAAAATTATATGTTTTGTTACCAAAATTGGTTATATTGAACAATGAAAAGGAATGGCTAATCCAATAGAATGTGTGCAGGCTTACCATTCTCTGGATATTACTGTAAAACAAATTGTAAGCTTAAATAAAAAGAGCAACTTTGCAAATAAAAGAGCAACTTTTATTTTTATTCTACAGAGAGAGAGAGAGAGAGAGACAGAGACAGAATTGGTGGGGAGCATTTTATTTGACTTAAACCAAAATTTCATTAGACTTCTCAAATCTTTCATTGAAATGTCTATCATCTCTTGATTCAGATGTCAAGTGATACATATTAAGAGTGATTCTTTTATTATTGCATTGCAAATATAAAACATACTATTTTATTCCTCTTGTCATTGGTCATATTAGTTTATTAAATCCAAATTTTTGGAGAGTAGAAAAATACACAATAAGTTATGGGTAACTGAAAAAAGAGATCATAAAGAGCTACAATATGCAAAGAGAAAATAAGTAAAATAATCACGAATATTGGTTTATACAAAACATGTATCTTCAGTCTTTATCAATTACTTAAATTTCATATGAAACTATGTCTTAACTTAGTCCAAATGGAAGTAGTTTTGGTTTTCTCAGAACTCAGAACATGTATGCAAACATCTAGTTTTGAAATTAATTAATATTTGCATCATTATTTCTGTGACTATATATATGCACACCATATATTAAAATTATAATAGTATAAATGTATTGAGGACTGACTGAAAACAGTTCAGTCATAATCTTTGTGACTTCCAGTTTCCTACTTTGGGAAATTTGGGGGACTTCTCACCTTAGCACGGAGGAGCAGAGAGCTGAAAAGAGCTTTGGTTTAAAATTACAAGAGAAAAAAGTGCGCCGACTTCAGCTAAAAGACTTTCACAAACCCATTGTTGCTCTGAGATCACAAGGCAGACAGGCATGAAAGACACCTTGAATTCTATATACATCTGTTGAAAGATTAACCTGGAAAGGTTTAAGGAACGGCTAACAGCAGAGTGTGGGTTACTTTGAGAGTGTGAAAGCTGGGAGAAATGCTGACATAGACGGTCTCTTGCTCGTGTGTAGGGCTTTCTCCCAGGAAACCCATTAGGCTCTCGTGAAGATTTTTGGAAAGAATCTAGAGAAAGTTTCTTCCGTGTTGGAGACGAAGAGCAGCATTGTCAAAATATAATCAAACTGCCCCCCCCCTTCCCCTTTACCCCATCTATTCTACAGAAAAAGAGACTACACCTTCAGGGGTAGGCACTGGAAGAATCCCATTGCATGTAGGGGAGGGGAACTGAGGCCATTGACCAAAACTACACCCATAACTATCATTTCTCCTAAGTAAAACATAAATAAACACACACTAAAAAAAGGAAACAAAATAGAAAAAGCTTAATCTGCAAGGAGAAAGTCCTCAAAACTATAGTCCAAGGATACTGGTGAATCCCCATTGCAGTGAGAGGAGTGGAGCAAAGGGAAAAATATAGAAACTTCAGCTCCAGCCCTGGAGGAAGGACAGGCACACTTGTGAAGGCCACATCCCAGAGACACAGGCCACGGTATGTGTCCAAGATGGACGTTGATCGGAACATCAGGGAATGCGTATTCTTCCCTCACCAGCATGCTGACAAACCTCCTTCAGAAGGACAGGGATACAATTGGAGAGAATCAAGGGAAGACTGAGGAGAAGCACAAAAGGAACACTAGAATCAAGCAAGGGCACAAACATGAAGTATCACTAGAGGAATTTGAAGTCTCCGGTACCCTTAGCAGCAAATTCCATCTCTGCTAACCATAGCAACAGAAAATGTCAAACTCACCCAAACTCTTGACCAGATGAACACAACTTCATACTAAAGGTTTAGCAGAAGGAAGTTGTACTTATCTCCATACGTAGAATACACTTACTTCAGTACCTATTATCATAAACAGTAGCTACAGACTTCTAAAAAAAAAAAAAGAGCCAAGCATAGCATAGCAAACAAGTATAGCAAAAGGCAGAACATAGCATAATTAAAAGAGACAATGGGGCACCTGGGTGGCTCAGTCATGATCTCAACTTCGGCTCAGGTCATGATCTGACGGTTTGTGAGTTCCAGCCCCGTGTCGGGCTCTCTGCTATCAGTGCAGAGCCCAGTTCAGATCCTTGGGCTCCCTCTCTCTCTCTGCCCCTCCCCTGCTCTCTCTCTCTCTCTCTCTCTCTCTCTTTCTCTCTCCCTCTGTCAAATAAACTTAAAAAAAAAAGAAACAGATAATTTTCAGAAACACACTCAGAGACTGACTTGACATTTTCAGATGGGGAATTTAGAATATCTATGATTAATATGTTAAAGCTTTTAATGGGAAAAATGAATAGCATATTATATTATGTAGGTAAATTCAGCAGAAAATTGGAAATTAGTAGAAAAACATAAATATTAGAAATCAAAACACTGTAACAAAAATTTAGTATGTCTGTGACAATCTTATTAGTAGATACTTCCAAGGAAAGAAATAATTAACTGCCAAATAATCCACAGAAATTACAACGAGAAAAAAAGTGGGAAAAAAAAAAAACAGAAAGACTGAGTATCCAAGACCTGGGGGACAATATTAAACACTTTTGCATGGACATAATTGGAATCCAAGAACAAAAATAAAGGGAAACTAGGGCAGAAGAAATATTTGAAGAAATAGTGTCACGAATTTTCCACTGAGTCCCTAGGAACAGCTACACTTCAATAACAAACAGCACAATTAGTGTCCAGGTTTTGGTTTCTAAATACCATTGGCCGATAAAAGGAATCATGGCTCTTTGGAGAAATGGCCAATTTTAGGGCCCAGGCATGGAAAATATGACTTGAACCCAGAGCATCTTATAGTACAAGAGAGTAAAGATTTCAACAAACAATAGGGTGGAATCATATCAAAGGGAAGCAAGAGCCAAACCTAAAGGATTTTTCAATAATCAAAGCTAGAGCAATCTGATAACAAAAGAAATACTATGGTATTATAATAAAATAAATATTCATGAGTCTATATTGGAAGAAATGATTGAATAAGTAAATAAATGAGGAGGAAGGAACAAATTTTCCTTAATGCAGAATCTCAGATAATGTATGCAGATAACCCCCTCTGGGAAGTGTTGCTTCATCAATTCCCCAATATCCTTCAAGTATATGCTAAATTTAATGGCTCACTTCTAAACAATAAAATGTAGAAAGGGAAAAATAGTAACTAGAGTGGAGAAACTTGACAAACACTGCTTTAACCAAGTATCAAGATCAACATCGGAAGTGTCATGTTGACATTATATACCCCATACATGATGTAGTGAAAAGGATACATTTCCTCTCTGTTAATTTTCCCCAAACCCTTGGTCTAATCCTTAAACAGGTTTAGAAAAACTCAAATTGAGTGACCTTCTGCAAAATACCTGACAGTACTTCTCAGAAAAAAGTCATGAAAAACAATAAAAGACTGAGAAATTTTCATGGACCACAGGAGGCATGGCAACAACATGACATATGGAATCTTGTACTGGGTCCTAGAATTTAAAAAAAGGCATTAATGGAAAAGTTGGTGAAATCCAAATAAAGACTGTTTACATTAAGTTTACATAATGTGCCAATGGTAAGTTCTTGGTTTGACTAATGTACTGAGATATGTAAGGTATGAACATTTAAGGGTCAGAACTGGGTAAGAACTATCAGTAATACCTTTCACACCTTTCTGTAAATCTAAAATTATCTCAAAATTTTAAAAGATAATTAAAAATTAAATGAAACTAAAATATACACATATATTAAGTGACTCAGGAAAAAGTAGTTGTTAAATTAATGAGATAAAACTTGAATTTTTCTTCTTGTAAGTAATAATAATAAGACCAAAGATAAAATATGGTAAAATTTTTTATTACCACAGTAATAAGAATCAGCACAGTATAGAGCAAGAGATCTGTACAATATTCTTCCTACAACAGGTAGACACAAAAGGGTTTCTCAGATTATATCCAGGACTGTCCAAGACTATATGTAACCATTTGGCCTCACATTTATAATGATTTATTAATCCATAAATGGTTCCATATTTGCCTGCCTAGTTTGAATAGGTTTGCCACATTTTTGATTCTCAAACCTACGTGTTTGAAAGTCAGGTATCAGACAATAAACATCACTTTCTCAGTATTTAAGAAAGTGAGAGTGATAAATCTCTGTGTTTATCATCTACCACAAGATATATATATATATATATATATATATATATATATATATACACATATATATATGTGTATATACATATATACATACATATATATGTATGTATGTATACATATATATGTATGTATATATGGATACACACACATATGTATACATATATACATATACATATATACATATGCATACATATATATGTGTATATACATATATATACCTACACATATATACATATGCATACATATATGTGTATATACATATAAATACATACATATATATGTATGTATATAGTGTATACATATATAGTGTAGTATATATATGTGTGTGTGTGTGTGTATATATATATATATATATATATATATATATATAAATATATAATTTATTTATTTATTTTGAAAGAGAGCATGAGCAGGGGAGGGGCAGAGAGAGAGAGAGAATCCCAAGCTGTCCCCATGCTATCAGCACAGAGATCCACACAGGGCTCAAACTAGGAACCATGAGATCATGACCTGAGCTGAAATTAAGAGTCAGAAGCTTAATCAACTGAGCCACCCAGGCACCCATAACATATATATATATATATTGTTAAGTGTTTGTTCTCCTTATGGATATACAAGTTTCCCACCATCAAAATTGAAACACTCAGGAAGTAGGCCCACCTGTTGCTCAGTGGGTTAAGTGTCCGGCTCTTGATTTCAGCTCAGGTCACAATCTCACGGTTCCTGAGATTGAGCCTGACATGGGGCTCTGTGCTGTCAGGAGAGGTTGGGTTTCTCTTCCTCTCTCTCTTCGCCTCCCCTGTGCTATCTCTCTCTCTCTATCTCAAAACAAACAAATAAATAAATAAACATTTAAAACATTCAGGAAAGGAAGTGGAAATTCTCGTAAAATCTTTGCATCTTTTATGTAACTGAAATAGAATATATTTGGTCCAAAACTGAAATGAATGAATGAAACTAAACTTTTACATACTTTTATATTTTTCATCTCTTGTTAGTTGGTTTTGTCATCCCCAGTAAACAAGACTGAATTCAAATAATTTTATGGAAGACATCCAGTTGTGATATAAACCTCAGAGGAAGCAGAATTACTGTCTTGAGAATAAACGTTTCTTACAAATTGAAATGTGTGAAATCTAATTTATTTTTTAAAAGCATAAGCAAGATGTTTGGTGTTTTAAAGATTGAAAGTTGTATTTCATGCTCTCCCCAAACATCATACCATTGGAGAAATTACTGATCTTCTTGGAGTTACTTCCCTAATTGAAAAGTTACCTCTTGAATATAATCTAGAAATTTTAAATGTATGGCTATTTAAATATAAAGTGGTTTCATATAATCATTAACATCTATTGGGGAGGAAACTTTGTAACTCAATTAAGATATGAACAAAATCTTTATACACTTATAAAACATGATGTCTTTATATCTTACTATTAGGGATAAGATAAACACATTTCACCCTAGCATATAAAAGGCAGGAATTTGATTTCAGAAAGACTGACAAGATCTAATTTACTGACAGCTTTTTTCAGAAACTAGTTGGGATTCAAAGCTAAGGCCTTCAGATCCCTGAGATTATTCAGTAGAAGCAAAAAAAGTGTCAAGATTTTATGAGAGAGAGAGAGACTTAAAAAAACAACAACAAAACAAAACAAAAAAACGGGGAGGGATGCCTGGGTGGCTGAGTCAGTTAAGCAATCTGACTTCAGGTCAGGTAATGATCTCGTGGTTCATCAGTTCCAGTCATGAATCCGGCTCTGCGCTGACTGCTCAGAGCCTGGATCCTTCTTCAGATTTGTGTCTCCCTCTCTCTCTGCCTCTTCCCTGATCAAGCTCTCTTCTCTCTCTCTCTGTCTCTCTCAAAAATAAAATAAAAACATAAAAAAAAATTTTAAAAACATTTGGAAATTAAACAACACAATTCTAAATGACTCATGAGTCAAAGACCATGTCTCAAAGACAATACAAATTACATAAAATTGAATGGAAATATAAATGCAAAATAGCAAAATCCGTGGGGATGCAGGTAAAACAGTGCTGAGAGGGAACTTTGTAGCACATAATGCTTAAGTTAGAAGAAAGCAAAAGTCTCGAGTCAATAATCTAACTTTCTTCCTTATTAAATAGAAAAAGGAGAACAAAATAAACACAGGCAAGTAAAAAAAAAGAATAATAAACATGCTAATCAACTAAATTGCAAACAACAAGCATAGAGAAAATCAATAAAATAAAAAGCTTGTCCTTTGAAAAAAATTAACAAAATGATAAAACTGAAAAAGGCAAAAAGATGAGGCACAAGTCAATACAAAAAATGAAACAGAGATATGAAAATTGACTCTTTATCCAGTAAAAGAAAACAATGGGATACTATAAGCAAATTTAAGCTCATAAACTGGACAATTTAGAAAAATGGATCAAATCTCCAAACTATTAACTACGAGAGCATTAAACATTTGATCTGAAATTTAAAATCTGTTGAAAGTGAAATTTGAAGGCACAATACTGAAGAATTCTACCAAACATTAAAAAAAAATAACATGAATTTTACACAACCTCTTCAAGGAAATAAAATAGGAGTGAATAATCCAAACTCATTTTATGGGATCATTATTAGCAAGATACAAAAATCAGTAGACAGTACAAAAAGGAAAACTACAGAGCAGTATCTCCATGATCTTTCCTGGAAAAAAAATAAAACTGCAAGAAATATTAGCAGCTGAATCTAACAATGCATGGAAAAGAATGATATACCATGACCGAGTGATATTTATATTTGGTATTCAAGTTTAATCCAATATTTGAAAATCAATGAAACCATATCAACAAGCTAAAGAAGACAAACAATGTAATTACAGAAAATGATGCACAAAAAACGGTAGATAAAATTTAATGGCTATCGCTAATAATAGTTAAAAATTTTTAGAAACTGAGGTATTAAGAGAATTTTTCTCAACTCGATAAAGAACATCTTTATGGTACGGTTGACATCTTTTAAAAAATTATCTATTTTATTTTATTTTATTTTATTTTATTTTATTTTATTTTATTTTATTTTATTTTATTTTCGAGAAAGAGAGAGAGGGCAAACGGGAGAGGGGCAGAGGGAGAAAGAGAGAAAATCTCAAGCAGGCTGTACGCCCAGAGCTGAGCCTGATGCAGGGCTCAATGCAGGGCTAGATCCCACGACCCTGGGATCATGAACTGAGGCAAAATCAAGAGTTGGATGCTCAACCGACTGAGCCACCCAGGTGCCACTACAACTAACATCTTTAATAATGAAAGGCTAAGCACTCTCTTTCTAACTTTAGAGCAAGAAAAAGGATGTCTGCTCTCCTCATTTTTATTCAACATGACATTGGAAGTTCTAGCCACTGCAGTAAGGCAAGGAAATGTAATAAATAAAACAGACTGAAAGAGAGAAATACAACTATTTCTATTTGCATATGACATGGCTGTCTTCGTAGAAAATCCTAAGGAACCTATAAAGATTATGTACAGTGAGTTTAACACTTCAAGGGTTAAAAGGTTAAATAAAGATTGCATTTGTACATACTAAAAAGGAACATGAGGAAATAGAGACTAAAAATACAATGTTTATAATAGCTTCAAGGAAACTAAGTATTTAGGACATATTTAACAAAACATGTACAAGATCTGTATGTTGAAAATTACAAAACGCTGATGAAAAAAATCAAAAGAAGACCTAATTAAAATGGAGAAAAAAACAGCATCAAATATGTTCATAGAATGTAACACGTACAGTAAATAACTTGATTGTCCCCAAATTGATCTACAGGTTTAATGCAATTCCTACATAAATTCCAGCAAGGATTTTGTTGACGTGACTATGTTGGCATAAGATTTATATGGAAAGGTGCTGTGCTTAAAATCTCTATAACAACCATGAGAAAGAACAAATTAGGAGAAATCAGTGCTTGATATTAAGATTTATTTTATAGCTAGAGTAATCAATATAGTGTAATATTGGCAGACATATAGCTACAGAAATCAGTAAAGCAGAAGAGCAAACATGGTAACAGATCCACACACACATGGTGAACTGACTTTTGACGAAGATAAAGAAGCAATTCAATGGAGGGAGTGTATCTTTTTCAACAAATAATGGCAGATGCAATTGGCCATCCATTAAGGAAAAAAATAAACTCAACATAAACCTTACACCTAATGCAAAAATTTACTCAAATGGATAACAGATTTAGATATAAAATTTTAAATTGTAGTAAGTTTATCGAAAACTAAAAGGAAAGCAAATATTTAGAATCTGGGGTTAAGCAGAGTTCTTTGACTTGACACCAAAAGTATAATACATTTAAAAACTGATAAATTAGGGGTGCCTGGGTGGCTCAGTCAGTTAAGTTTCCAACTTCAGCTCAGGTCATGATCCCATGGTTTGTGAGTTTGAGCCCTGTGTTGGGCCCTGTTCTGACAACTCGGAGCCTGGAGTTCACTTTGGATTCTGTGTCTCCCTCTCTCTCACCCCTCCCTTGCTCACCCTCTGTCTGTCTGTCTCTCTCAAAAATAACCAAAAATTTAAAAAAATGATAAATTAGTATCAAAATTAAAAATTTTTGGCCTATGTGCAGGGAGCAAAAATACCTTGCATTAAACCTATAGACTGGGAAATATTTTCAAATCATATACGCAGCAAAGGACTAATATCCAGAATATATAAAGAACTTTCAAAATTCAGCAGTTAAAAACAAACAATCCAATTAAATGGGAAAATAAGCAAAATATATGAGGAAATCCATTACTGAAGAGGTTATACAGATGGAACATAAACTATAAAAATATATGCAACATCATTAGCCATCAGATAAACTAAACGAAACTACAAACTAAAACTACAATGTGATATCACTTTGCATATAGGTATATCAGAACTGCTAAAATGAAAAAGTAGTATCAGTATCAAATGCTGTCAAGGATGTGGAGAAACCATCACTCATGCATTGCCAGTAAGAAATAAAATGTTACAATTACTCTGGAAAATTTTGGTAGTTTCCTGTAAAATTACATATAAATATATCATAAGGCCCAGTAATTATATTCCTGGGTATTTATCCCAGAAAGATGAAAACTTACTTTCACACAAGAGTATCTCTGTATTTGCTCATAGCAGCTTTACTTGTAGTAGCCAAAAACTGGAACCAGGGCAGACGTCCTCTGGTTAAACGAACTGTGATACATGTATATCATATACTATTACTCAGAAATAAAAACAATGCGATATTGATACAGCAACTCAATGAATCTCTAGGAAGGTACAGCTCTTGCTCAACTATGGAATTGGGCAAATCTCAAAAGGTTACATCCTGTATGATTTTAATTAATTAATTAATTAATTAATCTATTTTTATTTATGAAAGAATTTTTTTTGGTGGGGGGAGAGAGAGACAGAGTGAATGGAGGAGAAGGGCAGCATGAACGAGAAAGAGAATCTTAAGCAGGTTCCATGCTCAGCACAGAGCCCCAGGTCAGGCTGGAATCACGACCTGAGTCAAAATCAAGAGTTGGACGGCTCAACTGATTAATTTTTTTTTAATTTTTTTTTAACGTTTTTATTTTTGAGATAGAGAGAGACAGAGCATGAATGGGGGAGGGGCAGAGAGAGAGGGAGACACAGAATCGGAAGCAGGCTCCAGGGTCTGAGCCATCAGCCCAGAGCCCGACGCGGGGCTCGAACTGTGACCTGCGCCGAAGTCGGACGCTTAACCGACTGAGCCACCCAGGCGCCCCACAGCTCAACTGATTGAGTCACCCAGGCGCCCGCTCTGTGACTCAATTTAAATAATATTTTTTTAAATGACAAAATTTGAGAAATGCAAAGACTACAGGTTGCCAGACATCAAGGACTGGTTTAGGGGTGTGAGGAAACTGGGTGTGGTTATAAAAGAGCCACGCAAGGACAATTGTGGTGTTGCTACTGGTCAAGAACCTGGTTATGGTAGTGGATACACTAACCCAAACAGGTGATTCAATTGCATGGAAATTCACACACACACACACACACACACACACACACACACACACACACAAATGAGCACAAGTATAAGTGGAGAGGTCCCTGAACTCTATCGCTGGCATTACCCTGATTGTTATATTTTCCGCTATTGCAAAATATTACCACTGGGGGAAATTGTGCGAATTGTGTGGGGGGAAAAGTATACAGGGTTCTGTCTGTATTTTTTCTTACAACTATATCTGAATCTTCAAGTGCCTCAATGAAAAATAGTTGGGAAGTTTTTACTTCTCTATATTTTGAAAGATGTTGATAACATTGGTATTATTTATCCCTGAAATTTTAATTTTAGCATTTATTTATTTTTGAGAGACAGAGAGAGACAGTGTGTGAGTGGGGGAGGGGCAGAAAGAGAGAGAAGGAGACACAGAATCTGAAGCAGGCTCCAGCCTCCCAGATGTCAGCACAGAGCCCGACTCGGGGCTTGAACTCACAGACCACAAGATCATGACCTGAGCCAAAGTCGGACACTTAAACAACTGAGCCACCCAGGCGCTTCTTTACTCCTAAAATTTTACACTGAATACACCAGAGAAGCAAACTATGCTGGTGATTTTCTTCATTTGAAAGTTTAGGTCAAGTTATCTAATAATTATGGTCTTAAATCAATTTTGGTAGTTTTTGCCTTTCAAGAAATTCCTCCCTTCCATCAAGATTCTCAATGTGTTGCCATGAGTTGCTCATAACATCCCTTTATTCTCTTATTTTTTTTTTTTTTAATTTTTTTTTTCAACATTTTTAATTTATTTTTGGGACAGAGAGAGACAGAGCATGAACGGGGGAGGGGCAGAGAGAGAGGGAGACACAGAATCAGAAACAGGCTCCAGGCTCCGAGCCATCAGCCCCGAGCCTGACGCGGGGCTCGAACTCACGGACCGCGAGATCGTGACCTGGCTGAAGTCGGACGCTTAACCGACTGCGCCACCCAGGCGCCCCTCTATTGTACTTTTTCTATTTCATTGATATCTGTTCTAATTTTTATTATTTTTTCCTTCTTCAAAGAAGGAAATTCAAAATTTTGAATGTTGTTTGTAGTGCTTTTCTAACTTTTTGATATAGAAGATTTACATAGTTAAGTTTAGACTTTTATTCTTTCTTTTGAAATTTTATTATTATTATTTTTTAACTTTTTAGAGGGAGAGAGAGAGCATGAGTGGGGGAGAGGGTCAGAGAGAGAGAGAGAGAGAGAGAGAGAGAGAGACAGAATCCCAAGCAGGCCCCATGCTCAGCACGGAGCCCAACATGAGGCTCGATTCCATGACCTGAGCTGAAATCAAGAGTCAGATGCTCAACCGACTGAGCCACCAAGGTGCCCTAAGACTTTTATTCTTTCTACCAGAAGCATTATGACTATAAATGTCCTTCCAAACACTGTTCATTGAAATACAAACATTTGTATCACTTTTGTATTGATTTTAATTCAGTTTAGGGTATTTCCAACTTTCCTTGTGATTTCTCCATTTACCTACTGGGAATTTAGAAGTGTGTTACTTAATTTACACATATTTTAGGATTTTCCACATTTCTATTTCATTATTGTCAGAGAGAAAATTCTTGATCTTAATTATCTGAAATATATTAAGGATATAAATATATCCCAGCATATGTAGTATCTTGAAACTGTTTTGTATTCACCTTAGAAGAATATGCATTCTGACTTCATAGGTAGATTGTTCTGTATGTCAGTTATGTCAAGTTGGTTGATAATTATGTTCTAGTCTTTTATATTCTTATCGATTTTATGTCTGTGTTTTCTAGCAGATACTGAAAGAGAAGTGATAAATCCACCAACTATAATTGTGAATATCTCTATTTTCCCTTTCTGTTTTGTCCTTTCTGGCTTCCTATACTTTAAACTCTATTGCTTGTGTTATGGAATAATATATTCCTTTATCATTGCAAAATTTCCATTTTGACTCCTGGCAATATTCTTGTACATTCTTTTCCTTTGTCTGTTATGAATTTTCCCACTACAGCCTTTTTATGATTACTGTTTCTGTGATATATCTTTTTTTTTTTCCTTTTGCTTTTAACCTACCTATGTCCCTTACATTAAATTTATTCTTCCATATGCAACTCATAGCTGGGTCTTGCTTTTATCCATTCTGCTGATTTCTTTGCTAAAACTGTTAGAATACTTATATATACTGCAATTAACAATGTATTGGGTTTAAGCCATCTTTGTATTTATTGCACCTGTTTTTTCGTTATGGTTTGCTTATTTTTCTGTATTTTGATGGGTCAATTGACTATTAGTATACTCATTTGTTTCTTTGTTGACATCAGTTATTTTTCTTTATACTTTTTTTTGTTTTATTTTTGCAATGATTGTTCTGGGACTTACAATATGTTCCTTTAACTTCCCATGGGCTATACTGAAATAATATTTAATACCCCTTTACTTATATTCTATGAACCTTAGACTAGAATATTTCAATTCCCTTCCCAGTACTTTCTGCCACAATACATACACAATTTACTGAAGTTATAAACCATACAAGGTATTAGATTTTTAAATCAATTTTTAAGTAATTAACAAAACAAATCTAGATGTATTATTTACTCACATATTTACTATTTCTAACATTCTTGTGTGTGTGTGTGTGTGTGTGTGTGTGTGTGTGTGTGTTTTCTCATTTCACTCTATTCCTTGGACTCTAATTTCACGCATGTGAGACCACTTACTATTTCCCCATGGGCCCCTGATTTTGAATTCATTAATTCTTTTCAGTTTTTTTTCTTATTGTATTACAGTTTGAATAATTTATACCATGACTGCTTCAATTTCACTGATATTTTCTTTTGCAAATTTAATGTTTTTAATCTTATTTTCTTATATATATACATATATATATATTCCTTTTATGTTTGTATCTTCTGTTTCTGTTTTAATTATACGAATGTTTTTTATATGCTTGAACATAGTTATAATAACTATTTTAACCTCTTTATCAGTTAGTTGTATAGTCTTTGTAATTTTGGGATGTATTGACTGATTTTTTTTTCTGGTTATGTGTAACTTTATAGTTCTTGGCCAATCTAGTCATTTTTTACTGGATGGTGTGTTCTTGATGTTAAGTTGTTGAGTGTGTGGATACTGTTGTGTAACATGTAACCCGAAGATCTTTGTTCTAGCACACAAGTACACTTCATGTCCGTCAGTTGAGCTGGTCCCTTCAAGGTGTTCTTACACTTTGCTTGTGTGGGGTGAGAGCATCCTTCACTCCAGGGATTATTTATCCCTGCTGTTGAAGAGGGATCCTCTTAAGTTCTCCACTGAACCCGTTAGATGATCACACCCTGCCCTCCCTGTGCCCGGATAGGCTGTGAACATCTTCCTGCCCTTTATGAGAATGGGGACTGGGTTACACTCCCCAGTCAGTCTTCCCAGCCATGTGGAAGTCACACTTATAAACACACCGTCTCTTACTAATCAAAAACCTTAGGGGACCTAACACTGATTTCTGGAAGCCTTTCTCTGAATAATTCTCTCATTTGCTTCACTATTGTCTTCAAATTGCTTCTTGGAATTCCCCACACTTTGGCATATGTCCCTTCATCAACATGAGACTACCTGGCACTCTTGGTCCAGAAATTGCCTCCAGGCGGAAAGCTAAGGCAATCTAAAGTACCATCTCATCTGTTTTCTGTATTTCATTGATCAGAGTCCTACACATCTGTTGACAATGTCTAAAAACAGTACTATATATTTAATCAAGTTTTTCAGTTCTTTACGATAGGCGGATAAGTTCATTCTTTTTTTTTTTTTTTTTAACGTTTATTTATTTTTGAGACAGAGAGAGGCAGAGCATGAACAGGGGAGGGGCAGAGAGAGAGGGAGACACAGAATCCGAAACGGGCTCCAGGCTCTGAGCTGTCAGCACAGAGCCCGACGCGGGGCTCGAACTCACGGACAGCGAGATCATGACCTGAGCCGAAGTCGGACGATTAACCGACCGAGCCACCCAGGCGCCCCAAGTTCATTCTTAATACTCCTTTACAGTGGAGGACACTGGCAAGGATGGTAACTGTGAATTCTAGATTTTTAAAAGGTAACAGTGAATTCAGATTTTGGATTTCTCAGCAAGTCATTTGTGTTTGCATTTGTCAAGGAATTTGTACATTTCACTTAAAATATAAACTTTCTAGGGGAGCCTGGGTGGCTCAGTCAGTCAAGCGTCCGACTTCAGCTCATGATCTCACAGTTTGTGGGTTCGAGCCCCACATCGGGCTCTGTGCTGACAGCTCAGAGCCTGGAGCCTCTTCAGATTCTCTGTCTCCCTCTTTCTCTGCCCCTCCCCTGTTCACGCTCTGTGTCTGTCTCAAGAATAAATAAACATTAAAAATTTTTTAAAAATAATAAAATATAAACTTTCTTGGCATAAGTTGTTCATAATACCTCTGCATTATGAATCTTTACTGTTTCTAGGAAGAGTGGTGGTGTGCCCTTTTACATTCTTCTTGGTGGTCTGAGCTTCCGAACATTGTTGCTTTTCCTTCACAGTCTAGCTAAGTATTTGCCAGTTTTATTAAAATTTTAATAGAACCAATATTTGACTATCTTTTTTCTTCTTTATCTTTCATCCATTTCATTGATTTCTGTACTTATCTGTATTATTTCCTTTCTTCTACAAATTTTCTGAATACCTTAGTCTTTTTAATTTAAGCTTCTAAATATGCAATCTTTACATCACACATTTCCTAAACGTTGTTTTGTTCCACTACACTCAAAAGTAAAAATGTCCCTTAAAAATATCTGGAGGTGTCCCCAACTAATTTTGGTATTTAATGTTCCCCTTATTATTTAGTCCAAAATATTTTCTAATTTCCCTTGGGCTTTTATTTTTCTAATTCATGACTTATTTGTGTGTTACTTAAATTCCAACTATTAGCATATTTTTCTGGATATTTCATTCTTATCGATCTCTTTGCAGCCAGCAAAAGAACCTATGTATCATTGTGATTTTGTAAAAGTTCATTTTGAAATTTTGTAGGCCAGGCATTTTTTTATTTTAGGAAAGCGTTATGCAAAGTTGTAAATATTACGTGTTTTGTAGTTGTTGAGGGGGGCATTCTATAAATGTAATTCTGGTCAACTTGGGATTTTATAAATCCTTTATACCCTTACTGATTTCTTTTTTCTTTTTTTAATGTTTATTTTTGGGAGAGAGAGAGAGTGTGAGCAGAGAAGGTGCAGAGAGAGAGGGAGGCGGAGAAGGTGCAGAGAGAGAGGGAGACACAGAATCTGAAGCAGGCTCTAGGCTCCAAGCTGTCAGCTCGGTCAGCACAGAGCCTGATGAGGGGCTTGAACCCACGAACTGTGAGATCATGACCTGAGCTGAAGTCGGACACTGAACCAACTGAGCCACCCAGGCTCCCTGCTCTTAGTGATTTTTTAATATCATGGCTCTTAATAAAGAGCCAAAAACCAAGAGAGTTTTGTTAGTACATTCAGCTTTGATTATAGATTGTATATCTCTTTGTTTAGGTCTGCTTATTTTGATCTCCTGTATTTTGAAGCTTTGTTACTGAGAAATGAACTTCTGGTAGTATTGTGGCTGACTGATGAATTATTTTTTTTATTAGAATAAAGGATCTATTTTTATTTCTGCTAAAGTTATTTTGTTGTAATTCGACATTAATCTAGACACTTCAGCTTTATTATTCTTGTTTCTTCATTGTGTACCTTCTCACACTCTTTTACTTTCAACATTTATAAAAACATAGGCTGGGTCTCCCAAAAGCAAAGTGGCAAATAGCTGGATAATGCTTTCTTGTCCAGTCCAACAATGTCTGCCTCCTACATGCAGACTTATTCCATTGTTATTTGACTAATTATATACATACTTGAACTAAATCTATCCTCTTTCTATTTCATTTTTATCTGTCTCTTATGTTTTTTGCTGTTCTTTCCTTTATTTTGACGTACTTTTGTATTACGTTTATTTCAGTATTACACTTTATTGCCACTCTTGTTATTTTGACCATACTTCATATCATTTTTTGTTGTCATTATAAAAGTTAAGAAAAAAGTGTGTTAAAAATTTTTTTAATATTTACTTATTTTTTAGAGAGAGAGAGAGAGAGAGAACAAGCAGGTGAGGGGCAGAGAGAGGGGGAGACAAAGAAACCAAAGCAGTCTCCAGGCTCTGAGCTGTCAGCACAGAGCCCAACACGGGGCTCAAACTCATGAACTGCAAGATCGTGACCTGAGCTGAAGTTGGATGCTTAACCGACTGAGCCACCCAGGTGCCCCTAAAGTGCATTTTTTAAAAAAGTTTATTTATTTATTTTGAGAGAGAGAGAGGGAGAGACAGAGAGAGAGAGAGAGAGCGCGCGCACATGATTTGGGGGAGGAGCAGAGACAGAGAGGGACAGAGAGAGAATCCCAAGCAGGCTCTGTACTGTCAGCCCAGAGCCCCATGCAGGCTCCATCTCATGAAGTTGATGACCTGAGCCAAAATCAAGAGTTGCATGCTTAAGCGACTGAGCCAGCCAGGAGCCCCTAAAGTGCATTTTTAATTTGTCATCATCTACCTTCAGATAACATTTTATTATTTCACCAACTAATATAATACTATTTACATTTTATTATTTCACCAACTAATATAATACTATTTACTTCGCTTGCTCATTGGACTCTTGTTATCTAACTTATTTACCCATATAATTTATGTGGAAATAATAAATGTTATTATTTTTGCTTTAAAATAATAGATATTAAAGAAGTGATGTAAAAACTGTATATAACATTACCCACTTATTCTATCTAGTGCTTTTCCAGTATAATTTTCCGTCACCTGAAAAGTGAACGTTTCTTACAGTGGGATTCTTCCAGAAACAAATTCTTTCAGGTTTTGTTCCACTGAAAATACCTTTATTTTGAGAGATTACACACATACACGGAGCTGGATGTAGAATTCTAGGTTCACAGTTATAGTTTTTCATTGAGTTTTTCCTTCCGTGCTCTACCCATATTTTCATTGCCTGTGAGTCTCCCTTCTTCCAGTTGACAATTCAGTGTGGATTCTTACAATTTCTCCTGTGTGTTTTTATTCTATCCCTGTCGTTTTAATATTTTTCCTTTATTGATATCTTTCAGAAGGTGACTCTAATTTGCATGTGTTTGTTTGTTTTGTTTTGTTGTGGGTTTTTTTTGGTTAAGCTTATTATTCAGCCTAGGTTTTACTGAACTACCTGGGTTGGTGGGTGACTGTTTTTTTGATCAAATCTGGAAAACTTTCGGGGCGCCTGAGTGGCTCAGTCGGTTAAGCGTCCGACTTCAGCTCAGGTCACCATCTCACGGTTCGTGAGTTCGAGCCCCGCGTCGGGCTCTGGGCTGATGGCTCACAGCCTGGAGCCCGCTTCCGATTCTGTGTCTCCCCTCTCTGCCCCTCCCCCGTTCATACTCTGTCTCTCTCTGTCCCAAAAATAAATAAACGTTAAAAAAAAATTAAAAAAAAAATCTGGAAAACTTTCAGCCAGTATTCTAATATGTTTTCCCCTCATTTCTCTATCTTTTCTTTCCTGGGACTATTTCCTGTTTTGCTACTAGTTTTCAGATCTCCGTTATTTTTCCCCCCAATATTTTTTACTCTCTGATTTAATCTAAGTCAGTACTATTAATTTGTCTTTACATTCACTAAACTTTTTTTTTCTATTGTTCTCAATATGCTCTTAAGACCCATCTAATGATTTTTTTTTTTTGAGCTTTTGTTTTTCACTCCTAGGATTACATTGTTTTTACATCTTCCAATTTTGTTTCTGTAATTTCTTATTTTTAATTCATTATATTAGTCTTTACCCTGAGATCCTTTTAACATATTAACATGGTAATTTAAAGTCAATTTCTGGGGTGCCTGGGTAGCTCCGTCAGTTGAGCTCCCATGACTTTGGCTCAGGTCATGATCTCAGGGTTCATGGGTTCAAGCCCCGCCTCCGGCTCTGTGCTGACAGATCAGAGCCTAGATCCTGCTTTGGATTCTGTGTCTCCTCCCTCTCTCTCTGTTCCTCCCCCACTTGCACTCTGTCTCTGTCTCAAAAAATAAACAATAAAAATTTTTTTCTATTGAAAAATTAAAAAAAAAAATAAAGTCAATTTCTGATATTTCCCAGAGCTATGTTCTTGGCAGATCTTTTTCTGTTCAGTGATTTTTCTCTTGATAAATTCACATATTTTTATTTATGTGCCTCATAATTTATTTTATTCCTTTTTAATTTATTTTTTAAGTTTATGTATTTATATTTATTTATTTATTTTGTGAGAGAGAGAGAGAAAGAGGGAATGAGTGGGGAGAGGCAGAGAGAGAGAGGGAGAGAAACAGAATCCCAAGCAGGCTCCCTGCTGTCAGGACAGAGACTGATGAGGGACTTGAACTCATGAAACATAAGGTCATGACCTGAGCTGAAGTCAGATGCTTAGCCCACTGAGCCGCCCAGGTGACGCTGATTTTTTTATTTAGTGTTGAATTGTGTGTCTGAAAATAGAACGGATCTGATGTGAATATTTTAGATAGATCTAGATCTATACCCTCTTCCCCCTTACCCCAGACCTATTGACCTTTTTTCTTAGGCAGCTAAAGCGAATGTGGAGTTGATTTGTTTGAGCAAATCAAATCTGAGCTTGTTTGGCACCAGATTTCAGTTTTAACAACCTCTACTAGAATCTTGGCATTTGAGTATCAGAACTAAGGGAAAATTAAATTTCCTTTAGACTAGCCCTCCAGCTTCTACACCACCATGGTGTTAACATCCCCAAACTTAATGGGAGTTAAAATAGCCTGGAGTTTGGCTGCAGCTTTGATTTTAATCGTTTACTCTGTATTTAAAATACTTTTAAGGGGTGCCTGGGTGGCTCAGTCAGTTAAGTGTCTGACTTCAGCTCAGACCATGATCGTGTGGGTCATGAGTTTGAGCCCCAGATCTGGCTCTGTGCTGACAGCTCAGAGCCTGGAGCCTGCTTCTGATTCTGTGTCTCCCTCTCTCTCTGCCCCTCCCCTGCTTGTGCTGTCTCTCTCTCTCTCTCTCTCTCTCTCTCTCAAAAATAAATAAAAAACATTAAAAAAATAATAAAATACTTTTAAGATGTGTTCTGGCTTCTTGTTCCTGTAGGAAACCTGTGCTGGTCACTGCAACTTGAGACCCTGAGTCAACTTGACTTTGGAGCTTTAGACTGTTAGACATCGAAACTGCAAAATGGGGAATGTTTATTGCTCCAAAAATTCAAAATCATGAGACCATAGACCACGAGACCTAAGAATCATGAGCCCATGAGACTGTGGGGCTGTGAGATCACAGGATATCTTTCTTTTCTAGTCCTGTACCCAGACTCTCCTTGTTCTGCTCAAGTCCTTTGTAATAAAATGACTGGGGATGAAGGATTGTCTTGGTAGTTGGGACTCTTCCAGATTCACGTTTGACATGCCGGCTTTCACAGTTTTCAGAACTCAATTTTGCTCCTTTCTTTTAGGTAAATAAATGTCCTCAAACTTTTTTTGACAAAGCTTATTGCCAATTTCAACAACTAGCCCAGGAATGGAAGCCAACTGCCACTTACTCATTTGGGAAGAGCCCACTGCCCTGGAATTTAGTTTTTATAGATTTCTCTGTATCCATAAACCTTCAGTGGCTTTAAAAGAAACTGTGTTATAGTTTATTTATTCTGTGATTTCCTGTTGTGGTGGGAGTAAATCTACTATATATTTTTGCAAGTGGAACTCAATTTGTGTTTTATGAAACATGTCCCATTACTGAGACTTAGACAAAGACAGTTGGCATATAATATTTTCCTGATTATACCATCTAGAAGAAATTTCTTCCTGTTCTGAAATTTAAGAATTTGTTGTTTCTCATATAATGGAATATACCCTTACATATTAACATTATATACTAGTATATTTTACAATCATTTCCACCCATCTTACCTTCCTTCCTGTGGGGATTGTTCTCTTAATCTTTGTGGCATTATTTTTCTTCACATAATTCAGTAGTAATTTAATAAATATTCAGTGAATGACTGAGTTAAAGAAGTAATAGTAATGATGAAATTCTACTGTTTTTGCAATAAAGTAATAGTTGCTCTAATGGTTTATAAAAACACATAGCAGAGTGAAGAATGACAAGTTACCCTAGGCTGTGCTCTTGCCAGAAAGTAAAGCCTCTGCTTTTTCTCTTTCTTTGTACAATCGTCTTGTCTATACATTCTACAATCTTACATCATGACATTTAGGCCTTGCAAGGCACACTAGTCTACTAGGACTTTGTGCCTCTGAAACCATTAAGATCCAAACCAGCCCTGGTTTTCCTACCCAGACTTTTTTGGAGTGATAACTACGTATATATTTTATATAAGTGATTGTTTGAAATTTTCAGTCACTTCTAGTCAAGCTATTTCTAAATGAGGTACTGGGCCAAAAAATAAAAATAAAACTGGGATTTGCCTTTGAAGGAGGAAAGATAGACAATGCCTCTGTTAGTTCAGAAACACATGTTTCAAAATATTGTAGAAGCTTAATTTTATTTGTGAACACTTTTCTAAAATTTCTCATTCTCCAGATTTCCAGTGAAAAGGGAAAACTGTTAAACTCTGTCATATATACTTCAGTCATATTTGGGGGCAAAAATAGAAAGGTACATCTTCCACTGAGTAAAAATAGTATGTTGGTTATAAAATTAATTTGTATACAGATTCAGTTTTCTGCACAACTTAGATATGATGACATTAATTACAAAATGACCTTGTCTATTACTCTCGACTTCTAATATGGATTATGTGTTATAAAAGAAAACAAAGTAGAGACAAAATGTGCAAATCTTGCAGAACAAGAAAGTTTTAAAAAAACGTAGATTCTTGAAGAATGTTAGCGTGTAATGGAAATCAAGCCTCATTAACTCTAATTAGACTTCCTGCACACGTACTGAAATTTCCTTACATCAGGCTTCCTAGGTGGCTGATTCTTCCCAGTAAATGCCTTTTCAGAGTTTCCTGATAAAAGAGACTAAATTTTGAGTAGTCTAGTATACTCCATTTTATTGAAATCTGTCAACAGTATGCTTTGATGCTCTAGAAAGTTTCTCTTCATAAAGTATGCAAGTTTCACAAAGGCAGAAATCAGAAAGCTACAGTATGCTTTATTATGTATTTATTCTACATTTCACCTTTTACACAGTTCAGCAAATCATATGTGATTGGTTAATTTCAGGAGCACAATAGAAAATGGCATGATTAATTTAAATTATTTCTTATAACCAAATCGCCATTACCAAATGTGTGAGGCTTTCTTTGTATGCCCTTACTGTTCATGCCATTCTGATTTATGGTGAATTAGTTATCAGTCCCCCTCATTGTGGTGTAAAGTTCCTGAGGATAAGAGGATGTCTCCTTCATTTTTTAAAAATCCCTTCTATACCTTGGCCACTACGTTACACAATAAATGCCACCAACTCAATAAAGTGAACCAACTTTTTCTAAAGCAGGTTTGCGACTACAAATGGAGAAGCAGAACCTAACACCTCACACTGAGTGATTTGTACATCCTCTGAGCAGAGTTTATTACTGAGCCCGACCAGTGCTGATCTCTCTTTTGTCTCTTTTTCACCAAAGGTGGTGAAAAAATGCAGCTCATGGGGATTGATGTTGATCTGGCACCTGTGGGCGTGAGGGCACTGGATGTTCACAGTCAGCAAAACTGATTATCTGAGTAGGTGCCAGGTGGCCAGAATTAGAATATTACCTCCTTAGTTTCTTCTATAAAATCCAGCAGGGCAACAACTGTATATCAGTATTTACGTGTTGTAAATTCCTAAGTGCATTGTACTTGGTTGCCTCTAAAGGGGCACTTGGTTACTTCACTTGGTAACTTCTAAATGGACGTTACTAAGCAAATGACAAAATAAAAGTTGTTTCAATAAGAAGTTTAAGATTGTGACAAGCAAACTTACTATGTTTCTCGGTCCATATGGCAGAAAGTGACTTTATCACACAGCTTTGATCTTCAGAACTCTGTTGAAGAGAGCAGACAGACTGATATTTCAGTGTCTAATATTTCAATGTCTAACCCCGAGTCTGGGGAGTCATTTGATTCAGGTGCCCATTCCTAGGCTCGTCACCTGTGCCCAAGCGGTGTGGTTCATGTGGCTACTTCTACTGAAAAGTGGGTGAGAGGCAAGATTCCAGAACGTGATCTCTGCAGAAAAGGACAAAGGGGTCCTAAGACAATAACTAAGAAACCTGACAGGATGGATATTTGGGTATTCACACCAGTCTTCCGTGCTCAAATAGGAAATCTTCCTCTTACTAGGAAGAAGGAGAGTCAAGCCATGAGCATATCAGGTTCATTTGTCAAGGAAAAAAACAGAGCAATCTGGGTCTATAATGTTTCAGAAGACCAATTTGACATTAAAGTAAGGAGGATCTCAAAAACTCTTCTGTGGCCTAATGTCACCTTGCAGTTGATTGAAGCTGACAGCCACTGTGTATATATATAATCCAATATATACATATTATATACATATATATATATAATCCAATCCAATTAATAAATTTAAACCTAATTAATTAAATTTCATGGAGAGAAAGACAATGGATGTGTTCTTCCCTTTCCTGTCCATGAGCACCAACACTGATGTCCAAAACAGCTTCTCAAGGAATGAGAGAAGTGTGGATTCTAGAATCAAGGTAATCCTTTAATTAAAAATGGCCTGTTTCATTGTGAATTTGTAAAACAAAGGAACAGGTGCAGAAATGTCAGGCAAATTCTTTTAGTACGTGCCCTTTATGTTTTATCTTCCCGACTCTTAACAACTAAGTTTGAAGTATTACCAAGATGAAGTGGCTTTTTTAATAGTGTTCAAAGGATTGTTTTCCAATTTCGGTTGATAATGCCACTTCCCAGCACACAGCTTTTTTTTTTTTTTCCTGTTAATTCTTTCTGTAATACACCTTATCATAATTTTCATCTAATGCACAAATCCTATTTTCTCTGGAGCAACACCAGAATTATCTAAATCTACACAAACATTTTCAAGTGTAACAAAATAGGACATTGGAGAAATGACATTTTCAGCAAGTTTTATTTTTTGTTGAGTTTTGAACTGAAATGAGAACTCTTTTTGGAACAAAAGCTGGGAACTGATTATTTTTTTTTTCTTAACATTGAAAGCTATTTAATAGATTCTGTAAGGAAGGACAATTGCTTTTAATTTTAATAACTAGTACTTTTAAATGGAGGGCATATGAAATAAGAACGTGCTATCTTAAAATAACGATTCTACTTATAAATAGCTCTTTTGGTCACTAGATGTTTTCAATTCTAAATTTTTTATGTGGACTGGATAAATAATGACTATTGTCTTATGTTGGTAGCAGTATGGTTTTATTTTATTAACGTGTTGCAGAAATTCAGAAATTTTCCATTAGTAAATATGTCAACTTGTAGCTTGTACCTAGCTTGGATTTTTTCTGGTGAGTTGGGGAGGGACAGAGAGAGAAGACACAGAATTTCGAAGCAGGCTCCAGGCTCTGAGTTGTCGGCACAGAGCCCAATGCAGGGCTCAAACTCGTGAACCACAAGGTCATGACCTGAGCCGAAGTTGGACACTTAAAAGACTGAGTCACCCAGATGCCCCTAGATCATTGTTTTTTAAAGGACAGCAGGTGTTAGAATAATATGGAGTGGCTGTTTCATGTACAGGCCCTGTCTCAGGTACCCCTTACTACAACATCAGAATTTATAGGTCCTAAATTCAGAAGTGATTTTTACAAATTTCCTAGATGATTTTCTGAATAGTGAATTTCGAGAAACCCTGAACTCACAGATAGAATCTGGATGTTAAAGTTGCATGAACTTGTAAGACCTATGAAAACAGGTTCAGTTCAATCAAATTTCTACCTGTTATATTTTACTAATGACATTCATCTAACTTAACTCAGGGTTCCACTTATATAAAGACTTGATTCTTCTGCCCTCAGAGTAATACTAATGTGCCTGTAGGAAATTAGAGCACTGGGCATTTTTCCTTGAAAAGTGAGCAGATTGTATAGGTCAGTCTTCATTGGGAAATTCTTCTTAAGCTATTTTACTCTAGTAATTGTACAAGGATCCATATTTCAACATTTCTGTAAAAATCAAAGATGTGAAATACAGTTGACCCTTGAACAATGTGGGGGTTGGTAAAGTATTGCACAAAACACTTTATCTTCGAGAACAATAAAGAATATCATTCCAAACATGATTAGTTTGCTCACCATAAAGAAAGTACTATAATATTTCAAATTGTGGTTCTCATATTTTTCCATCACTGTGTAATATATTTGAGATTTAAGTATTTGGATAGAGAGAGATAGACTTTAATTTTTTTTAATGTTTATTTATTTTTGAGAGAGAGACAGACAGACACAGAATGTGAGTGTGGGAGGGGCAGACAGAGACGGGGAGACACAGAATCCAAAGCAGGCTCCAGCCTCTGAGCTGTCAGCACAGAGCCCTATGCGGGGCTCGAACTCAGAAACCGTGAGATCATGACCTGAGTCAAAGTTGAACACTCAACGGACTGAGCCATCCAGGTGCCCCTGAGAGAGATGGACTTTAAATGGTCACTAATCCCTTAGCCCTGAAAATATTTTCTTTACTCACATCCATATCTATTGCTGTATTTTCACATTCCCTGTGAGTTTTCTCCCAGATATGACAGTGGATAATTAGTGGTTTTAGATCAAGAAGTAACAGTAAAACATTTACCAGAACTTACCCAAATGCAATTTAAGAAAACCCAATACTATAAAAATGACACTAGAATAAAAAATTATCACAAGCATGACAACCAAAATATAGTCCCAAAAAGGTAAAAGGAAACCTCAAGATATTTTAAATTTTAATTGCTTCTTTGAGTTTTCAAATGTTTTTTTTCTTTTAATTCAGTATTTATGTTTAAATGATCCAGTCATGCAGATTCAACATATAATTGTTTAACTATGTTGTGTGCCACTTTCTTGAGATTTAAAATCATCATAAGAAAATATAAAGGTCCTTTGTGGAATCAGTTTGTTAGAATGCAAAAACCATTCATCAAGAAGAGCGTCTCAGATAGACAATATATTGAGGCATATTGATTGGCTGTAAAGTCCAAAGAAAGACATTCAGATGGAAGCTGATTTCTCACTGCAAAGCAGGAAACCAAGAAGAGCCTGTTTAGGAGATTAAAAACAGCAAGAGCTAATGTATAAAAGTAATAACTAGTATTTG
Organism: Neofelis nebulosa; assembly: GCF_028018385.1. Classification (NCBI taxonomy): domain Eukaryota; kingdom Metazoa; phylum Chordata; class Mammalia; order Carnivora; family Felidae; genus Neofelis; species Neofelis nebulosa. Next base: position 9,226,403 of record NC_080794.1, read on the forward strand.
GTACTTTTTCTTTGAATAACATGGGATAATTTTACAAAGGTTCAGAAATGTAGTTTTCCAGGAACTAAGAAAAGCAAATCATCCAAAACTTCCTTAACTCTACTAATGCATACTGACTAATGATCACTGATACATTGAGTGGCAGGCACATGGAAAATATTATTCATTTTTATATCTTCGACTTCTTTCCTCGTTATTTTATGCTTACCTTTGTTTTATGATCTCTGTCATTTCTGTGGCATCCCAGTGACGAATTTCTCATCTCAATATGTTTCATATTTTATATTTTTGCATGTCTCTTAATTTATTATTGGATGCTGCATTTGCAAATGACACACAGATGAATGTCTGGATTTTATTCTCTTTGTTTAAAGGTGCAATGTTCAATTCAGTAACCGCTAACTACATTTGGCTATTGGCTGTTTAAACTAGAATTTATATTAATTCAAACTAAATAAAATTTAAAATTCCATTTCTTCGTCATTAGTGACATTTCAAACATATAGTGTCTACACACACTATGGCCACTGAATCAAAGTGTGAAAAAGAATATTTCCGTCATAGCATAAACTTCTGTAAGATGATGCCGCTTTCAAGAATCTTGGGTTTGGGGTGCCCGGGTGGCTCGGTCAGTTAAGCGTCCGACTTCAGCTCAGGTCATGATCTCGTGGTCTGTGAGTTCAAGCCCGGCACCAGGCTCTGTGCTGCCAGCTCAGAGCCTGCAGCCTGCTTTGGATTCTGTCTCCCTCTCTTTCTGCCTCTCCCCCGCTCACACTCTGTCTCTCTCTGTCTCTCAGAAATGAATACATGTGAAAAAAAAAAGGATCTTAGGTTTTGTTTTTGCAGACAGATAAGCTACTTACAGACCAACAAACTTCTTGAGACTCATTTTTTAGCTTTCTCAGGACAGATGTTCAGTATTTATTTTAGGCGAATTTTAGCTCTTCTGATGAAGTTTTGCCATTCTGGGATCTCTATGGAATGCTTGGTGTGGTCAGTGAGGGGCTTCATTCAGTGCACTTAGAACTCCAATGTCCCCAAAGTATGTGTGTTCGCTACAACGTTTTCTCCTAGACACAACTTGGGACTTATTCCTGTCAAGCTTCATAAAATATCACCCTGTGAGTCTACAGCTTGGTTTTTAGGCAACAACCTGAGAGGACCTCTGTTCTGGAGTTTTTCTCTGCTCTTTCCTGTTACTCTGACACATATATTCTACCTACTTCATGCTCCCTGACCTGTTATCTCTACCTCCTCAACTTAGAAAGGGTATTATATCCTCCATAGGTTTCCTTTTTGCTTTGTGGTCTACAAAGTGTCTCAAGGGATCATCCAAGGCAGTTGTGGGGTTCTTTTTGTTTATTTTCTTTCTCTTGGGAATACCTATTCTGCCCCACCTGTTACTTAATATATGAAAATGCAGGGATTCATAGAATTCCTCCAATTTTCCAGTCTGTATGGTGAGATGGCAAAGACAGGACATGACTGGTATCATACTGGTATTATACCTGGTATTACTTGCTAATACTTTGTTCAGCATTTTGTGTCTATGTTAATGAGGATACTGGTCATTTGTTTTCATTTCTTATAATGTCTTTCAGGGCCCCGATGTTGACTTAGTGTGGTGGACTGAGTAATGGCCCCCCAAAGGAATCTGCATTCCTCATCTGTGGATCCTTTGAGTATGCTACCTGCTGTGGAAAAGAGACTTTGCAAATTTAAATAAGGACTAAATAAGGATGGGGATCTAACCCCAGATTAGCCTGCTCACCACAATTGATCACATGGTTCTTAGAAGTGGAGAATCTTTCTAGGCTGAGGTTAGATGGAGATACGTCTATAGAAGAAGGGTCCAAGTGCTGTAATGAGAGGACTCCGTTTTCCATTCCTGGCTTTGAAAATAAAGTGGGAGTATTCCAGAGCCAAGAAATAGAGGCAACCTTGTGTAAGATGAAAAGTGACCAGACTCTCCCTTAGGGACTGTAGGAAGGAGCAAAGCCCTGCAAACATGTTGGTGTTCATTTTGGATTTCTAATCTACATACATACATGTAAGATAATAAATTTGTGTTGTTTCAAACCACTGCACCATTTTGTAGCAATACAAAATGAATACGCTTGGGTTATGCTGACAACATAAAACACATTTGGAAATGTCCCCTCTTCCACTATAGCTTGAAAACTGCATAAAATTGGCATTGCTTTTTCTTTAAATAATTGTAGAATATACAGTGAAAGTACCGTGTCTCAGAGTGACCCTTATTGAAAGTTTCTAATTACAAATTCAATTTGTTTCAGAGATAAATCTATTGAGATGGTCTGTAGTTTCATTCTTTCAGTTTGACAAATTGATAGGTTGTGTCCTTCAAATGTTGTCAAATTTGTGTATGTAAAATTGCTCATAACGTTCCCTTATTTTATTTTAGTTACTGTAGTATCTGTATTGATGTCCTGTGTCCTCTTTCATTCATAAAAAAGAAAATTTTAACTCTTCCCCCTCTATTAGTTTAAGGGTTTAATTTTTTTTTTAATGTTTACTTATTGTTGAGAGAGAAAGACAGAATTGTCAGCATGGAGCCTGATGTGGGGCTTGAACTCACAAACTGTGAGATCATGACGTGAGCTGTTTAACTGACTGAGCCACCCAGGTGCCCTGTTTGGCTAAACGCTTTAAAACCTTATTTCCTTCTCAAAGAACCTGTTTTTTGTTTGTTTGTTTGTTTTTCTTTTCCTATGTTTCTTCAATTCAAGCATGATTTTCTTGGAATTGACTTCTTTTGTATCCTAGTTTGGATTGTAGAGTTAATTTGAGTTGATGGCTTATGAAAAAAGACAAGAAAATAATTAAATAATTACTTCTTCAAAAATTTTTTCTTCCCCTTTCTCCTCGTTTTCTGGCATGAGAATTATATACAAGTGCTAGAATATTTAATATTATTCCTCATGTCACTGATATTCAACTAATTTTAAAAAATACTATTAATCTCTTTACTTTGACCTCAATACATTTTACTGACATGTCTTTGAAGTCCCTGTTCTTTCCTTCTACACAGTCCAATTTTCTGTTTAGTTTATCCAATGAAAATTTGATCCCCATTGTTGAGTTTTTGTTTTGAAACTTTTTTTGTGTATTTTATCATTTTTTTCTGAAATGTATCTGTTAACATATTACAGCGATATTTCTTGTAAATTCTGTTATGTATTTATGATGGTTGTTTTAAAGACCTTATTTTCGGATTTTAATAACTGAGCCACATATAGGGCTAATTTTACTGACTATATATTCTCTTTATTACAAGTTGTCTTTTCCCCTATTTATGTTTGTCACATATTTTTATTTTGTTCCAGACAGTGTATGTAAAATAACAGACACACACACACACACACACACACACACACTATATAGATATAGATGATATAGAAATACATATATATATTATATAGATATAGATTAGATACAGATAAGACGTTTGATTGTTTTGTTTGCTTAATTTATAGAGCATATAATCTCTTTATTTTGTTGTTAACAATAAGAATGAGACAGGTGAATCATGTAAATTCTTCCTAGAGTTGAGCTGGTTTGGGGAACAACTTTATTATTTATTTTCCAGTTTTACTGAAATATAATTGACACACAGCATTGCATTTATTTAAGGTGTACATTAGTTTACAGTTATATATATATATATATATATATATATATATATATGGAATAATCACCACAATAAGTTTAATTAACATCAATTACCTCATATACTCACAATTTTTTTCTTATGATGAGAACTTTTAAAACCTACACTCTTAGAAACTTTCAAATACACAAAACAGTATTGTTAACTATAGTCATCATGCTGTATATTACATCATTTATCTTACAGTTACAAATGTATACCTTTTGACCACCTTCATCCATTTCCCTCATCCCCTGCCTCTGGCACCACCAATATATTTTCTGTTTGTTTGAATTCAGTTGTTTTAGATTCAGTTATTTTAGATATAAGTGAGAACATAAAAGTATTTGTTCCCTGTGTGACTTATTCCACTCAGTATAATACCTTCAAGGTCCATCAATATTGACACAAATGACAGTATTACCTTCTTTTTTTTTTTTTTAATTTTTTTTTCAACGTTTTTTTATTTATTTTGGGGACAGAGAGAGACAGAGCATGAACGGGGGAGGGGCAGAGAGAGAGGGAGACACAGAATCGGAAACAGGCTCCAGGCTCCGAGCCATCGGCCCAGAGCCTGACGCGGGGCTCGAACTCACCGACCGCGAGATCGTGACCTGGCTGAAGTCGGACGCTTAACCAACTGTGCCACCCAGGCGCCCCAGTATTACCTTCTTTTTTAAGGCTGCAAAATACCTAGATGCATATATGAATCGTATTTTCTTTATCCATTTATCTGTCGATGGAAACTTTGGTTGTTTCCATGTCTTGACTTTTGTAAATAATGCTGTAATGGACATGGAGGGTGTAACTATCTTTGAGATAGTGATTTTGTTTTCTCCAGACACACACTCACAAGTGCTAGATCATATGGTAACTCCATCTTTGATATTTTGAAGAGACTCCATGCTGGTTTTCATTGGCTGCACAAATTCCTATTCCCACCAGTAGTGCACAAGGTTTGCTTTCTTCCATACGCTCACCAACACTTGTTATCTCTTGTCTTTTTGATGATGGCTGTTCTAACAGATACAAAGTGACATCCAGGGGTTTTGATTTGGATTTCCCTCATGATTAGTGACCTTGAACACCTTTTCATGTGTCTGTTGGCCATTTGTATGTCTTCTTTGGAAAAATATCCTCTGCCCACTCACCTTTTAATCAGATTGTTTACTATTGATTTGTATGAGTATATATGTTGGATATTAACTCTTTATCAGCTATGTGGTTTGTAAATATTTTCTCTGATTCAGTAGTTTGCCTTTTCATTTTATTAATGGGTGTTTTTTTTTTGCTTTGTAGAAGCTTATTAATTTGATGTAGTTCCACTTGTTTATTTTTTCTTTTGTTGTCTTTCCTTTTGGTATAAATTCCAAGAATCATTGTCAAGACCAGTATCAAGGAACTTACTCCATATGTTTTCTTTTCCTCTGAACAGTTTTATGTTTTTAGATTATACATTCAAGTTTTTCATCAATTTTCAGTTGATTTTTTTAGGTTGAATTTATGTATGATTATCCAAACTGTCAACATTCTGGGTCGTCACCACATTCTTGATCTTGTCACCATGTGAGCTCCAAGAGTGTGGCTTGTTGTTTTAGCTATTTTGGTTCCCCGTTTGGATTCAATCAATTCTGGAATGTATGAACTCTGAGAATGTGCAAACCTGTTTCTTCTCTCTGCTCATCATCCCCTTTATCACTTCCTCTCTCTTAGTAAAACTTAAGAAGAATTATTTGCCTGATCAGTCTATTCTTGTATAGCACTCCTACAATTCCAAACTCTGTTTTATCCACAGAATTTTATAAGAATCAGCTGATTTCTCTTTATCCCTGTAATATATCTCTAACTACAGCCACTTTCCTCTTCTGTCTGCCCATACTTTGCCTGGGCATGCCACTCTGTCTTGATGCCCTTATATGGCAGACTTTTTGATGTCCAAGATTCATTTCCTCAAGGATCGCTGTGTCTACTACTCTTAGATAGTCTCATTTTAAGAAAATATGTTTTTTGTTTGGTTTTTTTTTGTTTTTTGTTTTGTTTTGTTTTGTTTTTTTTACCATGGAAGTTGTTATTTCCTGACATAGTCTTATCCTAACAGGAAGTGGAATTTTTCTCATACGGTCTGTAATATTATGATCCATTAATCACTGTGATTGCAGTAGCAATAAGACTTTGTATTTTGTGTTTTAATTTTTAAGTTGTTACAAAACATTAGTGTCGATTCTAGAAATTTACAAATAAATGTGCTTGGCTTAAAAGGTTCTTTCAGTAGCACTCCATGATTGAATGTCTCCCAGCGTCATTCATTTATCAATTACTGTGTTTCTTTTATAAGCAGAGCATTACGATAGATGTTAGAGAATCAGGAATAAGCAATGTAGTGAGGCCATATTTTTCTCTAAATATCAAAGGAACATTACAAACAATGATTTTTAAAGACAATAATATTAAAAACTAGAATTTAGTTTACTTGATGGTCAGAACTGAAGAGAAATTTCTAGTCAAGTCTCATAGAATTGAAACATTAGCCTGTGGATTTAATGCAAGAATCAGAATACATGCTTACACATGTATGAACTCAGTGCCATCTGACAAAGAGCAGACTAACTGATCTGAAGGTCTTTGAAATAATTTGTCTCTTGCACCATGACTCAGTTCTGATCACTGATGCAGCGTCTATGCCAACAAGAAGAAAGTACAAATGTCTTTCACTCTGTGGAGTTTGTTTTGTGAGATACAGCCAGAATAAAGTCACTTTCTCCATACTGTGCAATTGTATTGAAATTCAAGCTGGGTAAAGATCACACAAGTGATAACAAGTAGTATAGAATGTCTGTGGCTTGGGGCGCCTGGGTGGCTCAGTCGGTTGAGTGTCCGACTTCAGCTCAGGTCATGATCTCACACTCGATAAGCCCAAACCCCACGTCAGGCTCTGTGCTGACAGCTCAGAGCCCGGAGCCCGCTTCAGATTCTGTGTCTCTCCCTCTCTCTTCCCCTCCCCTGCTCATGCTCTGTCTCTGTCTCAAAAATAAATAAAAACATTAAAAAATTTAAAAAAAGAATGTCTGTGGCTTATGGCATCCTGGATTTTTTAATGTAACAAAGTACTGTTGTAAAGCTACACACAGGAAGCGTACTGGTCCAGTCTCATGGGAGACTTCAGATTTTCAGGTGCTCCATTGGTTATGAGGGTGTGATTTTATGAACTGCTATTAGGAGTACAGTGCATTTTCAAGTGGGCGAGCAGTTCTTGATGGATGTTTATGGATTAGTAGAAAATGGGGAAAACCGGCTTGTTTTAGATGACCCTCTCAGAGTATGAAGGTATCATTTGGTAATATTACAGAAAACTGATATGTAGCGTATTGCAGCATTTATGCAACAAACCATCAGAGGGTTTAACATTTTCAAAAATTTGCCCTCCGTCCTAAACGATCTCTTGAAGGCAATGGGATTTGTGACTTGGCGTGGACAGAGATTTACATGACATGATGAGGCATTATTGTTTGAGATTGGAGATTTGAGTCTATACAATATAGCTGAGTGGTATACAAAACATATGACATGGAGCTCCGAGAAATCTCTTCAAGCCCTCTGAAGCCCATCAAAGGGCTCAACAGAATAGATTAGAAAACCCTCATTTTGGTTATTAGACCTTAAGTCAAAATTAATACGTGTGTGTGTGTGTGTGTGTGTGTGTGTGTGTGTATGTGTGAGTGCATCAGTAAAATAAAATACAAGAAAATACAGATGATCATGCAGATAACAAATAAGGATTTTCTTAACATGTATCAAATATAAATAAACCAAAGGATACATTATTATAAACATTAAAAATTTCAGTTTTTCAAACACACCATAAAAGAATGTAACAAAATAGACTAATAAACTTATTACATAAATGATTTTTCAAATCAGTAAGACAAAAATGAACCTTTCTAGTAGCAAGTAATTTATAAAAAGAGCTACAGAAATCTTTAATATGAATATGAAAAATTACTTAATCTTGCTAGTATCCACAGAAATAGAAATTAAAACAATAGTGTAAAACTCTCTCTTCTATAAACTTGGTAAAGATTTTCTTTTCATGCTTAAAACTCCATGTGCACTATTTACCAAAAAAAAAAAATTCTTCTTAATTAAAATGTGATTTTGTAAAATTATTTTGGGATGAAATTCTTCCATTAACACTTTTTATATCACTTAACTTCTAAGTACAAATATAATTTGCATAATGCTACCCAACTAGGAATTGAGACCTTGGGAATAGTGATTGGTTGATGATTGATAACACACAGTGTCACACTGGTTTCAGGTATTCAACATAGTGACTCAACTTCTCCACGTGTTATGCTATATTCACACGAGGGTAGCTAACATCTGTCATCACAGAATGCTATTACAGTAGCATTAACCGTATTCACTATACCGTGTCTTTTATTCCCATGATTTATTCATTCCATAAGTAGAATCCTGTATCTCCCAATCCCCTTCACTCACTTTGCCCTCCACCAGCCCTCTTCACTCAGGCAGCCATCAGTTTGTTTCCTCTATTTATAGGTATAATTCTGCTTTTTGTTTGTTTATTCGTTCTTTTTTTTTTCTTTAGATTCCACATATGAGTGAAATCATATGGCATTTGTGTTTCTCAGTCTGAATTATTTCACTTAGCATAATACCCTCTAGGACTATCCATGTTTCTGCAAATGTCACAATGTCATCATTTATATATAATATCACATACATCTCGCATCTTCTTTATCCATTCATTTATTCCTCTATCAATGAATGCCTAGGGTACCTCTATATCTTGGGTAAATAATGCAACAATAAACAAAGGGGTGCAGATATCTCTTTTTGAAAAAGTGTTTTTGTTTGCTTTGGGTAAATACCCAGGAGTGGATTTATTGGATCATATTTTATTAATTAATTAATTAATTTATTTATTTATTTTAGATGGGGCATCTGGGTGCCTCAGCTGATTGAGCATCCAATTTCGACGCAGGTCATGATCTCACGGTTTGTGAGTTTGAGCCCCATGTCGGGCTCTGTGGTGACTGTTCAGAGTCTGTAGCCTGCTTTGAATTTTGTGTGTGTGTCTGTTTCTGCCCCCTCCCCTGCTTGTGTTCTGTCTCTTTCTCAAAAATAAATAAACATTTATTATTTTTTAGAGATAAAGCGAGATAGCATGCACAAACAGGGGAGAGGGCAGAGGGAGGGAGAGAGAATCTTAATCTACATGCTCAGCACAGAACCGACAACCCTGGGATCATGACCCCAGCTGAAATCAAGTCTGATGCTCAACCGACTGAGCCACCCAGGTGCCTTAGTATTTCTGTTTCATGTTTGAAGAACCTCTATACTCTTTTCCATATTGGGTGCGTCAATTTGCATTCCCACCAACTATACATGAGGCTTCCTTTTTTTCCACTTCCTCTCCAACACTTATTATTTCTTGTTATTTTGACTTTAGTCATTCTGACCAGTGTAAGTTAACATCTCATTGTGGTTTTGATTTGCACTTCAAGGCCTTGGAAATTTAAAGAAACACAGGAATGAAGGGAAAATAAATTGTCCTTTCCCTGGGCACAGTTAACTGCAGACATATTTTTGAACAGTTAACATCAAGTAAAATTTGGTAGTGAGAAAATATACATATATATACATACCTATGTGTATGTGTGAGAGTGTGTGTGTGTGTGTGTGTGTGTGTGTATATAATAGGTCTAGGACTAGAACCTTTAGGTCCTTTTATTATTTTTACACTTAATTTTAAAACATGTTTTACCTATCCTAGATGATAGAATTTTAGGCAAAAAAAAAAAAAAAACCCAAAATTAAGTATTTCTCATAGCATGAGAAAATACTCTTTTTGGAAGAAAACAGAGTTTCTTCAATAAATGGTGCTGATAAACCTGGATATTCACACGCAAAAGAATAATTCATGCAAAAAAATCAACCCAAGATGGATTAAAGACTTAAATCTAGGACATCAAACCATAAACCGTCTTAGAAGAAAACATAGGTGAAAATGTCTTTGATTATTATTCTTGGCAATTATTTTTTTTTTAGTTTGACACTAAAAGCAGGAAACAGACTCAAACATAAATAAGTGGGGCTACATTAGTCTAGTTTCTGCAATGCAAAGAAGACCATCAACAACAACAAAAAAAGGCAGCCTACAGAATGGGAGAAAGTATTTGCAAACTGCAGATCTGATAGGGAATTAATATACACACTATATATGGGACTCATACATTCAATAGCAAAAAGAAAAAAAAAGTTCTATATAAAAATGGGCAAAAGACCTGAATAGACATTTTCCTAAGAAAGCATACAAAAGGTCTATAGGTACATCCAAAAGTGCTCAACACCACTAACCTTCAAGGAAACGCAAATCAAAATCACAATGAGATTATCACCTCACAACTGTTACTAGGGCTGTTATTAAAATGTCAAAAAATAAGTGTTGGCAAAGATGGGGAGGAAGAAGAAACTTGCTTATTCGTTCTGGTTTTTTTTTAATGTTTATTTATTTTTCAGAGAGAGAGAGAGAGACAGAGTGCAAGCAGGGGATGGGCAGAGAGACGGGGCTGGGGGACGATCCAAAGCAGGCTCCAGGCCCTGAGCTGTCAGCACAGAGCCGGACATGGGTCTTGAACCCCAGAACCATGAGATCATGACTTGAGCCGAAGTCAGACGCTTAATCGACTGAGCCATCCAGGTGCCCCCTTTCTGTCTTTTAAGAAGTGTACCCTTGTACATTGTTGGTGGAAATATAAATTCTTATAGTCATTGTAGAAAACAGTAAGGAGGTCCCTCAAAAAAACCCTTAAGAATTAGAACTACCATATGATTCAGCAACCCCCTCTCTGGGCATATATTTAAAGAAAATGAAATTAGTACCTGGAAGAGATAGTGCCCCCCCCCCCCCCGTACATTTCAGCATTATTCACAATAGTCTGTGTGTGAGTCTGTGTGTGTGTGTGTGTGTGTGTGTTGTGTGTTCATGTGTGTGCTTAATGGAATATTATTCAGTCTTAAAATTAAGGATTTTCTGCTATTTGTGACATGGCTTAACCTGGAGTACATTATGCCAAGTGAAATAAGCCAGACACAGAAAGATAAACATTGCATGATGTTACTTACAGAGAATTCTTTAGAAATTCACAGAGGCTGGTCCTGTTAGTGCTTTGGCTTCAGTGTTGATCTCCTCAGATATGCTTTTAGTAGTTCTCAGATATTGAACATAGGGTAAGGAGGGTGATCAGGAAAAATACAGAAGAGTCCTTGCCTATCTGTTGTGTCTGTCTGTTTACCTACTTCCTACCTACCTATCATTTTTTTTATCATCCATATGTTCATCACATTCTATACTTTACTGGTATACTTCTCAATACAGTCTAAGCAAAATCTCTTTGCAAAGAGACTCCTCTTTGGAAGCAGAGGAGGCAGGAAAGGAGAAGTGAGTATTAATAAATCAATAGATAACTAGAAATTTAAATGTCTGAAAGCTGGGAAGTGTCTTTACTGAGAAATCTTATAAATCAGTATGATTTAAGCTCCTTTCAAATATGTTTGTCCACATTGGAATTCAATACTGAGCTCAAGGATAATCCCACAGTCTATAATGATTGGAACTTACTTAATTAAGTTTAATTTTATTGATTGTCATATAAAATGCACTGTTCTAAAATATTATTGACAGGTTTGTTTAAATATTCATTTAAAACTTGTCAATAGGATATTTAGAAAACTATCCACATTCTTTAAAAAGTCTGTTCAAACATTTTAATATTTTATAGTTACAATTAAAAGTACAATATAAGATAGGAATGATAATAAAATTTTAATTTAAAACAAGTACCTGTTTAAAAAAAAGTAAGTACCTGCTTTATTTTTTTTTTTAATTGTATATAGCTCAGGTGTCTCCAGGGTTCAATAGATTCTACAAAGATCATATTGATTTTAAGAAGCATCTAAAAGTTTCTGGAGAAGATAATACAATCATTTATTTTGAAATGCAAACAAAATGAATGACAAACTAATAAAAAAATAACTGAGTTTATTTGTAAATCCTAGTCTAAAAAATCTTGTACGGGTGTTCCATATAGGGAATTGTTCTTTTCAAGTCTACATAATAATGTGAGCAAGGACTTAAAGAAATAAATTCAGGTGGATTGAAAATAGAATGGACTTTCTAAAACATTTTATTTCTGTAAGAACTTACAATCATATTACTGTAGTGTTTATGCATGTGAGAAGACTCATAAATTGTATGGTAGATAAATGCTGTTTTGATTTTTTTAACCTTAAAAATAAAAATACCAGTTATTTCACTAGCAAAGCATGGGCTATTTGGGAATAAAAGGGAATTTCAGGGCACCTGGATGGCTCAGTTGGTTAGGCATCTGACTCTTGATTTCAGTTCAGGTCATAATCTCACAGTGAGATTGAGCCCTTGTGGTGCATAGAGCTCTGGGCATAGAGCCTGCTTGAGATGCTCTCTCTCCCCCTCTTTCCTTACCATCCCACACTTGTTCGTTCTCTCTCTCTCTCTCTCTCTCTCTCTCAATAATAAATAAATAAATAAATAAATAAATAAATAAACTTAAAAAGAGAGAGAAAATTGCAATTTGGGACAAACAAGCTATGCAAAACCATACCCATGTCCCAGGAACAAAGGAGAGGCATGCTTTTTAAAAAGGGGTAAGTTGGCTTTGTAGCAACACAGATGGGACTGGAGAGTGTTATGCTAAGTGAAATAAGCCACACAGAGAAAGACAGATACCATATGGTTTCACTCTTATGTGGATCCTGAGAAACTTAACAGAAACCCATGGGGGAGGGGAAGGGAAAAAAAAAAAGGAGGTTAGAGTGGGAGAGAGCCAAAGCATAAGAGACTCCTAAAAACTGAGAACAAACTGAGGATTGATGGGGGGTGGGAGGGAGGGGAAGGTGGGTGATGGGATTGAGGAGGGAGGGCACCTTTTGGGATGAGCACTGGGTGTTGTATGGAAACCAGTTTGACAATAAACTTCATATATTGAAAAAAATAAAATAAAAACAAAAAAAGACAAAAAAATAAAAAATAAAAAGGGGTAAGTTGGGAAGGCTGTTATAAACTAAAAGTCCATTGGAATAAACTGGGAGTTTGAAGTATGGTGGCTTCTCATTGGCTGAGCTGTTGTCCAGGTGGATAAGCCAAGTGTTTCTTCCTCAGGCTAGACTAATAGAGTAGTATCTGATGCAAGGTCAAGTCCCTGTGAGGTCAAACCCATCTCTTCCTATTGGGTCTGCAATGACTACAAGTAAGAGTGTGAGACCTCCTCCTGCTGAATTTCCCATGACTCACATGCACAATTTCAGATCAGCTGTTTTATTTTCTCCCCCATCTTCCCCCATTCTCAAAACTATGCTCAGATGAAGAGTTGGTATAACTATTTTCAGTTCAAATATCTGGTGGTCATTTAAATGGAGAGCAAATCAGCTGAGAACAAAAAGTAACTGTGAGATTCTTGTAGAACAAAGATTGAAATGCCAGTTGTCTTCACATATGCAATATGGTGTGTGCGTGTGCACCTAAGGGTGCATGTTAGGAGATAGCCCTTCCTGTCGATGAGAGCTTGCCTTTAGGAGTATGGAATCAGCAGATTTGGATCATCATCTTCACTTATTTTTGCCCCAATTTAAGTCTGTGTGATATAAGAATTATATCAAGTGCTGAAGTTTCATTGGGAGTTTTCTCCCTCAATTATATCTTCCTTCATAAAATCTTATGGCTCAAAATGTATATGTGAATTTCCTCTCTGATGTTGGAAGAAATTCAGACTTATTCTAACCCTTACTAATAATGCAAGTTGAGATGGTGCCTTTCACACAAGGAACCAAAGGTTCTTATTCAAATTCTAATATATTTTCATAAAATTCCATTGGTAAAGAATAAGCATTTTTCCCAATATAAATTTAAGATCTACTGAGGTATGAGAAGATGAATGGTTGGCTATGAGTTCAAAATAAATTATAAAAAGAGCTGGATTTAAGCCTTAGCACTACCTATCTTGGTGCAATCATGTCATTCTTTAAGGTCATTTAGATGTGCGGAAACCTATTTTGTAGTTTAGAAGGACATGTAAAAGTAAAGAAAAATGAATTTAACTTTGTATGATCTTTAATAATTTCTAAGGTCCTTGATTGCCCTCCCACTGGACAAAAATTCACAGTGGAATCCACTTAAAAAGGAGCAAGGGATAGTAATTCATAATTAAATATGACTATTTTCAAGGTTAATTAATATTACTGAGGTTAATTCCATTATAATTTAAGTAGTCAATTAAATAAATTAAACATTTAATAGGCTGAGGGAAATGACAATTTGGGGATGTTAAGGCGTCTTAATATGCATCAGGATGCAACAATGAATATTGCCATTTATATACAAAATCTCTAAGATGATCTGAATTACTATTCTTATATCATTATTATAGTTAACTGAATTATTGTTTAATGATGTTAAAACTTCACTAAGAGGATTCTGGGAGGAAGATGGTGGCAAAGGAGGACGCTGGGGTCACTGCGTCCTGCTGATCACTTAGATTCCACCCACACCTGCCTAAATAACCCAGAAAACCCCAAGAAGACTAGCAGAATAGATTCTCCAGAGCCAAGCGTAGAGAAGAGGCCCACTGAAGAGGGTAGGAAGGGCAGAGAGGCGGTGTGTGCTACACGGACTGGCGTGAGGGAGCAGGGGTGGAGGCTCAGCCCGCCAGCCAAGAAGAGCCCCCAAGTCGGGCTTGCAAAAGCGGAAGGGCCAGACGGAGTGTGTTGGACAGCTAGCAGGACTTAACATTTGGAAGGTTATAAGCTAATAGCTCTGCTCGGAGAGCGGGAAGGCTGGAGGACAACGGGAGGGAGAGTTGTTGAGCCCCAGACGACAGAGCGCAGCTTGGCGGGGAACAAAGGCACTCACCAGCACCATCTCTCTCGCCCATCCCCCAGCCAAAATCCCAAAGGGAACCAGTTCCTACCAGGGAACTTGCTTGCACCGCGCAAACACCCAACACTGTGCTTCTGCGGATCCGTCCCTCCGGTGGTGTGTCTGACTCCCTCCGGGTGCCGCAGGGCCCCTCCTGAAGCAGATCACCCAAGGAAAAGCGAGCTGAGCCTGCCCCTCCCGCCCCTGTGCACCTTGCCGATCCACCCCAGCTAATACACTAGATTCCCAGCACCACAAGCCTGGCAGTGTGCAAGTAGCCCAGATGGGCCACGCCACCCCAGTGAATCCCGCCCCTAGGAGAGGGGAAGAGAAGGTACACACCAGTCTGACTGTGGCCCCAGCAGTGGGCTGGGGGCAGACATCGGGTCTGACTGCGGCCCCGCCCACCAAGGCAAGTTATTCAAGACAGCACAGGGGAAGTGCCCCGCAGTTCCGCACGACTCCAGGGAGTATCCAAAATGACCAAACAGAAGAATTCCCCTCAAAAGAATCTCCAGGAAATAACGACAGCTAATGAACTGACCAAAAAGGATTTAAACAATGTAACAGAAAGTGAATTTAGAATAACAGTCATAAAATTAATCATTGGGCTTGGAAACAGTATACAGGACAGCAGAGAATCTATTGCTACAGAGATCAAGGGACTCAGGAACAGCCAGGAGGAGCTAAAAAAAATGCTATAAATGAGCTGCAAAATAAAACAGAGACAACCACAGCTCGGATTGAAGAGGCAGAGGAGAGAATAGGTGAACTGGAAGATAAAATTATGGAAAAAGAGGAAGCTGAGAAAAAGAGAGATAAAAAAAATCCAGGAGTATGAGGGGAAAATTAGAGAACTAAGTGAGGCACTAAAGAGAAATAATCTACGTATAATTGGTATTCCAGAGGAGGAAAAGAGAGGGAAAGGTGCTGAAGGTGTACTTGAAGAAATAGCTGAGAACGTCCCTGATCTGGGGAAGGAAAAAGGCATTGAAATCCAAGAGGCACAGAGAACTCCCTTCAGACCTAACTTGAATCGATCTTCTGCACGACATATCATAGTGAAACTGGCAAAAATACGAGGATAAAGAGAAAATTCTGAAAGCAGCTAGGAATAAAGGTACTCTAACGTATAAAGGGAGACCGATAAGACTCTTGAAGCATCTCTCTACTGAAACTTGGCAGGCCAGAAAGGAATGGCAAGAAATCTTCAATGTGATGAACAGAAAAAAATATGCAGCCGAGAATCCTTTATCCAGCAAATCTGTCATTTAGAAAAGAAGGAGAGATAAAGGTCTTCCCAAACAAACAAAAACTGAAGGAATTCATCACCACAAAACCAGCCCTACAAGAGATCCTAAGGTCTCCCTAAGGGGGATCCTGTGAGACAAAGTACCAGAGACATCGCTACAAGCATGAAAACTACAGACATCACAATGACTCTAAACTCATATCTTTCTATAATAACACTGAATGTAAATGGACTAAATGCACCAACCAAAAGAGATAGGGTATCAGAATGGATAAAAAAACCAAGACCCATCTATTTGCTGTCTACAAGAGTCTCATTTTAGACCTGAGGACACCTTCAGATTGAAAGTGAGGGGATAGAGAACTATTTATCATGCTACTGGAAGTCAAAAGAGAGCTGGAGTAGCCATACTTATATCAGACAAACTAGACTTTAAATTAAAGGCTGTAACAAGAGATGAAGAAGGACATTACATAATAATTACAGGGTCTATCCATCAGGAAGAGCTAACAATTATAAATGTCTATGCACCGAATACAGAAGCCCCCAAATATATAAAACAATTACACACATAAGCAACCTTATTGATAAGAATGTGGTAATTGCAGGGGACTTTATACCCCACTTACAACAATGGATAGATCATCTAGACACATGGTCAATAAAGAAACAAGGGCCCTGAATGATACATTGGATCAGATGGACTTGACAGATATATTTAGAGCTCTGCATCCCAAAGCAACAGAATATACTTTCTTCTTGAGTGCACATGGGACATTCTCCAAGATAGATCACACACTGGGTCACAAAATAGCCCTTCATAAGTATACAAGAATTGAGATCATACCATGCATACTTTCAGACCACAATGCTATGAAGCTTGAAATCAACCACAGGAAAAAGTCTGGAAAACCTCCAAAAGCATGGAGGTTAAAGAACACCCTACTAACGAATGAGTGGGTCAACCAGGCAATTAGAGAAGAAATTAAAAAATATACGGAAACAAACGAAAATGAAAATACAACAGTCCAAACGCTTTGGGACGCAGCGAAGGCAGTCCTGAGAGGAAAATACATTGCAATCCAGGCCTATCTCAAGAAACAAGAAAAATCCCAAATACAAAATCTAACAGCACACCTCAAGGAAATAGAAGCAGAACAGCAAAGACACCCTAGACCCAGCATAAGAAGAGGAATAATAAAGATTAGAGCAAAAATAAACAATATAGAATCTAAAAAAAACTGTAGGGCAGATCAATGAAACCAAGAGTTGGTTTTTTGAAAAAATAAACAAAATTGATAAACCTCTAGCCAGGCTTCTCAAAAAGAAAAGGGAGATAACCCAAATAGATAAAATCATGAATGAAAATGGAATTATTACAACCAATCCCTCAGAAATTCAAGCAATTATCAGGGAATACTATGAAAAACTATATGCAACAAACTGGACAACCTGGAAGAAATGAACAAATTCCTAAACACCCACACGCTTCCAAAACTCAATCAGGAGGAAATAGAAAGCTTGAACAGACCCATAACCAGTGAAAAAATTGAATCAGTTATCAAAAATCTCCCAAGAAGTAAGAGTCCAGGACCAGATGGCTTCCCAGGGGAGTTCTACCAGACATTTAAAGCAGAGATAATACCTACCCTTCTCAAGCTATTCCAAAAAATAGAAAGGGAAGGAAAACTTCCAGACTCATTCTATGAAGCCAGTATTACTTTGATTCCTAAATCATACAGAGACCCAGTAAAAAAAGAGAACTACAGGCCAATTATCCCTGATGAATATGGATGTAAAAACCTCAATAAGATACTAGCAAATCGAATCAACAACATATAAAAAGAATTATTCACCATGATCAAGTGGGATTCATTCCTGGGATGCAGGGCTGGTTCAACATTCGCAAATCAATCAATGTGATACATCACATTAATAAAAGAAAAGATAAGAACCATATGATCCTGTCAATCGATGCAGAAAAAGCATTTGACAAAATTCAGCAACCTTTCTTAATAAAAACCCTCGAGAAAGTCGGGATAGAAGGAACATACTTAAACATCATAAAAGCCATTTATGAAAAGCCCACAGCTAACATCATCCTCAATGGGGAAAAACTGAGATCTTTTTCCCTGAGATCAGGAACACGACAGGGATGTCCACTCTCACCACTGTTGTTTAACATAGTGTTGGAAGTGCTAGCATCAACAATCAGATAACAAAAGGAAATCAAAGGCATCAAAATTCCCAATGATGAAGTCAAGCTTTCACTTTTTGCAGATGACATGATATTATACATGGAAAATCCGATAGACTCCACCAAAAGTCTGCTAGAACTGATACATGAATTCAGCAAAGTTGCAGGATACAAAATGAATGTACAGAAATCAGGTGCATTCCTATACACTAATAATGAAGCAACAGAAAGACAAATAAAGAAACTGATCCCATTCACAATTGCACCGAGAATCATAAAATACCTAGGAATAAATCTAACCAAAGATGTAAAAGATCTGTATGCTGAAAACTATAGAAAGCTTATGAAGGAAATTGAAGAAGATATAAAGAAATGGAAAGACATTCCATGCTAATTGGTTGGAAGAATAAATATTGTCAAAATGTCAATACTACCCAAAGCTATCTACACATTCAATGCAATCCCAATCAAAATTGCACCAGCATTCTTCTCGAAACTAGAACAAGCAATCCTAAAATACATATGGAACCACAAAAGGCCCTGAATAGCCAAGTAAATTTGAAGAAGAAGACCAAAGCAGGAGGCATCACAATCCCAGACTTTAGCCTCTGCTACAAAGCTGTCATCATTAAGACAGCATGGTATGGGCACAAAAACAGACACATAGGCCAATGGAATAGAATAGAAACCCCAGAACTAGACCCACAAATGTATGGCCAGCTAATCTTTGACAAAGCAGGAAAGAATATCCAATGGAAAAAAGACAGTCTCTTTAACAAATGATGCTGGGAGAACTGGACAGCAACATGCAGAAGGTTCAAACTAGTACACTTTCTCACACCATTCACAAAAATAAACTCAAAATGGATAAAGGACCTGAAAGTGAGACAGGAAACCATCAAAACCCTAGGAGAAAACAGGAAAAGACCTCTCTGACCTCAGCTGTAGCAATTTCTTACTTGACACATCCCCAAAGGCAAAGGAATTAAAAGCAAAAATGAACTATTGGGACCTCATGAAGATAAAAAGCTTCTGCACAGCAAAGGAAACAATCAACAAAACTAAAAGGCAACCAACGGAATGGGAAAAGATATTTGCAAATGACATATCGGACAAAAGGCTAGTATCCAAAATCTATAAAGAGCTCCCCAAACTCCACACCCGAAAAACAAATAACCCAGTGAAGAAATGGGCAGAAAACATGAATAGACACTTCTCTAAAGAAGACATCCGGATGGCCAACAGGTACATGAAAAGATGCTCAACGTCGCTCCTCATCAGGGAAATACAAATCAAAACCACACTCAGATACCACCTCACGCCAGTCAGAGTGGCCAAAATGAAGAAATCAGGAGACTATAGATGCTGGAGAGGATGTGGAGAAATGGGAGCCCTCTTGCACTGTTGGTGGGGATGCAAATTGGTGCAGCCGCTCTGGAAAACAGTGTGGAGGTTCCTCAAAAACTTAAAAATAGACCTACCCTATGACCCAGCAATAGCGCTGCTAGGAATTTACCCAAGGGATACAGGAGTACTGATGCATAGGGGCACTTGTACCCCAATGTTTATAGCAGCACTCTCAACAATAGCCAAATGATGGAAAGAGCCTAAATGTCCATCAACTGATGAATGAATAAAGAAATTGTGGTTTATATATACAATGGAGTACTACGTGGCAATGAGAAAGAATGAAATATGGCCCTTTGTAGCAACGTGGTTGGAACTGGAGAGTGTTATGCTAAGTGAAATAAGCCATACAGAGAAAGACAGATACCATATGTTTTCACTCTTATGTGTATCCTGAGAAACTTAACAGGAACCCATGGGGGAGGGGAAGGGGAAAAAAAAAAAAGAGGTTAGAGTGGGAGAGAGCCAAAGCATAAGAGACTCTTAAAAACTGAGAGCAAACTGAGGGCTGATGGGGGGTGGGGAGGGGGAGGGTGGGTGATGGGTATTGAGGAGGGCACCTTTTGGGATGAGCACTGGGTGTTGTATGGAAACCTATTTGACAACATATTTCATATTTTTTTTTTAAAAATTGCAGTATAATCACACAGTGGAATTCTCAACAGAATCAGAGTAAACCAAATATACCCTAAACGTTGATGTAGCTCACAAATGGTAAATGAAATATATCATTGCAAACTGAAAAAAAAACTTCACTAAGAAATATGTACAGATAAAAATATACCTTTGAATTGGTCAGAATGCTAGAACATGGCTCTCAAAAACACCAGTTCATTCGATCCCTACAAGTATTTAAAGAAAGTTTTTCAACTTTATCTTTAAAAAAATTTTTTTTAATGTTTATTTATTTTTAAGAGAGAGAAAGTGTAAACAGGGAAGAGGCATGAGAAAGGGAGACACAGAATCTGAAGCAGACTCCAGGCTCTGAAATGTCAGCAGGGAACTCGACACAGGGCTCAAACTCGGGAACAGTGAGATCATGCCCTCAGCTGAAGTTGGATGCTTAACCGATTGAGCCACCCAGGTGCCCCCGCCTTGATCTTAATCTTTAGATATAATCCCTGAGTTATATGTAGCGTACATATAGAGTCCATATATATAGGTGTAGTCTGACTTTTATAAGTGTTATTTCAAAAACATGAAAGCAATCAGAGTGCTATTCTGTATGTTTCAACTCAGGATATATCTCTTAAAGCAAGACATATGATTGGATTCATCCGAAGTTTATAGTCTTTTAAAAGTCATGGTATAGTCAAATGAGTTACTTTCCATGCCCATGTGTTTTCTATTCCTTCACTGACTTTGGGTTTGGCCATGGGACTACGGGTAATGGTAAATGAGCAGATGTGACACAGGTGGAAACTTGATCGAGCTTATGCAGTCTTGACCTCTCAAAATACTTCCATAAGACCACTATTTAAAGAACTCACATCTCACCTACTGGAAGATGAGCATTCACCAGGAGAATTGAGGTACTCTATCCAATAGCCAGGAAAAAAAAAGCCAGTGGCAGGCATGAGCATGATTCTGGATGAAAAGAACTGCTTAGCGAATTCCATCCTGATTGCTGGTTCTCAGAATCACAGGCTAGTAAATGAGTGTTACTTAAAGGCAGTACATTTTGCAGTGATTTGTTGAACCTCAACAGATAACTTATGTAGACTCATACTTTCCTAACTTAACTTGTATCTTTTACATCAATCACTCTAGTTGGATGGTCTGGCTATACAGCTCATTTCCTTTCCTGGATCATAATGGGAAAGAGATTTAAGGCACATATATTGGGAAAGAGAAGATATACTATAAGTAGCAGTATGACAAAAAGTCTGAGTCATACACAGCTTAATAAACTCAGAGATGTTTCAGGATCAGGCAATGAGTTGTAAAGGAAATAAATCTAAGAATCCATGGAGCACAAATCCTGTGTGTCTCTCACTCCATCACCTTAGCTATGAACCTTTTCCTTTATCTATAAATGAGTAAATGATTTTAACCCCCTTTCACTCCCACTTAAGCGATTTTATTTTGTGGAATCACACCATGAATTCTTACTGATTTCTGCTTCATGCTTCAAATTTAATTTGTTATTTGAATGTGAAAATTGATTTTGCATAGATATAGTAAGCCATATCTGCTTATAAAGTGATAAATTTCAAGAAATAATCATCTTAAAACAATCTCCCACAGTCAATTTTCATCTTCTATCACTGCATATTGTAGACATATTATCAAACTGAATCAGCCATAACCAGGCAGTATTTACAATTCAGCCAATTCATCGGCATATGAAGATCAGGTAGCTTTGTGTGGGCTTTTTTGTATGATTTATTAAGGAATGAATGTGACTACATAGAGGCATCACAAAACCTCTGAAAATATTTTAAACTGTCAAAAGAAATTAGAGCTGCCTTTTCTCCCTCATCCTTTCCTACAAGTTCAATATATTCCCTTTACAACTACTAGTAGGAATGGGTAGAAATATACCAATTAATTGGCTTCAGATGAATGGAAAAAAAATCACCTTTAGCTTAGTTTCTGAGTCTCTTGACTAATTCCAGCAATTGATCACCCAGTCAGTGTGGTTTTGGGATCTGGAAGGAAGGATGACTAAGCCAGGTGTCAAGAGGTTTTGATGCATATTAATTTATTCATTCTACAAATCTTTTTGAATCTCGATTATATCTCAGCACTGTCCTATCATCCTGAGATACAAAATTGCCCAAAATGGGTAAAAATTCTAATCTTTCAGAGTTTATATACTATTTATATTCCAAACAATAAATTGTCTTACAGCTGCCCCACAGAAAACAGGATTAATAACCACCAACCCTAAATTGGTTCAATGATGATCCCACACATTCACCAAGAGACATAAAAGATTACTCATATATTGAGACCCTCTGGTTACAGCATGGCAGGCATCCAAGTTGGTACAAATGGTTTCAATGAAGGGAGAAAGATGTGTGGTTGCAGTTAGGGGATGCAGCTGGAGTGAGGGTGCCCCCTATCACCAGGGATGGTGTTTTTATAGTTTCAACTTGCCAAGCCCAGGAAAGGCACACATGGACTTTCTTATTGGCTTTCCCAGATGTGGGGCAAGGAAAAGGGGAGCAATGGGGTCTGAAATCTATCAGGGGTCAAACATCAAAAATGGAGTCAGATTCTATTAAAATTCATCTGTGGGGCGACTGGGTGACTCAATCAATTAAGAGTCCAACTTTTGATTTAGGTTCAGGTCATGATCTCACAGTTGTGGGATCTAGCCCTGCTTTGGGCTCTGTGCTGGGCATAAAGCCAGCTTGAGATTCTCTCTCCCCTTCTCTGTCTGTCCCTCTCCCCCACTTGCTCTCACTATCTCAAAAAATAATAAAATAAAATACAATTCATCTGTTATATTAGACTGATAACTAAAATGTGTGATATTTAATTTAATTATGTTTGAATTCACTTATGTAAGCCAATATGGTGCTCTAAGAAGCCCATAGCCTAAAGCTGGTAAGGGAGGTGAAAATTCTATTCAGTGCTTTCTTCAAGAGCCCATATTGTGCCTTGAGTATTTTGAGAAGGGAAAAGAGTATCTTGGTCACTATCAATAATGTCTGGAACTTCAAAAGAATTAAGAAGTATCTATTGAAGCATTGAATTGTGGCTTTGGTATGCACAGAGATAAATGTGACTTTGATTTAGTTTTTGGTATTTATGATGATATTACCAAAGTTCTTTATCTTGAAGGGGGTAAAGAATTGCTTTGACTGGTGGACCAGACAGTGAGACCATAAGCAATGGCTCAAGAGTCCAGGAAAATGTGAACATGAAAGGTGTATTGTACTGAGGTATCATACGGGCATTGTATTGAGATATCATATGGGCAGCCAGGTAAGGATGTATTGTACTGAGATATCATATGGGTATTATAGTCAGATATCATATGGGTAGTCAGCTAAAGGTGTATCGTACTGAGATATCATATCTCAGACAAACTGGTTGAGAAGCTACTGACATAGGCACTAAATGAAACATATTACTCAAATCTATAGAAAACTAAATATTTTCTACTTGATGATTGTATGGAACCAGTGATTTCAATAATGGTGGATATGAGAAGCTTTAATTGAAGAAACTATAGTATTAAGGATATGATAATCCACTGTTAGATACCATTCATTTTTAAATTATTATTTTTTTTAATTTTAGAGAAAGATCACACAAGAGCAGGGTAGAGGGGCAGAGAGAGAGAGAGAGAGAGAATCTTAATCTCCACACTCATCGTAGAGCCCAATGCTGGGCTTGATTCCACAACCCTGGGATCAGACTGAGCCACCTACGTGCCCAAGATACCATTCATTTTTATTAGGTTTGATCACCGGCAACACTGGCTCTTTCAATGATTACTAGGGGAAATGGTGCTTGCCTTATGTAGTTCAACGTTGTTTTTTTGTTTTGTTTTGTTTTTTATTTATTTATTTATTTTTTTAATTTATTTTTGGGACAGAGAGAGACAGAGCATGAACGGGGGAGGGGCAGAGAGAGAGGGAGACACAGAATCGGAAACAGGCTCCAGGCTCCGAGCCATCAGCCCAGAGCCTGACAGGGGGCTCGAACTCACCGACCCCGAGATCGTGACCTGGCTGAAGTCGGACGCTTCACCGACTGCGCCACCCAGGCGCCCCTTGCCTTATGTAGTTCTATGTGATGGGTGGGTTTTGTATTTATTGCAGGTGTTGGTTTTTGTTTTAATCTATGTTCAGGCATATTTAACTAATTCATCCTAGTTTCTAAAAAAAAATGTTTGACACTGAATATACCCAAACTACTCAGCTGGTAGCATATTTTTTGGCAATAAAATAAGGACAGTTTTCATATTTCATGTGCCCCACGTGATTGTTCTGTTTCAAAGAGGAATGAAGTTGGAGAGAAAGTATAAAAATAATAAAATTGGGGGTAATAAATGGAAAAGATGGACAGATCAAATATGATCAGGAAGCTATAAAGAGGCATGTGAATGACAGCACAGTTGATAGTACATTTCTTTATTTGACATGTTAAAGAGAACATGGCAGTGATGCGGTGGTAAGATATCTCAAAGTAGTCTTGTTTCTGCAAACTGGAAACTCGTAGTCGAGGACATCATTTAAGCCCTCACAGGGATCTAAATATTAGGCCTCACTACTTGTATGACTCAGCACTAGTAATTAAGAAATGGCACTGGGGGGGCGCCTGGGTGGCGCAGTCGGTTAAGCGTCCGACTTCAGCCAGGTCACGATCTCGGGGTCGGTGAGTTCGAGCCCCGCGTCAGGCTCTGGGCTGATGGCTCAGAGCCTGGAGCCTGTTTCCGATTCTGTGTCTCCCTCTCTCTGTGCCCCTCCCCCGTTCATGCTCTGTCTCTCTCTGTCCCAAAAATAAATAAAAAACATTGAAAAAAAAATTAAAAAAAGAAATGGCACTGGGGAGCCTGGGGGGCTCAGTCAGTTAAGCATCCGACCTCAGCTCAGGTCATGATCTCTTGGTCTGTGAGTTTGAAGCCCCACATCAGGCTCTGTGCTGACATCTTAGAACCTGGAGCCTACTTCGGATCCTATGTTTTCCTCCCTCTCTGCCCCACCTCTGTTCATGCTTTCTCTCTCTGTCTTTCAAAATTGAATAAATGTTTAAAAAATAAGAAAAAAAGAAATGGCATAAGTGTCTTAATATTTCTCTCTTTGATCTTTCACCACCAAGGAAACAAAGAAAAAGTTATAATTTCTTATTTTCTCTTCCCGTCCCCATGTCATAAAGGGCTTCTATTGTTAATAGAGTGCAAAACATTTAATATTAGCACGTGCCAAATTTAATTACTTCCTAACCTCATTAATTAACTTTGAAAAGCCTTGGTTTTCTTCAATGTGCTTCTTTTACCTCTAAATTCAGAGAGATGAAATGTTTTATGGAGTTGCCAGTACTGATAAATCTCTGCATTCCTTTATTGTAAAAACTATGAAGACATATGGTCCTCATTCTTCTCATGAGTCATAAGCCTCCCTGAGAAGAAAATCTGAGTATGGACCTACTGTGATCCAAACATTGAACAAGACATAAAAAAAAAAAAAAAAAAAAAAAAAAAAAAAAAAAAAAAAAAAAAAAAAAAAAATTTAAACGTAAGCACTACAGGACACCTTTTGTATGATCAGTAAATCAAGATTCAAAGAACTTTGTTACTTAGGACAGGAAGTGCAGCTAGGAGTGGGGATATAGGCTTTGGGGGC
This sequence comes from Neofelis nebulosa, assembly GCF_028018385.1. Taxonomy (NCBI): domain Eukaryota; kingdom Metazoa; phylum Chordata; class Mammalia; order Carnivora; family Felidae; genus Neofelis; species Neofelis nebulosa. The sequence goes on from NC_080794.1 coordinate 9,252,206, forward strand.
ATACATTTGAATGATCCCTCATCACCTCTTTTTTCCTCTCCAAAGTGCTACCTCCACTTAGTGACTCACTCTTTGTCGTATTGCCAACAGATAATAACAGAAGTTCACTAATAGCATACAGAGTAATCTGTCAAATTATTTGGAGTTTTATTTTACCATCATAATTACTCATACTCTGAGCTATGTCAGGAGATGTAATATAAATATAACTAAGGAATAGTCAGAAAAGATCCACATTGCAAAAGCAATTGTCTTGGAATCAAGATACATAAAGTCCTGGCTACACCACTAGCTTCATGACCTTGTCCAACTTATAAGATCCCTCTGGAATTTAGGTTTCTAAAGTCACTTCCTGTCCTAAAATTTTGAGTTCTTGTCTGAAATTTACTAGACTTATCTATGATTACTCAGCGATGAAGTAAACTTAAAAGCTAGCTCAACTGAATATTTTTGAATAATATTCAATAATTTGTTTTTATAAATATCCAGTAAACACATTTTCAGTAAACACATTTTTTTCCCAGGTGGAAAAAAATGGCCCAAACCTAGAAGATACTTTCAACTCAGTTTCCTATCTCTGTGTTAAGTTCTCTTTGAGATACTTGTTTGTCATATTGTCAGATAAAGACAAGGAATGCTTTAGAAATTATAATGTTCCTCAAGGGTGAAGCCACAAAATTTAGATATAGGTCAGAAATGCCATGTTCTGAAGTTCAACAGACTAAATCTAAAATGAATGAAAAATAACTCATAGCAGATTTCTTCCAATGAGATAAAATAAAGTGGTGAATCATAAATGTAGCTGAAGATAATGAATTCAAAAAGATTAATATTTACAAAAATAAATGGACAATAATATTAATTTTAAATATTGAAATCACACTAATTTTAACAGGCACAATTCAAAGTAACTTGTGAGCGCAAAAACTTTTGATTATTAATAAGTTAAAAATATCCACTAATGGTTTTTAACATACAATACATTTTTACATGCGATTAGCGAATTTTGGGTTTTTTTTGTTTTTGTTTTTTTTTTTTAATTTTTTTTTTCAACATTTTTTATTTATTTTTGGGACAGAGAGAGACAGAGCATGAATGGGGGAGGGGCAGAGAGAGAGGGAGACACAGAATCGGAAACAGGCTCCAGGCTCCGAGCCATCAGCCCAGAGCCTGACGCGGGGCTCGAACTCACGGACCGCGAGATCGTGACCTGGCTGAAGTCGGACGCTTAACCGACTGCGCCACCCAGGCGCCCCTTGGTTTTTTTTTTAAAGTTTATTTTTATTTATTTTGAAAGAGAGATAGAGAGCAAGCAAGGAAGGAGCAGAGAGAGGGGAGACAGAGTCCTAAACAGGCTTTGCAATGTCAGCACAGAGCCCAACACGGGGCTTGAACCCACGAACCATGAGATCATGACTGAGCTTAACTGACTGAGCCCCCCAGGCACCCCCAATTGTGTTTTTAAGAACTGAAGGGTGTTGCAATCATGGTTGCTAACAACACAAGTTAGGCATGTTTGGCTCTTAATTAAGTTTTTATGGCAGATATTGATCAAACTACTATAATAATTTTTAACACCATTCCTTAAGAGCACTAACGTTCTGTTATTTGTACGTTTTATTATCAAAGGTTTTCCTCACGTCAAGTTGGACCCTAATTAGATTTTTTTTTATTAGATGGTGAGCATGCTGATTAGCTAACGTAGCAAACCCCTTGACAGTTAGAACTCTAAGAATAGATTGACAAAATAAGACAATGGCTCCTCATTCAGTAGTAATTAACCCTCCAGTATTTTTCCAGTCTAGGTACACAAATAAAAGTATACTCACCTTCAATTTATGATGATATCCCCAAATCACTGGCACCCATGATACTCTCTCAGAAACAATCTGTTAGCTTCCTTCTACAAGTGCAAATCTTTCAAGGCTTAGAATGAGAATATGAGAAGTCTGTGATTTTTTTTTTTCTTCATATTCTCTGCTCTTTGCCTTCTGCTCACAGTTTATATTCTCCCACCTAGGGGAAAGCTGTGTGAGGAACTTGATGAATTCATTTTACAAATCTACAAATTAATTGTTGTCCAAGTATCTAGTGACAGGATGATGGAAGCAAAGTGGTTCCCTAAGACATTTTATGATTCAAATGGTCAGGACTGTTTAACGTGTCTTGAATTTTATTTGTTAGAACAAAAGCACTCTCTCAATTAGCTGAACTTTAAAAATCACTGTCACTGTGACAACTGAGTGGGTAAAGCAGCAATTCTATAGTAATCGTCCTTTAAGGAAGACGTAGAAAATATTTGATTAGGTAGCTTAGCCATTGTTTAAACTGGAGTTGTAATTAGGCAACCTTTACTTATTCAATATGTCATCATTAATTATAATCAGACATATTTGTTGTTGTTTGTCTCTTACAAGAGGGGGAAAAATCTAATTACTTTCTAATGCAGTATTTACATATATATCTGCCTAAGACCAGATGAAGTGTTACTCTAATGAAATAGCAATCTTCCCGACATCCTGATAATGAAATGACCCAATATTGATTGACTTTTGATACACAAAGCTGTTGTTGATGCATTTTTGCATAGTGATCATGTTACGTTAAATTGCAAGTCGCTTTTCTGTTGCCGTATACTGAGAAAGACTATGCTCAGATGAGCTGTTTTGAATTCAGAATTAAAGATTCCATTTCTATATTTGACTCGAGACAAAATTATCATAGGTACAGTAAGACAGCACTTAAGTGGGAGAACATTTAGGCAAATCATAACTTATGGTAATAATTTCTGTACTAAGATATGTTAACCAGTAGCAATATGCTCATAAAATAGTCAATTGAACGTAAATTTTTAAATTATTTTTTATATTGTGGTATACTTGGCATGTAACATTATATTAGTTTCAGGTGTGCAACATAATGATTCAATATTGGTGTTTATTAAGGAATGATCGCTACAATCCGAAGTAGGCTCCAGGTTCTAAGATGTCAGCACAGAGCCTGATGTGGGGCTTCAAACTCACAGACCAAGAGATCATGACCTGAGCTGAGGTCGGATGCTTAACTGACTGAGCCCCCCAGGCGCCCCAATCCCATTTCAGTAACAAGTATTCTTGTTACTGAAATTGAGCATAACGCTTGTTGTGTGTGAGGAGACATTTTTTAACGTTAAAATTTAGAGTTTTCTCTCGTGGCCCACCACTAGTGCTAATACCAAGAATAAAATACCTATTTTCATATTTAGAAGGAATGTTCATTGTTCACTTAAATTGGAAGAAGATATTCCTTTTAGGATAAAACATAATTGTTTTGAGGTTGGAGAGATCGTAGGGCATGCACACACACACACACACACACACACCCACGCACACACACACATTAAATGTTTCAGCTTCATTACTATCAAATAATCTTTGTAATTTGGATCCCCTCCTAGTCCAAGATTCTTATCTCAAACCTGGCACCAACCCTGTCCAGGAGCCTAATTCTGTATTTCATAGTCTTCTAGTTCCCTGACCTTCTACACCTTCCCTGACTGTGCCCTGTCGATCCATGAGTCTTACCCGTCTTCCTTTTGGCCCTGGAAACTGACGTAGAGAGATGATGTTTAAGAAATGAATTGTGCACCTGAAACTAATATAACACTATACGCTAACTTTTCTGAAATTAAAGTAAATGGATTGTGGGGTGCTACTTATTTAGAGACAGCAAGGAAAGAACTTTGGAAGTGTGATGATTTGTTCTGTAGGGGCACAAGAGACTGGCCCAACTGGGAGAACTAATGCAGCTAAGGAAGAAAACACCCATCTGAGCATTTGGGGAGAAGGATTTGACAGGAATTAATCCCTTATTATTGATGATGTATAGATGGGGTGAGAGAGAAATTATTTCTATTGTTAGCAATGATAGTAATAAAATTGCTAACGTGTATTGGTGCTTAGCAGTGTGCTAAGCAACATACTTGCCCTGTTTCATTCAAACTTCACAAAGCACACAAAAGCCCATGAGTTCAGGAACCAAATTACCTGGGTCCAACCCAGCCTTCCTACTTAATAAATACGTGACCTTGATCTATTGTTTAATCTCTTTTTACTTCCATTTTCCTTCTCTAAATCTTTAGCCTGCCTCATATATTTTTAGTAAAAGTGAAATGAATTAATATAGAGTTAGTTGTTACAAAATAAAAACTCATCTCATTAAAACGCCAAAAATGATTGAGCACCTAATATGCGGCAGGTACTATGCGAAGCACTTAAAATGTGTTGTTAAGCAAGTGGAAACCGATTCCTGACCATGTGATTGCATTCATGAGAGTAACACTCGGTGTGCCCACTACCATTATCGTTGCTGCTATTAAATTCATTTCCCAGATGACACTGAAGCTTAGACATACTTTGAAGGAGGAGAGCTTGTCTTCTGAGTATGAGGAAATTTTAGCAGAGTCATGGAGTTTTGAAATAGTCATGGTAGAAAATAGGAAAGATAATGGACTTGAGATATGAAGAAGCAGTTGTGCCCAGTTAAGGGTGAAGACCATGGATGCATTCTAATATGTATAAAATGATCTTCATGGTTGTATAATTCTTCCAGTCATGTAGGTCCAAACCTTGGAGCTCTCCTTGACTCTTACCTGCATCTCACATTTCACATGTAATCCATCAGCACATTCTGTTGGTTGTTAATTTAAATATGTCTACAATTTGACTATGTCTTCTAAAGTCCACATCCACCAGCTAATCTGAATTTACGATGACTCCCCTGTATGTTATTGTAACAGCCCTTCGCTCCTGCCGTCCTACCACATTCCCTACAGATGGAAGTTATATCATGGCCCCCAATGCTCACATCTTTCTCAGAATAAAATAATACATTCCCTACCATGGCCTACACATCTCTCCACAAACTCTCCCTCTTATTTTAGCTTTTATCATTGTAAATCCACTCTGCTCTTTTCTTCCAACACACCAAGCGTATTCCCACCACAAAATTGATCCACTTGCTAGGAATGCCCTCTTTTCTGTACCCCTATGGATCCATCACTGCATTTAGCTGTCAAATACCACTGAAATTCTTTGCCTTTCACTCTATTTTTTTTCTTTTTGTCACTTGCTTTGGACTGACAGCTTTCTGTATTTAACTGTTTCCTTGTGAATTCCCTTTATCCTACTAGGGTATAGAGTCCTTCAAAGCCTTCAGGGACCTTGCTTTCTTCAGTGACATTTCCTTTCCTCAACATCAGTACCATGCCTAATCTGTAGATCTTCAATCAAAACTTCATGAAGAAGTGAATGCATGAATGAACGAATGAATGAATAATAAATGGAAATAATTTTCTTTAGCAGTATGTGGTGTGGTAAGTGTGAGAGCACAGAAGCAGATTGAGTCAGGGTTTTTTCCTGTTTATTCAAATGTATACAATAAAGGACCAAAAAGCTTGATATTAAGGGTGGTATTAAGGGTACTGGTAATTTGAAGAGATGAATCATTTGCAGAAAGTTAATAAAACTGAAGACAGAATGGGATTGACAGTTCAGAGGAAATAGGTAAGCCTCAATGAGATGGAAAATACTTTGTAGGAAGGCACTAAGAGTTTAATGGCAAAAAAAAATGTTCTGAATTAGGTGAAGAAAAAAGTATTCATATTAATACATGTGCCATATGGACTAGAAATTATTTATGTGGAGTTCACGTTCAAAATTCTAAACTTATTAGCTCCAAAAGTTATCTAAATATAAAAACATAATTTCTATAAACAAGGTCTCTTGAATTAAGCTAAGTGTATTTAGAAATGTTAATTGATTAGTATTGTTAATTGATCGGCACCAATGTGTCACTGAATATAGGAGGAAGTGGGTGACAGATGCCCAGGTTCCTTTTGCTCTGCGGAGAGCTCTACGTGCTCCTCGTGATTGTAGACTTTGGATGAGTTAATGTGCTCCAGATCTGAGTTCAAGGTCTAGTACTGTGATGGCCGCTAGTCATATATGGCTATTTAAATTAAAATTCACATTAATTAAAATTAATAAAATTTAAAAATTGCACTCCTCACTCAGGATAGCTACATCTTAAGTGCTCAAAAGCCACATATGACTAGTGGTTACCATACTTGGTTGTACAGATATAGAATGTCTCATTTACCTCATGGTGCCTGGGTGGCTCAGTTGGTTAAGTGTCTGACTCTTGATCTCATGGATCATGGTTCAAGCCCCAGGATGGGCTCTGCACTGACAACACAGAACCTGCTTGGGATTCTCTCTCTCTCTTTCTCTCTATCTCTCTCTCAATAAACAAACAAACAAACGAAAAGAATTCCCATTTGTCTCTAAAATGCTATTAAAGAGTACTGGTCTAGTAGTCCATCACCAAGGCACTTGGGGAGCTCAGGAGAGCTGCTGAAGATTTTATTTCTATAGCTATACTTAAAACTATAAATAACCTGTTAGTTTACTATTGTTAACATACTAGTAGGTTGTTTATTTACATGACATATAATGAACTATCTCTCTTTTCAAAAAGTGGCAATTTTTTCTGGAAAGAATTCATAGTTTTTCAGATAAGATATGGTAATTATTAGAGATATGGAAGACTTCTGGAAGCCCACATGGAGAGGTATATTTCCCTGAAATCCACTAACCAGTGAACTAAAAAAAAAAATGTTGACAAGATTCTCTTCATGAAAGAAAAATACACCTTGTATTTGGGCATTTCATATTAGAAATGGGACATAGCAAACAATGCCATATGTATCTTACTTTTAGTTAAACAACACTTTTTTTTTATTTTTGCCATTTCACAACTGTTTAGAATAAAATGGGATATCAAAGGAATATATCAGAGAATAGGATGTACAAAGATTGACATTCTTAGACATAGATGAATTTATTACACAAGGTGGTGATGCTCAGCAGGAAGAGTCTGGGTCACAAAAGTATGAATTAATCTGTGTATCAAATTCAGTGGTTATGGGATTTCCCACTTACACCTCAATTTATGCTGCCTTTTCATTCCTGACGTATGCTTCAAGACCAAAGAATTAGTCTACCTGTTTTATTTGATTGGTAAGGCAATTAGTAAGCAATGGACCAATAAGGAGAAAGTGTATGAGAAAAGGTAGAGTCATAGGCTCATGTCTAGAGATGCCTGAAGAAGAGCCACTTTTAGAGAAATTCCATAAGACATAATTGAGGGTGTACCACCTAAGTACCTAGGTATCCACATGCCTTTATTGCAGAAATGGCTGATTTCATTAGGGAACACTTCATTAGTCAGTAAAAATAGTTAAATACTGGGATTCTAACTGATCATTCATAAGGTATTACTAGGACTTATACTTCCTAGACGGGGGTGTGAGGAGGGGCCATGGCTCTGTCAGATCTACAATTCTGTGGGTCACCCGAGGATGTGGAGAATGATTAATAAAAGCACCAGAAGCACAAGAAGCATACACTTGAAATAGTATTTGAAAGTAGTGAAAGAAGTTGACATTTTTCTCTGATCAATAATTATTTTAGAATGAATTTCTGAAACTTTGACCACATTGATGTTTAGTGCTCCTGCAAGGCCTGTTAGGAACGTTAATGACAACTGATGGCTCCCCGATATGGAGCCATTAGTCCCTGTTGCCACTGAGTACTTGGAATGTGGCTAGTCTGAAGGTGCTCTAAAAATAAAATGCATATCAGAATCCAAAAATTTAGTAGCGTAAAATTATGTAAAATATCTCATGAATAACATTATATTGGTTACTTGTCAACATGATCTTTTAGATATATGGATGTGTTGTATTGAGGGGGTGATCTGATCAATAATTTATTTTATATCCCATTGGATCAATGCCTACCCTAATCTGCCTCCCTGAAAAATGTGCAATTGATGATATTACTACTGGTCAATAAAAAATGTCCAGCACTATTCAGTGTGCCAAGATCTAGCTAAAATCCAATAGGCTTTCTTTTCCTTTATACCAGTGACATTATTGTAATAAGGCATCATAAAGATTAATGCTTTTAGATAAAGATTGGATAATAATTTATATACAGAAATGTGAGTGGGAAATTAACCCCTAAAGTATAAATTTCCACCTCCTGGAAAAGAAATTCTGGGGGGCAGAATCCAGCATTCTGTGCATTAACAAGCTTTCCAGGCTTTCCAGGCAATCCGTGCATTAGCAAGCGTTCTCTGAGGGCTACTAGCCTTTGAGAATTTCTGCTCTCAAAGTAATTTCAAATCATTTCTCCTGGAGGAAAGATGTCAACCTTTTGGATATGGCTAGATAATCGTACAATTGTTTCACCAGAGATTTCCATCTCAGGAAAGTTTCTTTTTAACCAAATTCCACACTGGTCATCATAAGAAGGAGAGGTTAAGGGAATGATATTCGTAATTATAAATTTTCTCAAACCAGTTATGAGTATATTCATATGTCTATCACTAAGTTGTGGGAGGGAATGAGGTAGTCACTGCAGGGCTCAATGGCAAGGAGAGAAATCCTAGAGATCGGAGAAGAGGAATATCTTGGGCTTGTCCACCAAATTCTTTTCCTCATCTAGCTTTGCGTTACAGGTATTTGTGGGTGAGGTAAGTATTATTGCCCTGAATGATTAATAGTAAGGTGATCTATAACTCTATCATCAAGGTGGGTAGTACTTGTAATTGAAAACAAGATATTGGATAACCAAACTTCTAATATTCCCTGAAAAACTATTGTTTGTAAATGACTACATCAGAATAATGTAAAAATCAGTTGTCTTTAGTTGAATGCTGTTGCTAAGCCAATCACGCTGAGATGTTGCATTAGGACAATTATCTGACAATCACACATAGGGAAGTGCATCTGAAACTTCAAAGTTCCTACAAATCACCTGAGGAATTTGCTAAGTTGCAGATTCTGATCTAGTAGATCTGAGTTTCTGCATTTCTAAAAGGATCCTAGGGGCGCCTGGGTGGCGCAGTCGGTTAAGCGTCCGACTTCGGCCAGGTCACGATCTCGCGGTCCGTGAGTTCGAGCCCCGCGTCGGGCTCTGGGCTGATGGCTCGGAGCCTGGAGCCTGTTTCCGATTCTGTGTCTCCCTCTCTCTCTGCCCCTCCCCCGTTCATGCTCTGTCTCTCTCTGTCCCAAAAATAAAAAAAAATAAAAAAAATAAAAAAAAATAAAAAAAAAAAATAAAAGGATCCTAGCTAATGCTTGTCCACCGACTGAACTTTGAATAATGAAGCAGCTTCACACCAGACTTTTGGAATCTAAATCTGCATTTTCAAAAAAGTTTATTTATTTTGAGAAAGAGAGTGAGAGTGTGCACATGCACACGCACGTGAGCAGAGGAGGGGCAGAGAGAGGGAGAGAGAATCCCAAGCAGGCTTCGTGCTGTCAGTGTGGAGTCTGATGCAGGGTTCAATCTCACAAACTGTGTAATCGTGATATAAGCTGAAATCAAAAGTTGGACACTTAATTGACTGAGCCACCCAGGTCCCCCTAAATCTGCATTTTTAACAAGCTTTATGGGTGATTCTTAGGGCACACTCAATTTGAGATACTCTGATAGCAATGATCCAGTGATTCACGACTGTGGTTCTGCTTTATAATCACCTAGGAAGTTTGCATAAATCTGATTCCTTGGGTCTAATCTGGAACAAATAAATTAGAAATTGTAGGATATAACCTAAGTAATTGTACTTTGAGAAGTTCCCATGGGTGGTAGGCAAAACAATAGCCCTTCAAAGATGTTCATGTCCTAATGCTTAGTACCTGTGATTATCTTACATGGAGAAAGTGACTTTGCAGACGTGATTAATGTTAAAAGAGTCTTGATTATCGTGGTGGACCCAATGTAAATACAAGAGTTCTTAAAGCAGAAAATGTGTCCCATGTCAGAGAGATATGATCACAGAAGGAAGAGAGATACACAAGAAAAGGACTCTCTTCACCCCTACTTTGCTGGCTTTGGAAATGGATGAATGGGGCCATCAGCCAAGGAATGAAGGTGGCCAAAGATGCTGGAGAAGGCAAGAAATGGATTCTTTCTTACAGTCTCCAGAAAAGAACTCAGCTCTGCCAATACTCTGATTTTTATCTCTGGGAGACACATATCAGACTTCTGGCTACAGAACTATAAGATAATACGTTTCAAGACACTGTGCCTGTGATAATTTGTTGCAGCAGGAATAGGAAACCAATACCAGGTGATATGAATTTGCAGTCACTGCTCTACGAGTCTGTAGGAAGAAGCCAGCAGATGGTGTCTGGAGTTCCCTATACAGAACAAAGATTCCTTATGTCTGAGTGTTACTCCGCTTCAAAGAACTTCCTGACCAGCCTAGCCACCCAGTTCAGTGTCTGCCATATGGGGATCCCTGAAAAACTGGGGAACCACTTTGTACCTATAACCTTGAAACTAAGTACAATTTTTCTAGTGTTGTTATATTGTCCCCTTAATCATTTGTGTGTAGTGTGCTACATAGATCACTTATCCGTGTGTGTGAGTATACACACATACATACACACACATTCATGTTTACACACACATATGTATGGATTGTATATATTCCTGTATCCTTAAAAAATTTACATATTTACAAAAATAACATCTTTAGGGGCCCCTGGGTAGCTCAGTCAGTTAAACATTGACTCTTGATTTCAGCTCGTGTTACGATCTCACAGTTTGTGAGGGCTCCACTCTGGCGGCATGGAGCCTGCTTGGGATTCTTCCTCTCCCTCTCTGTCACTCGCTGGCTCACATGTGCACTCTCTCCTTCTGTCTCTCAAAATAAATAAACTTAAAAAAAGAAGAAAAGCCCTCAAGAAATAAAACCTTTAAATCTGTGTGTAAACAGCAAAACATGCCAGAATCTAAAACAAGTCACTATAGCAACCAGTGGGTTAAACGATGCCAGATAAATGATCTGGATGTGATAAATCAGAATGTTTGGATGGCTCTTAGAGGTTGCTAAGAGCATGTTGACTTGGCTGTATAATAAGCGTCCCAAACTTAATATGCCTAAAACATTTGGAAACTCATATTCTGGTTGCTCCCGACACAACTGTGGCACCACTTTGCTATCTCTGTTTTCTCGCCCCTCACACCTCTTCTGTCAGCAAATCCCATCGTTTTTCTCTCCAAAATGACCATGCATGTCATGGGCTTTTAGACCCGGTCTTCACCTGAAGTATACACCAATTACCTCTATTAATAGCTGTCCTTTCTGCAGATCTTGACTCATGCTGGTCTGTTCTCTAAGTAGCAGCCAAGAGGATTCCACAAGAGCTCAAGTTAGACCACACCCGTCTTCACACATGGCTCTGGTGGCTCGCCATTAAACCAGAGTCCTCCCCGTTACTCCTAGAGCCTCTCGAGATCAGGAGTCCTGAAAAGTACGTCAGTTCAGCTCCCCTTTTGTTCCCTTCTTATTACCCATAACTCTTGTCAACCTTCACTCTTCCTCAGCCACACAAACAGATGCCTGCCTCAGTTTCCACACTTGATCCCTCTGCCCTAACTATCTGTATCTGTATGACTCACTCACATCTCTTACCAATTTATCCATTGTGGCCTTTTTTTCTGCCTTACGAGAAATCTTCACCCCCACCCACACATACATACTTTCTATTCTTCTTTGCTTTATTCTTTTGTCTTTAGCTCTACCGCCGGTGTGGCTCACTCAATTTATTATTGTCTTCTCTATTGTTATCTCCCATGGTGGTATGCAAGCTCCATGAAAGCAATGGCTGTTTTTCTGGCTTCGATCCTGTTGGAACCTCAGTAGCTCAAGCAGTGATTTGCCCACTGTCAGCATTCGGTAAAATTTGCAAGATGAGTGAAATAACAATAATCATGTTTTCTGAAGAGATGATAGTCAGTATTGGTTTACCACTTATGAGGCATCAAATACTATGTTGACTGCATTGCATACATGATTTTACGCTTTCAACACATCTAGGAGAGAGACGCTAACACTAGACTATTTTTATAGACGAGGTAATAGGCCAGAGTGGGTAACATCTCATAAACACAGTCATGAGGCGGTGTTGGTGATCCAAATCTAAGTCTTCATGACAGAAGAACATTTGTCCTATGGTTGGCTAGTTGGACTCAGCCAGGGGTGCTCTGAAAATTTTGCTGATCTATAAATCAGGAGCTTTTAATACAAATCATTTTTATTATAGGACAAACCATTTGATAGAATTGTACACAATATTCTATAAGCAAGCTGGCAGAGTTGAAAAATAGTTTATAACTATAATATATTTACTGTGTCTCAGCACCTAACATGAGAGCAAGATTTATCTTTCTGAGAGAACAGAATTCAGCCAAGTTTGGGCTTCTCTCTCAGGAAACATTATTATGTTACCATTTCCCCCTGGAGAGACTCAGAATCTGTGTTTTGAAGGAACACAGGACCCAGTAATGCCCTTCATGGTATATTAGCTGATTTATAAAGAAGAATAGAAAGAATTACATCTGTTCTAGATTGTATCAGAATCATATTTGACACATTTTATAATTTTAAAATGTGCCAGAATTGATAAATACACTACAGCAAAGAAACAGAATTATCCAAGGTCTTCATATCCTTGTAAATCATTTTATATTTTCAGATTGTTTTTTTCTAGTAAATGTGAGTGGTATTTGTCTCCTCAGGAATAAAGTATCCTCCATTACTCAGAAATAGAGCTCAAGGTGATTTAGATAGAACGTTATTCTATTTCAAAGGGAATTGTGTGCTTATAATTCATTTCTTCTGCTGTGGCTGGTATCTATGACAGAAAAAGGAATAATATTTGGAGAGTTGGAGGAGAAAAATTAGTGGAAAGCAGACTAGTGATTTAAAAATAATTACTGAGATAGATGCCGTCATACTTTCCATACCTTGTTGATGACTCATTACAATCCTCTGATCACAAAAGTGCAGCTGGCTAGCCAGCAGTCACATTTGTATTACTACTTGAATGCTATCACTCGGTAGCAGGCTGTGTAGGATAGTAATCAGAAGTAGAATTTTATTCAAAGTATCAATTAGGCACCAAAAGAAAATTGAATTTTTATGTCAAATTTGTAGACAATAGCATAGAACCTATTCCACAATTTGAGCACAAAAATAAATGAACAATGTTCCTTTTCCCTGCGAACCTGGGAAGAGTTCTATTTCCAAATCCTCTCTAAAATATTTCATAATTTCATGTTTAAGCCATCGAATCTCTAATTTTCCAAGTTGATTTATCTTTCCTGTAGGATGAAAGAATTAAATAATCCGATGTATAGTTGCCCTTCAATATCAATCTAAAATCCCATCAAGATCAATGAGAAAATCCGTAGCTTTCGATGAGATACCAATTAAGAAACCAACAGCTATCTATGGAAAACGTACTCTGTTCCAGCCATAGGATCGATATGGCTAGAAGCAGCTAAAAGTGGGAAGTCTACCACTTAAGTAAGACATACCTTATTTAAAATATCCAAGTATAAAATACAATTTTGTAACAACATTGTTATAAAATTGAGTGTTGGATCTGACAAAGGTTTTGATTCCAATGTTTATAAGGAGGGGATTAATAATTTAAATGTAAATAACTCCTTGTGTGTAGCATTAAGTTTTGGCAGAAGGAAAGAAGAGGGATCATAACAGAAACACTGGATTTGTATCGTGATGGGCAATAATAAAGTTGAAGAGGAGAAATCATGTAGAGGCCATCAGAGACGTGATGAATGAGCTGTTAATATATGCTAGTCTGTTATTGCAAATGCGTATTATCGGAGTAAACTTTCTGCATCGTGTTCTTAGTTTTCCAGTCGCAGATACAAATAACAGCATAAATCCACATGCCATGCTACTAAATCTAACCCTATGTTCCCCTTTTTTTCCACTCAACTCTATGTTGTGATATTTTGAAATGCAAAATTAGGTTTTACTTTTTTTTTTAATTTTTTTTTTCAACGTTTTTTATTTATTTTTGGGACAGAGAGAGACAGAGCATGAACGGGGGAGGGGCAGAGAGAGAGGGAGACGCAGAATCGGAAACAGGCTCCAGGCTCCGAGCCATCAGCCCAGAGCCTGACGCGGGGCTCGAACTCACGGACCGCGAGATCGTGACCTGGCTGAAGTCGGATGCTTAACCGACTGCGCCACCCAGGCGCCCCGGTTTTACTTTAAATAAGGCTATCTCTAGAATGTAAAATGGCAGCTTCCTTTAGATTCATGCAAGTAAGGGCCTGTGGGGACAGGGACAGAAATATAGCACAGAAAATGTTAATTCCAAATAAAACTACCATGTTACGATCTGTGGACCTTGATGTGATAGAACATAAGTATACAAAGTTTGGGAAAAATTAAAGAAAACCATACTTTTGTTAACTTCTCACACAAGTACATACATTTTACATGGGAGTAGCTTTGAAGATCTTTCTTTTATTTACTGCCATCATTATCTAAACTTGACAGGATTATGGAATCTATGAGTCTGAAATAAGAAACCAGTCCCCCAAAAGAAAAGCCATCCCACCTTTCAAGAAGGTAAATTTTATCACATAAAATTTTCACATTTATAGTGAAAAGCTGTATGTTGCATTACAATTTATTGATATTGCAACAGGCACCTATTAGAAAAGGAGCTACAAAAATTTGGAAACAAGTCATGTTTCCCTACTTTACAGAAAAGTGCAACCTAAACTATCAGCCCACACAAAAATTACACCCTAGATAGATAGATATAAGCCGACCCAACACAAATGCCTTTGATAAAGATTTAACGCTCAACTACATCATACTAACAACAAATTCAATTCAGAGGAGATTATTCTTAGTGGAGCAATTTGAAAACACTTAAAAAAATAAAACTTTCAGGGGCACTCGTGTGGCTCAGTAGGTTGAATGTTTGATTTCGGCTCAGGTCATGATCTCACGGTTTGTGAGTTGGAGTCCCATGTTGGGCTCTGTGTTGACAGCTCAGATCCAGGAGCTTGCTTCACGTTCTATATCTCCCTTTCTCTCTGGCCTTCCCCCACTCATGCTGTCTGTCTCTCTCTCAAAAATAAATCAACATTAAAAAATAAAGAAATAAACAATAAAACTGTAAGAAACTTGCACTAAGGAGAGATTGAGTGGGTGGAGGAAGGTGTGAAGAAGTAATCTAGTGATATTAAATAATAATTATTATTCCGAGTATAATTATTAAATGAGTACTGCCAAAATGACGGGAATAATAATTATTATTAAACTTCTACTTTACTTAAGGTAAGTAATAAAAATTAAATATTCTTTCAAAAATGAATAGCTGAAATATCTACAAGTGTACATGTTATCTCATGGCTCTTTTATTTCTAGATTAATGATACAAGGAGTGATTTTCACCTGCTTCAATTCTATCCACAATGAATTTGTAGAGAAAGATAATATTCTTATGCACACAGATAAAAATCCTGGGGGGGCGCCAGTGTGGCTCAGTCGGTTAAGCATCTGACTCTAGATTTCGGCTCAGGTCATGATCTCATGGTTCGTGAGTTTGGGCCCCACATCGGGCTCTATTCTGATGGCGCAGAGCCTAGTTGCGATTCTCTCTGTCCCCCTCTGTGCCCCACCCCAACTCATGCTAGTTGTCTTTCTCTCAAAAATAAATAAATAAACTTAAAAAACAAAACAAAACAAAAAATCTGACTCTGGATTTCATCCCAGGCATGATCTCACAGTTCATGAGTTTGAACCCTGCATCGGGCTCTGTGCTGATACTGTGGAACCCGCATGCGCTCTCTCTCTGTCCCTCCCCCACTTGTGCTTTCTCTCTCAAGATAAATAAATAAACTTCCAAATTCCTATATAAAGCAGGATAAAGTGATGGATTAGCACCCAAGTTAGACCATTGAAGTTCAAATCCTAGTTTTATTAATCAGAAGATGTATATTTAACTACCCTGTGATGAAATTTTCTAAATTGTAAAATGAAGGAAATAATCCATATAAGTAGTTTGTTCTGATCATTAAATGAGTTAATACAGGCAACAAAATATACAGTCTCTGATTATTGCTGGAAAAGAAGTTCAAAAAGCACCAATTAATATTATATGAAAAAATATGATACATACAGTAGAGATCCAAATGATAAGAAAAATTGTACTCATAACTTTATAGTTATTAGATGTAATAGAAAATTCTATAATCCTTCATAATCCTATGACTGTGACAAATTGAAGTAATTTATATTGAATTATATTGTGCTTTATTGAATTATGAATTGAAACCATTATGAATTGAAAGGGTTATTAAAATTATCCTCAGAAATCACTGGTTTAGACTGTTTTATAGAAGAGTTCTGCCAAACCTTCAAGTAACAGATAATCTCAATGCTTGATAAGCATTTTCAGAATTAGGTCTATGCACTTGGTAAAGTCTGTCTATCTGAAAACTACTACAGTAGTATACACAGAGAAATATTTGAACAACCTCCTTTCAAATTAGAAAAAAGAAAAAAACGCTCATTTTCACCAATTCCATTCACATATTATTCATTTACAGCATAAACAAAAATAAAAGAAATCAAATGCATAGAAAGGACAATTCATTTGTTTCATATTTATAGATAATAGAATTGCCTATATATAAAGCCAAAAATAATCCATATACTGATTGAAATTATAATAAATAGTTGGATAAATAAAAGAGCAATATGTATAATACTCTGCATTTCTATACAACCAGCATAGAAACAGAGAATATAATTTTAGTATAAACTGCTCTGATGATCTCTATAAAAACTAAGTGAGCTTGGAAAAGCTCACTGTGTTTTCATTCACATGTATATTAAATTGTGTAATAAAAATAAGGCTTTTCACTGATTTTTTTTAAATTTTTTTTAATTTTTTTTTCAACGTTTATTTATTTATTTATTTTTTTTTTCAACGTTTTTTATTTATTTTTGGGACAGAGAGAGACAGAGCATGAACGGGGGAGGGGCAGAGAGAGAGGGAGACACAGAATCGGAAACAGGCTCCAGGCTCCGAGCCATCAGCCCAGAGCCTGACGCGGGGCTCGAACTCACAGACCGCGAGATCGTGACCTGGCTGAAGTCGGACGCTTAACCGACTGCGCCACCCAGGCGCCCCTCAACGTTTATTTATTTTTGAGACAGACAGAGACAGAGCATGAACAGGGGAGGGGCAGAGAGAGAGGGAGAGACAGAATCTGAAACAGGCTGCAGGCTCTGAGCGGTCAGCACAGAGCCCGACGCGGGGCTCAAACTCACGGGCCGTGAGATCATGACCTGAGCCGAAGTCCTGAAGTCGGACGCTTAACCGACCAAGCCACCCAGGCGCCCCTGATTATTTTTAAAGAATGATATAAACAGATTTTATTCCCACTGTATAGATCAATTGTCCTAACAGACTGATCTTATGATTCAATGAGATTATAATATGCATCCTGATATTTATTGTTGTGACTTTTGAAAGTTGACTCTAAACTTTATATAGATCAGCAAAATATCAAGAATAGCAAGGACATTGCTGGAATAGGCAAAAATGGAGTAATAGCATGCCATACCTGACTTACATTTATGTGGATAAACCAGTGAGCTATATTGCCTTCTCAAGAAGCAAACTGTTCAGTGTAACAGCTCAGAAATAGACCATCCATGTGCATACAGAACTTTGATTTGCAACATGGTTTACCAATGAGAAAATAAAGGGACTAATCACTAAATGGAATTGGAAACATTGTTTTATCTATATGGGATAGGTGCTTTGCAATCTCTATAGTACGGTACTCACAGCACTAATATTTTCATAGGGAATACATGGCAAAAGTCAGTATGGTATTAGTACTTGTTTAAAAACTAGACCTTGGGTGGGTGGGGGAACAACAATCCTGATTTATAGCATTTGCTACAATATTCTCTGGCCAATTTTTTCTTCTTTTTTTTTTTTTTTTTAACATTTACTTACTTTTGAGAGCCAGAGACAGACAGCACAAGTGGGGAAGGGGCAGAGGGAGATGGAGACAGAATCCGAAGCAGCTCTAGTCTCTGAGCTGTCAGCACAGAGACTGACGTGGGGCTCAAACTCATGATCCACGAGATCATGACCTGAGCCAAAGTCGGACGCTTAACCACTGAGCAATCCAGGCACCACTTCTCTGACCAATTTTAAGTCACCAATGTGAGAACACTGGATAAGGAGTAAAAAGTGACAATTTTCTCTTCATGGGGTAGAGGATCAATCTTTTTCAAAAAAAATTTTTTTAGTGTCTATTCATTTTTGAAGGAAAGAGAGACAGAGCATGAGTAGGGGATGGGCAGAGAGAAAGGGAGACAGAATCTTAAATGGGCCCCAGGCTCCCAGCTCTTAGCACAGAGCCTGATGTGGGGCTCAAACTCTTGGACTGTGAGATCATGACCTGAGCCAAAAGCTGGATGCTTAACTTACTGAGCCGCCCAGACACCCCTGGAAGATCAATCTTAAGACACAAATAACGCAAATAATAAAATAAAAAATTCAGATTAAAGATTACTTTTTAAAAAATATTTCAAAGATGGTAGAATTAGAAAATCTACAGATTTGGAAATGATCTTTGCAATTCAGAAAAATAATAAAATATGACACAATATGTCCTAAAAATCAAAATAAGTAAACACTCAATAGAAAAAAAAAAAAAAAAACAATGGCCAAAGACGTAAACATATATTTCAGAGAAAAGGAAATATGCATGGTCAGTAAACTTAAGAAAAAAAATGCTAGGATTTGAGAATACATAATTAGTTTTAACATGTGCATTCCCTGTGGCCCAAATAGAACGGAAAGACTGGCCTCCCAGAGCAAGAGGGAATTCATCAACAGACTGCCTTCTTACTTTATCTGCACTGTTGGCTTTCCTGAGTCTCAAGCCTGCCAGCCCACACTTCAGAGTTTAGACTTCTTAGGCTCCATAGCTGCATGAGCCAATTCCTTATAATAAATCTCTATCTATCACCTATCTATCTATCTATCATCTATCTATCTATCTATCTATCTATCTATCTATCTATCTACCTGTCATCATCTGTGTATCACCTATTGGTCTGTTTCCCCAAAGAACCCTGACTAATGAGTATAGGAGCAGTCATGAGTCAATGATTAGAATTAATACAACTCTGAGCACTAAGAATGAGGAGAGATAAAGAGAGACAGAGAACAGAGACAGAGACACTGACTGCCTTCACATAAGGGACAAGATTCATTTAGACCAGCAAAGAAAATGGGGACAGAACCAGTGAACCCAAATGGGATATAATTCTTTATTACACATCCAGCTATATCTATGACTTCTCTTGAAGAGGTAAATGTCTTCAGTAAATAAGAATTTTGTTTTTTAGAGGGAGAGAGAGCTCGCACAAGCACACACGAGAACTGGGGGGAGGGCCAGAGAGGTGAGAGAGAGAGAGAGAGAGAGAGAGAGAGAGATATCACAAGCAGGATCCACACCTAGTGAGGAGCCCAACCTGAGACTCTATCTCACTGCTGTGAGATCATGACCTGAGCCAAAATCAAGAGTCTGACGTTCATCCGAATGAGCCATCCAGGCATCCCGATATGAATTTATTTCAAAATGGTCATGTTTTATTTGTAATACACTTTAAAGATGAGGGGACACTATAAAATGGACTTTTTAAGCTTTCTCTTTGATGTGTCATGGCTTAATTCTCAGGTATTGGTCGGTATTATGCAAGAGATAAAATTTTGCATTTTAAATTACACATAATAAACTTACGATTATGCCTGAGGTTGTTTTCCCCTCTTCTTTCCAAAAATAAGTGTGAGATCCAAATGATTCCATTTTAGGTTTGTTACTTGGGTTTGCAATATAAATACTTCCAAAGTTCTTAATAATCATTAAAAAGTGCTGATACCTAAATAAATATTTTCCAAGATGTGGGTCTGAAACTGAATGTCACTTGGTGCTTTTCAGGAGGAGAGAATTTCTGTATAGAAAACTTAAAAGTCGTTCTTCATCCATTTATTTCAAAGTTGATTGTATTACTCATACAACATTTAAAAAGAGAAATCTAGTCAAAACATTCTAAAGAGTGTTTCTCTTATGTGTTATACTGAATATATATATTTTTTATTATTAAATGACCCTAGAATTTCTGGAATATACCCTGTTTTTCATAGTGTGATAGCCTTTTATACTGTTAGATTCAGTGTTCTAATACTCAATTTACATTACTAAGATTGACCTATTGTTTTAGAATTTTTTTTCACTGCTCCTTACTACAGTATAACATACAAATTTTAAAAAAAGTAGGTGGGTAATGTTTCATTTTTCTCTTATCAAAACGTATATACTAAAATAATTAGATTTCAGATTTTTGTTTCTGGTAATCAGTCTTAATTTCTTCCAATATTATTCATAGCTTTTTATCTGCTGCTAAAGCCCATTTTAATAATTTATATTTCTTTTTTGTTACTGTGTACAAATTAATTAGCTTAAAGGGATAGAGTTTTGTCCTAACTGAAAGTGTTTGTTATACTCTTCCTATGAATAGAACTTTGTTTCTATGATGTCTCATTGGAATCTATAAGTGAGTAATCACAGAGGTTTAGGAAGTTCATGATTTTACTCAAATTTACTCCTCTGTGCAGAGAATAGGATTTCTGGCTTCTTCAGAGTAACAAGGAAATATTAAACACCATTGAGATGGTAATAAAAAGCCATTGTCAAGGGCACTTAGGTCAAATATTGGCTCCGTTTCCCACAGCTTCCCAAATGTCCAGTAAGTGTTGGGGACTCAGCTCCCGCCACCCCGGGGCAGGTGCGCCTTTCCCTGATCTATGCTGGTGAACGGACACGGTGAGTCACTGCAACTGTGGGCTTGTCACTTGAGCTCATTGTGTATGGAACTGTCATTCAAGGGAACTGAGGGTGTTTCGTTTCTTTGACAGACTCCATGACAATTCAAAAGGTGAAGGGACTTCTGTCACGTCTTCTCAAAGTTCCTGTGTCGGAACTTCTGCTGTCCTACGAAAGTCCCAAACTAAGTTGCCCAGCAAAACAGAGTCAAGCTTAGGTCCCCCCAGGAAGACACGTTTTTCAGCTGGGGCTCTTTATAACTCGGCTGGATTCTAAGTGAAAAACAGACATCTCTGACTTTAAGGGGAATCTACTTTTTTGGGGAGGTATATCTGACATGGTTTGTTAGATCTGTCTTATTCATTCCCCTCAATATTTGTTCTAATTTTAGGTGCTAGGCAAGTTACTTTTTGACCCAAGTGCTTTCTGTGGATACCTCAGAGGGGTGCAAGACTTTAATATCTTGAAAAGTCCTAAACAAAACAGTTATTTGGTGGTGAACCATGATCCCAGCAGTATGCATGTGCACGTGTGTGTGTGTGTGTGTGTGTGTGTGTGTGTATGGGACGGACCCTTGGAAGCCAGCAGCTGAGCGTAAAATCGTAAGTAGCCCTGGATAAGAAATGTTGTTGACCTCAGGAAGCGCAATAGAAAGATTCTCAGTCACAGGGCTTTGAAGAATCCTCAAAATTGCTTTAAGAAGGAAGTAGAAATTTATTTCAATACACAGAAGACTCCAATTCCAGATTGCGACTTTGGAACAATGAACACCACCCTTCCTAACTGGTAACTTCTGAACTGAGCTGAGAAGGGAGAAAATTTATGAATGTGCATAATAGAACGAATCTGTGATATGATAACATTGCTTAATTTTTAATACCTGAAGAGACTATTTGTATTTAGAAGTGATCAGAAAAGCTATGGGGTTTGCTACTTTCCAGACAGTGGGTAGGAAAATAAAGTTATTTTATAATATTTTAAATCTAATTAATTGAAGACATTCGTGTATAGAGCACACCCAAACCTATATTGAGAATGTATGTGTATCATAACTCAATAGCTGCTTATTATTATCATTTATGAATTTGTTGTTTATTTAATGCCACTTCAGCAGTCATTTGCTGACATTTTCAATGCTCACCGTTAAAAACTAGACAACTTGTACCAGTGTTCATGCTGGCACACCAAGTATGAGAGCATCTGTTTCCATAAACCCTTAAGAATACCAAGTATTGGGGCACTTGGGTGGTTCAGTTGGTTAAGCGTACGACTTCAGCTCAGGTCATGGTCTCACAGTTCTTGGATTTGAGCCCCGCATTTGGCTCTGTGCTGACAGCTCAGGACCTCGAGTCTGCTTTGGATTCTGTGTCTCCTTCTCTCTCTGCCCCTCTCTTGCTCACACTTTGTCTCTTTCTTTCAAAAATAAATAGACATTAAAAAAATAAAAATAAAAAAGAATATGAAGTATTATCAATAGTCATTTAAGGATGACAGAGTCATTCAATAGGTTAAAATATTCATTATATTTCTGTTGTGATTTAAATGTCTTTTATTATTAGTGATTGTAAGCTATGGTATATCTTACAATAATATCATGCATATATATATATATATATATATATATATTATATAATAATTACATATATTGACCCTCTATTCTTTTTTGAATCATCTATGTATTAATTTGTAAGCTCTTTTTTATTTTAAATGAATTAATCTCATGAATATATCTATGTTGCAAATATGTAATTCAGTTTATCATTTGGTGTTAATTTTGTCTTTATGATGAATCAATACAATGCCATATCTGTTACCTTCATAGTTTCTGCCCTTGGTGGAAGGCCATTTATGCATGGAAGGCACTCTTTATTATATTTTAAAGTACACTTTTAAATTTTCTTAGTGTTCATATATTTAATCTACCTGAAATGCATACTGTGCGTTTTGAGCTAGGACTATTGCTACTTTTCTTTCCCCATGCGTAGTCAACTATTTCATTCATTTAATAAAGAATATATATGTTTCTTATTGCTAAAAAATATCTCCATTACTAGCTATTATATTAATGGCTGCCTCTTCTAAGTTGGTTTTTTGTTTGTTTTCATTTTCTATTTATTTAGACTAATTTATTTAAAAAAATTATCCCAGTAACCTGGAGGAAAGGGCTGAGGATGTCCCATACATTTTGGGAGTATACAAATACATTTTGCACTGAAGGTCAACAAATGAACTATTGAATCATAGAATGAATTCACCTACCAACATGTTATGTACAAAGGGTACTTACAATTTATTTAAGTAAATTGATGAGTCAAACGAAGCTGACTTAGCTGACACCAAGTTAACATATATAATTTTATCAGTAGAAATCCAGTATTCAGAATAATGAGGAAGTTGGTCTTCTAACTTTATGCGGATTATATCAAAACTAAAAGTTATGTCCATGGTGAGTTCTGAAATTTATGAGAATGATTATGGAAATCTTTAGACACATTGTCCAGTGGTAAGAAAACTGGACAATATGTCATATGGGCATATGAAAACTCAACTGAGATTTTTGGTTAGTATGGTGGTGGGAAAACAGCTCCACATGCTAATGGGAAGGAGAATTTATATTCATTCTGTGTGAATTGCTTTGGTCCATCACGCATATGAGGAAATTTTTATGCAAGGAAGCACTGCCTTCCCTTGGCTCCTGTTTAGCTGCCAAAAGATTAAGTTTGTGCTCTGCTGACTGATTTATTCCCACTCTGCTTTAGGTTGTGTGGGATGGCTCACATTCTCAGTCAAGGAGGTAAAGAGTAAAACACCCAAATTCCTTTTATTAGTTTTATTTATTTATTTATTTATTTATTTAGCTAGCTAGTTAGTTAGTTACTTATTTACTTACTTACTTACTATTAGATTGAGCTGAAAGTCTGTGCTACCAGAAATTAATTTCAAGAGCTGGTTCCTGGTTAATAACCTGATTTTTTTCGTTTCTCTTTTCTTTCTCTTTTGCTAAAATTAGAGATTTCATTTCCAAAGTGAATCCCAGCAGTGTTCAGTTAATTAGGTGCCAAACAGAACAATATCCTGACCCAGCAACTTCATAGTTTTCTTTGCATGGCTTAGTGTGCGTGTGTGAACAGGCGTGTGTGTGTCTGTGTGTCTGTGTGTGAAGGGCAGAATCTGGAAATTTATTGCTAACCAGAATTACTTAAAACGTCAGGATTAGAGGTCTGTTTAAGGATGTAGCTGTGCTCTTGGATTAGTCACAATTCAAGAGAGATCACTGAAGCCAGATGGGGCAATGCTGCAGAGCACACATTTTCCCCCTATTGTTGGTCTTATGTCATGGGCAAAGAGAAAATGTAGGTATATAGAAGTGAAATCAGGCGCACCTGGGTGGCTCAGTCAGTTAAGCGACTGACTTCAGCTTAGGTCATGATCTCATGGTTCCTGGGCCCGAGCCCCATGTGGGGGCTGACAGCTCAGAGCCTGGAGCCTGCTTCGCATTCTGTCTCCCTCTCTCTGCCCCTCCCCACTCACACTCTGCCTCTCTCTGTCTCAAACATAAGTAAACATTATCGAAGAAAGTCAGAGATTAGGCTCTCAAAGTTAAACTGAAAGCACTGATTGTTATCACTCACCTTACTTTGAAATTTTGCTTCTGTATTTCTTTGTTATTTGGGGTCTGCAGCCAATTGTCTGTGGAACAGAAGTCAACTTGTTTATTTTAAATAAGACAGTTTTTTTTCCCCTTTAATATCATTTAGAGAATAATTTGAAATTGTCTTGACTAACACATAGCTCCAGTAATGGAAACCAAGGCTAGTGGGTAGAAATGATAAGGAAACAACAAAGTTCTGACAATCCGATTTGTCTTTACAAAGTAATAATCCTCTATAATTTCCCTCTGTCTTCAGGGTCTTGTGTTACAGGGTTTTACATTATTCATAAGAGCAAAACTGTAAATATCAGAGAGAGAGATAACATATTTCAATATGCAATCATAATAAACACTATAAGAGGATAATAATTAGCTAAATATGCATTTAGTGAACAATTAATTGATAATTCCTAAGAGCAGGTTTGATGATGTGACTACTCATGGTTTAGGTTTTTCAGAAAGAGAAGAAACACTTATGGAGAAGCAAAATATAGAAGAGAGGAAAAATGGGTTATATATAAAAATTTTCTTTGGGTTGGGCCAAATCAAATTACGACTTTTAATTTAACTTTATAAATTAATAGTTTTAGATCACACTCCTAATACATCAGTTTTGACTCCATTTTATCATTCTGCGGTGCAGAAGGGGTGGGAAAGGAATGTACTTGGGATATTTTCAAAGTAGAATGGTGCAATTTGCAAGGCAAAGATGAATGAGACTTGGTCATAAAAATGGTGACCATCAATACCTATCTGCAAATCAAAATGTATTGGTAACATACCTGAAATCCCAGATGTATAAAATATCTTATATATTCTGATGATGCCAAGATAAATGTGAAATGATAACTTCTGTATCCAGAAAAATGAATTCTATACAAAGCAGAATTTTCTCTCTCCAATTGTGCATCAAATATATGGTCATGTCTGTTTTACTTACTTTATATAATACTATGTCACAAATGTAAATTGATGGCTCTATTAAAACTGTCAAAGAGATTGGTGAAATTTATTTGCTAGTTCATGTTTCATGCACAACTGTTTTTCATTTGTTGGACAATTCATTTACCCTGACAGCTCTAATTTTACAGAACTGCTCTTTGAAACACAGAGTTGAGGTTGTTCTTTATATCAATATTCTATAACCTTCTTCATATTTTCTGCATTCACTATCTAGACATAACCCTCACAAAAATTACCCACTTTTGTTATTGTTAGTGTTCCTGCTGTCATTGCCAACATGCAGAACAAGTTAGGGCTTGATCTCCAAAGGCAATCTTTCTGGCAGCAAGCGTTTCAAGGGTAAAGTTCATAACTTAAATAAACATTGTTCTAGAGCAGTAACGAATTCCCCAAACAAGCAGTGAGCATGTTGCATATTCTTTAGTCTATGAAGTCTGTTGTATGCATCAAAATGTGGATAAAAATCCGTCCCTCTTTCTACATAAGGAGGAAGGCAGAATAATTATGTTAGTCTTCTGGCACCAGTATTAATAGAATACGACCAATTTCTTTCTTTTTTTGTGTGATAAATTTAGCAAAGTTACTCTCTGTAAATAACATTGCAGAAAAAAATTTTTTTCTCACTCTTCTTTATATATACTCTGTCAAGTCTGTGTCCTGTGAACAATCCAAATTTACAGTCTTGGGTTTTTCTTTCTGTATTTTAGCCAATCTTCTCCTCTTTGTTTGTATGTTCCATTTGTTTAAAATTCCAACTATTTGTTTAAAGTTTCATCTTTTTCCTGAACTGGTGGACTTTAGACATTAGTTATTATTTTTCCTGAATAACTCTTATTCTTATATCCAGCGGTATGCACATGTATTGGCTACTTCTGGTCCCTCCTTCTGTATTCACAAGTGTTGGCCACAAAGACACCGAGGTAATCTGAACATAGACTAAGGTGACCCATCCATTTTATTTTCTAGTTAGTCTGACATAAAAACAGGAAAATCCACATACAGGACCAACTAATATATTGATTTCACATATACGTATATTTAGCTCTGCTTTTCCTCTTGGGCCAGTTATATTAAGTACACCCCAAAACATAGATGATGGCTTGGACCTTCTTGCCCAATATTCCAGAGAAGTATGTTCCTAACTGGTGCAGTTTCAAGGCTCTGCAATGTTGGCTTTTGCTTTATTTAAATTACCCAACGCTGTCATGCAGACACCGCTAGTAACAGCTATGGGCAAAACAGGAGCTGAAGCTCTCTCTATACATTAAAGTCTTTTCGCAACAACCCAACTTTGTTCTTCTTCAGAGTTGTTTGGCATTTTGAACTCCTTTGTATACCCATATAAATTTTACAACCAATATGTCAAGTTTTTCAAAAAATGTGTCTTTCGATTTTGAGTAGATTTGCATCGAAGCTAAGAATCAGTTTAGAGAGAGTAGCCATCTTTGTAACACTTGATATTTACACAAGCATGAATACAGTACACTTCTCCATTTATTTAGGTCTTCTTAATATGTCACAACAATGTTTTGCTACTTTTAGTCTACAGGTTTTTCGTATCT
This sequence comes from Neofelis nebulosa, assembly GCF_028018385.1. NCBI lineage: Eukaryota > Metazoa > Chordata > Mammalia > Carnivora > Felidae > Neofelis > Neofelis nebulosa. Next base: position 9,279,190 of record NC_080794.1, read on the forward strand.
TTTTATCAGATTTATTCCTAAGTCATTCATACTCTCATGTTATTAGTTATTATACATTTAAAATTTCAATTTATGATTTTTTTTAAGTTTACTTATTTATTTTTGAGAGAGAGAGAGCACGAGCAAGGGAAGGACAGAGAGAGGGAGAGAGAGAATCCCAAGCAGGCTCTGTGCTGTCACTCAGAGCCCAATGTGGGGCTCCATGCCACGAATGGTGAGATCATGACCTGAGTGGACATTAAGAGACAGATGCTTAACTGACTGAGCCGCCCAGGCATCCCTCAATTTCCAATTTTTTATTGCTGATATATGGAAATTAAAAACAATTTTTTAATGTTTATTTAGTTTTGAAAGGGAGAGAGGGACAGAGTGTGAATGGGGGAGGGGGGGGAGAAAGGGAGACACAGAATCCGAAGCAGGCTCCAGGCTCTGAGCTGTCAGCACAGAGCCCAACGTGGGGCTCAAACTCACTAATGGCAAGATCGTGACCTGAGCTGCCAGCACAGAGCCCAACACGGGGCTCGAACTCACGGACAGTGAGATCATGACCTGAGCCAAAGTTGGATGCTTTACCGACCAAGCCACCCAGGCGCCCCAATGTTTATTTATTTTTGAGAGAGAGAAAGAGAGAGACAGAGCATGAGCAGGGGAGGGGCAGAGGGAGAGGGAGACAGACTCCCAGATCCCAGAGCTCCAGGCTCTGATCTGTCAACAAAGAGCCCAACGAGGGGCTCGAACTCATGTGAGATCATGACCAGAGCCAAAGTCAGATGCTTAACCGACTGAGCCATGCATGTGTCCCCTATGGTTATTTTTAAAGAGTCTATTCAAAGAATAAGAAACAAATTTTGTGTGTAGTTACCATTTCTGGTGCTTTTTATTCCTTTGCACAGATGACTATCTCTTCCTGGCATAATTTCTCTCTGTCTGTAATCCGCTATTATTCTATTATACTAGAAGCTTGTGGAAATGATGCTAAGGTATGGGAGAGGTGAAACCCTCTGTTATGTGTACATGTCAGTCTATAGCAGTCCTGGGTCCCTGTGTCCTCCACAAGTGTGAGTCAGGAAAACTAGTGGGGCTGGGGCTGGGTAAAGTTTTCTTTAGAATAGACTTTTGCTCTGGACAACACTCTAGGCATAATTCAAGTTGGTTACTTTACCCTCCTCCTGCCAGAGCCATGGGGGATTGTTCTTGGCTCTTCACAATGGGAAATTGTGTTTTACTGGAGGTGAAAACCATTCGAAGTATGGTGCCTCCCTAAGACTGCAGCCCTGAAGAGTTTCTGACACTGGTTTATCATAAACTTGACAAAATTATCATGTAAGGTTTCCTACCTGTTTATTGTTCCAGTGGCTTCTGCTCAGGATGAGATGAACTTGGCTGTGCTCCATATTTGCCCTGCTCTTCAGAAGCAGCTTCTCCTGCTACTTCACCTCTCTGTAAGTTTCAAGAAAAATCATTGATAATTAGTTTGTTCAGTTTTTACTTGTTCTCGGGACATGAAAGGCAACTTCCAAGGTCTTTACATATTGTACTTAAAACCAAAAGTGGAAATCATTTTTATTAACTGGTTTAATGTATTTCACTGTGAATTCCAATATCCACACTGGGTTAAATAGACTAATGTGTCCTCTTGTTGTTGATCTTATTTTCCTTGTATGCCTGGTAAACTTTTGCTGGATACCAGACATTGTAAATCTTACCTTGTTGGAGTTCTGGATGTTTCGTATGCCTAAAAGTGTTGAGCTTTGTTTTGGGGTGTAGTTAAGTTACTTAGAAGTAGTTTGATTCTTTTAGAATTGGTTTCATGATTTGTTAAGTAAAACTAAAGCAGTGTCAGTCTAGGGATGATTATTCTTCACTACAGAAGCACCCCACTGTATAACTCTCCCCAGTGTCTTGCAGATCATCAGGATTTCCAGTCTGGCTACTGGGAACAAGCACTACTCCAGGTCTTGTGTTAGATCTAAGCACTGTCACCTCTTAGATTTTTGGCTATTCTTTCCAAGTCTCTTGCTAGCCAGATGAACCTTTTAATCTTTATCATTTGGATAGCCATTTTTACTCCAAGGGTATAGAAAAATACCATTTGGAATTTCTATCTTTACATGTGGATAACAAAATCCATGTTTTAAAACAGTTTAATTAGGGGCACCTGGGTGGTTCAGTCGGTTGAGCATCTGACTCTTGATTTTAGCTCAGGTCATGATCTCATGGTTCATGAGTTTGAGCCCTGGATTGGGGTCTGAGCCGACAGTGTGGAGCCTGCTTGGGATTTTTTCTTCCCCTTCCTCTGCCCCTCCCCTGCTTGTGTGCTGTCTGTCTGTCTCTCTCTCTCAAAATAAATAAATAAACTTAAAAAAACAATTTAATTAAATGGAATAATACATAACATGAAACTAGTTTACCTGTAAATCTGCTACAAGTAAACCTAATAGTTGAAAGTTTTTATTATAACATTAACCTCAATTAAATGACAGCTATTTTTTACAGAAAGCAAATACCATCAGGATTTCAAACAAGAAAGAAAAAAGGAATTATATGAGGGGTAGGAGGGTCATATAAACTTTGTAGAACTAGAAAATAAATTGAAGCAGGAAGAAATAGTTAATCTCAAAGGCAACTCTGAAGGAAAAGTACAGAGAGGTGGAGAGAAGTAGCAGCCTAAGCAAGAAGGGGTTGATGGTTTGAAGGGATAGATATAATATAGATTTTGATTCATGAAATATCATTTTCCCCTCATAATGACTATTTCTCTCTCATTATTCTGATTGGGGTAAGGAGAGTAATAGATGAAATTCTACAATTTAAGACATACATACACACACACACACACACACACACACACACACATGCATTCACAAAAGACTAGCTAACATCACATATATAAGTCCATTGGCTGCTGAGGATAGAAATTTCTAACCAAAACCTGGTCCATAAGTAGTAAGCTATGACTAGGCTAATGGTCATGTGACAAGGCATAACCTACAGCTAATATCTACTCAGAGCCATTTACATAAGGTTTATTAGCTCTGGCTACTGTTCCTTTTATTTGTCAACAAGAGGAACTATTTTTCCAGACAATAGGGAAACTTCAGAGACAGAGTATAAATAAATCATCTTAGGGATATAAACATTTTGGTGAATTATAGTCTCCCTAAAGCCAAAGGGAATCTTGTTGCCACATATCTCTTAACATTGTTTTACCTTGAGTTTTTAAATTAAAGATTGGAAACTTGTGTTTTTACTTCCATTTTAAAGGGATATATTCTCAATTGGTAAGTCAGTTTTTACTTGATTTGTGTAGAAAGATCATATTCCACATAGCCAATAGCTATGGATATAGATAAATATAAATATAGAAAGATTTATTATAGGAATTGACTCACACAAAGATGGAGGCTGAGAAGTCCTAGGATTTGCCATCTGCAAACTGCAGAACCAGGAAAGCCAGTGGTATAGTTCAGTCCAAGTCTGATAGGCTGAGAACCAGGGGAGCTGATGTCATAAGTACTGGTCTGCGTCTGAAGCTTTAAGAACCAGGAACACCCATCTATGAGGACAGAAAAATATAGACATCTCAGCTCTAGCAGAGAGAGAAAATTCACCCTTCTTCCACCTTTTTGTTTTGTTCAAGCACTCAGGGGTTTGTATGATGCTCACTCACATTGGTGAAGGAAATCTTTACTAAGTCTGCTGATTCAAACGCTGATCTCTTTTGGAGACACACTCACAGGAACACCCAGAAATTGTGTTTACCAGCTCTCTGGGGATCATTACCCAGTCAATTAATGATCCTAATAACCTAGATACTGCAGAATGTAATTTTGAAAGGTAGCTGCACAAATTTTTATCCAAACTCCTACTTTTCCATTGAGAGGTAGATCTATGTTTCCTCCCCCATAAACTGGATGGATTTACTTAAATGCCTTAATCAATAAACTCCAAAGGAAATGACACTGCATGGCTTCTGTGGCTAGGTCATAAATGTCAACAGGTGTACTCAAAGCTAGCGTCTTTCTTGATTCAAGTGCTATTATAGCCATGTTGGAACATCAAAAATTAAAGGCAGAAAATTCTGCAGAAGGTATTTCCATGGAGAAAGGTAAACTAACCTGCAGGTACTTTTCCATAAGAGCATTGGCTACTTCTGTGCACAAGGCAAGAGACTGAGTTTCCCAAGGTTTGGACAAAGGCTTTGAAATAAGAAGTGACTAGGGGTGCCTGGGTGGCTCAGTTGATTAAAGATCTGACTTTGACTCAGGTCATGATCTCCTGTTCATGGGTTCAAGCCCCACATTGGGCTCTGTGCTGACAGCTCAGAGTCTGGAGCCTGCTTTGGATTCTTTGTCTCCCTCTCTCTCTGCCCCTCCCCTGCTTGCACTCTGTCTCTCTCAAAATAAACATCAAAGACATTTTTTTAGAAAAAAAGTGACTAAATTAGCATAACTTTCAATACTCATCAGAGGCTCCAGAGAATATGATAATAACAGTAAAAACAACACAATAAGGGTTGAACAGCCAGAATTTTACTGAGAAAAGAAGAGCAGTGAATTGGGTTTTCAGGCTGCCAGTTTCCACCTCAAATTGTTTGTCAATTTCAGAAGTTTTTTGAGACAGGAAGCTAAGGGACAAAACAAAAAGTTTCCAAAACTCAGAGTTGAAGCTTTAGCATTAAGACCTCTGTGGCAGGGAAAACCCCGGTGATATCCTCAGTCTCAAATTGGATGGCATTCTCTGTTGATGAAGTTACAGCATTGGAAATTATTTAGAGGTAAACAGAACTCTAGCCGACAGGCAACCTTACCCATATTTGAGTTAGTCCATGACTGAATCAAGCCAATCACTCAACCTGCCTAGGAAAATAAAAACTGACAAAAATAAAAAGTGAAGTAGATAGATGTGAAAACAATATAGGATATTTTAACATATTTTTTCAGTATCTGAGAAAAAAGAAAATGAAAAGAATGTTAAGAAAATTATTTGAGGTAATTCTAGGAAGATGTAGAAAGCAGCAGAAATCTATCTCCCCCGCTAGACAACAGTTGCACTGGTAGAATCTGTCTGCTGTAACTAGTTTGGAATTCTGGAGTATATTGAAGGCTTGCATCTTCCAGGGGAAAGCTTGAATGAAAAGTTGCAGTTAAATGTGGTCAGGTTCAGCTCTTAGCACACTAATAGCTTTCTGTCTCCTATGGCAGGAAACTACACACATTTTTTTGGAGTCAGCTTGCAAAGAGCATGTGGTAGCCAGGATGGGAGACATGTTGGGAATCAGATAACTAATTGTTGTTTCTGATCACAGACTTGCAACAGAGAGGGCAGCCATTATTGTTTAACTTCCAGACATTTTTGCAATCCCCTTTCCCTTCTATAGGATTTAAAGTGACTTCCATAAGATTTAAAGGACTAGCATCTTTTCTCCATCTTCATTTTTCTCTTTTTTCCCTTTGAGAGCCAGACATTGAAGACTAGGACATCCAAAAGCCTCTTCATATGCAGGGGAAATTAGAAAGACGTTGTGCATGACCATGGGAAAGTACAGGCTCAGAAAGACCTGAGAAGATACTAAGTTTGCACTTAAGTCTGATCCTCAGTACAGACTCAGAGAAAGTCTACAACAATAAAACAAACAAAACCCACAGCAAACCCTAGGGAAGATGGGAGTGGGGGGGATCTGATTTCCAGAGTTACTACACTATTAGATTCAAATGTCTAGTTTAAAACCTAAAATCTCAAGGCAACAGGAAATCCTGGCCTATTCAAAGGAAAAAAATAAACCAACATAAAGTGTCCTTCAAAGACTTGATGGTGACTCTACTACTTATCAAACTCAACACCCCCGAAATAGACAAATATTTTAAACAATTATCTTAAAGACACTCAAAAAACTAAAAGAAGTCATGGAAAAAGTCAAGAAAATGATGCATGAACAATATTGAAATATCAATAAAGTAATAAAAAACATAAAACAAACCAAGAAGAAATTATGGAACTCAGAAATGGCAATGATTGATATGAACAAAAAATTGAAGAGATTCAAAGGCAGATTTGAACATGTAGAGAAAGAATCAATGAATGTGAAGAGAAGACAATGAAAAGTGTGAATTCTGAGGAATAGAAAGAAAGGAAGACTAAAGCAAAGTGAATAGAGCCTAAGAAACATGTGAGATACCATCAAGTAGACCAACATATGCATTGTGGGAGTCCTAGCAAGATATGTGAAAAAGAAACAGAATATTTGAAAAAATAATGGCTGAAATCTTCCCAGATTTGAAGAAAAATGTGAATATATAAACATCCAAGAAGGCTAACGAACTCCAAGTAGTATGAAACAAAGAGACCCACAATGGGACACATGATAATCAAACTGATAAAAGAAAATGACAAAGAATATTTTGGAAGGATAAGGGAGAAGTGGGTCATCTCATACAAGGGATCCTCAATAAGATTATCAACAGATTTCTAATCAAAAGCATTAGAGACCAGAAGGCAGTGAGTTTATATATTCAAAATGCTAAAAGAAAACTATTAATTGGGAATCCTACCTCCAGCAAAACTGTCATTCAAAATGAGGGAAAAATAAAGATATTCCCAGATAAACAAGAGCTTAAGGAGATCATTACCATTAGATCTTCCCTGCAAAAACGCTAGAGGAGGTCTTTCAGGTTTGAAGGACACCATACTGTATATTGAAACCATATAGATAAATAAAGATTTCAGTAAAGATAAATAAATGGGCAATTATAAAAACTAATATTGTAACCATGGTGTGTAACTTCTACTTTTTATTTTCCACATAGTTTAAGAGACTAATACATTAAAAGTAAAATAAGTACTAATCTAAAAAGGTAATATTATAAATTTAGTTTATAACTCCTCATTTTGTTTTCTAACATAATTTAAGAGATTAATGCATTAAAATTATTAGTGCTTTGAGAAAAAAGTTATAAACATATAATTTTGTGATACCAACAACTGAAAGGAGTAGGGATGGAGGAGTTAAAGGAGCAGAGCTTTTGTATGCTGTTGAAATTAAGGTGGTATAAATTCAAACTGGTGTTATAACCTTCGGACATTAAATGTACTCCCCTTGGATGGGGTGACTGGGCGGCTCTGTCAGTTAAGTATCCAACTTTGGCACAAGTCATGATCTCACAGTTTGTGAGTTTGAGCCCCGTGTCAGGCTCTGTGTTGACAGCTCAGAGCCTGGAGCCTGCCTTGGATTCTGTGCCCTTCCCCTCTCTGCCCTTCCCCAGCTTGTGCTCTGTCATTCTCTGTCTCTCAAATAAATAAACAAGACAGAAAATAACAAGCATTGGTGAGGATGTAGAGAAATTGGGACATTTGTGCACTGTTGATGGGGTGTAAAATGATATAGCCACTTGAAAAACAGTATTGCAGTTCCTCAAAAAATTAAAAATAGAATTATCATATGATCTAGAAATTCCATTTCTGGGTATATACTCAAAATGTTAGAAGCATAGTCTTGAAGAAATATTTGTACACCTCTATGCATCATAGCAGCATTAACTAGCAATAGCTACAACATGGAAGCAATACCAGTGTCCATTAATGGATAAATACATAGGCAAAATATGGCAGATTCATACAGTAAGATATTATTCAACCTTAAAAAGTAAGGAAAACCTGTCATAGGCTACAAAATTGATGAATGTGAGAACATTATGCTAAGTGAAATAAGCCAGTCACAAATAGACAGATAATGTATTATTCCAATTACATCAGGTACCTACAGTAGTCAAAACCATAAAGACATAATGTAGAATGTTGGTTACCATGGACAGGGGGAAAAGGGAATGGTGAGTTATTGTTTATTGTACAGAGCTCTAGTTTTTCAAGATGAAAAGAGTTCTCAAGATGGATGGTCATGATGGTTGCACAAAAGTATAAATGCACTTAATATCACTTAACTGTACACATAAAAATGGTAAAGATAGTGAATTTTATATTATGTGTATTTTTACACAAAAATTAGAAAAAATAAATAATTTGAATATTTAAATTTCATATGAAAAAGAAATCCAGCGTATATATAATCAACAACTGTGTAGTGCACATTATTTTTAATTGTACATGAGCCAATTATCATGAATATTACGTATGAACCATAAAGCAAATTTCAACAACTAATTTTGAAGAATTGACATATAAAGTATATTTTCTGACAAGAGAAATTAAGGTTGAAAAACCAAAGAATTCTCAAATATTCATCAAAACATTTCTCAATAATTCATAGTAAAAGAATAATATTTTAAGAAATATTTTAATTGAATCTTTCTAAAAATAATGCATGGTATACAAATTGCATCCAAAGCAGTGTTTAGATGACAATTATAGCCTTGAATGCATATGCTTTTTAAAAAGCCTACAAATCAATGACTTAATAATCCACCTCAGGAAGTTTAAAAGAATAAAACTATTAAATTACAGCCAAATAAATGGGAAAGAAGGAAACAACAAAGAACAGAATATTTTTGTAAAAAGAAATCAATGAAATAGCTATATATTAGAAAAAAATTTTAATAGGAAAAAATTGGCATAGTCAAAATTTTATTCTCAGAATTGATAATACCCTAAAAAATTCAGAAAGAGAAAGAGAGAGAGAAAGAGAGAGAATATATGTCAGGAATGGAAAAAGGGGCATCACTACAGATCTTACAGATATTAAAAAGAAAAGTAAGGTAATACTGGGGATACATTTATTCAAATTTGAAAATATAGATGAAATAAAAAATTTCTTGAAAATAAAAAAAATAAAGAAGGAGAAAGAAAATCTGAAAATCCTTTATCTAAGAGAGAAATCGAATTATGTCAGGTAATACTGGGGATACATTTATTTCAAATTTGAAAATATAGATGAAATAAAAAATTTCTTGAAAATAAAAAAAATAAAGAAGGAGAAAGAAAATCTGAAAATCCTTTATCTAAGAGAGAAATCGAATTATGTCAGACTTTTCCACAAAGAAAACTCTGATTACATGCTTCATCAATGGATTTATAAAAGAGACAATACCAACACACAATTCCCCTGGAGACCAGGGGGAAAAAATCATTATTAACAATTTATTTTATGAGTCCCACAGAATCATGATACTAATACTTGTTAGTAATAAGTAGTATTAGTAATAATACAAGGAATACTTGTTAATACTAACAAGTATTAGTATTAGTATTACAAATACCTGACAAGGCTCTCAAAGGAAGAAGGGTGTTTATAAAACTTCTCTCATAAGCATAAATACACATATCTTAAAATATCAATAAGTTGAATCAGGCAATATGTAAAAAGGAAAATCTGAAGCATGGACTGAAATTTGACTATGTGTGATTTAGTTCAGGACTACAAAGTTGGTATAACTTCAAAACTCAATTATTTCCTTAACAGAGTAAAAAAGAAAAATTACATAATCACTTCAAATAGAAATACAAAAGGCATCTGATAAAATACAGTACACATCAATGACAAAACTCCTGTCAAATCATAAGTCTCATAAATATATCTTAAAACAAGCAACAGTGAATTTTATACTTAATGGTGAAAATTTTAGTATTTTCCCTCTGAAATAAAGAATAAGATAAAAATATTCATCATTACCACTTCTATTCAAGCTGGACAAAGGCTCTAGAATTTTAGTAAGAAAAGAAAAAGAAACAAAATTGAAATTGTCTGAAAAATAAAAGGAAGGTATTTTTATTTGCTGTCTTTTAATGTAGAAAATTAAAAAGAATCTGCAGATAAAATATTAAACATAATAAATGAATTTAACAAGCTCACTGAATAAAACAAAGTCACTGTAGTGTCAAATAATTAAAGTATACAATTTAAAAAGAAATCACTTGTAAAAACAACTGAAAACATCAAATACATAGGAATACATCTAAAATTGTGTTACTCCAAAAAGTACCAATTAAAGATGACCTAATTAAATGGAAATATATACCATGTTCAAGATTTGTATGACTCAATATAGCTAAACATCTCGTCTTGCCAAATTTACCAATAGTATTAATGCAATCGTAATAAAAATCCCAACAAAAAATCTTTGTCAAAATTGAAAACTGATTCTTCAAATTGGATGAAAAATGAAAATTACCAAGACGAATCCATATAAGCTTAAAGAAGATAAAAATGGGAAGATGTATATCAGACATCAAGACTCATTATAATACCATAATAGGTAACACAAATTGGTACAGGTGACAGAACAGACAAACCAACTAATGGGAAAAAAATAAATTACTGATACATTTCAACACAAATATGGTCACTGGATTTAAAAAGCTATCTCTGGGGCGCCTGGGTGGCTCAGTCGGTTAAGCGGCCAACTTAGGCTCAGGTCATGATCTCGTGGTCCTTCGAGCCCCGCGTCGGGCTCTGTGCTGACAGCTCAGAGCCTGGAGCATGTTTCAGATTCTGTGTCTCCCTCTCTCTGACCCTCCCCTGTTCATGCTCTGTCTCTCCCTGTCTCAAAAATAAATAAAACGTTAAAAAAAATTTTTTAAAAAGCTGTCTCTGGCATGTGGTTGGAGAAAGAATCATCTTTTACTAAATGGTGCTGGATTTAACTGATACATAGAAGAAAAAAGATATTGCAAAATACCTTACAGTATAAACAAATATCAATTCCAGATGGACTACTGTCCTGAATGTGAAAAGTAAAACCATAAAACATATTAATGATAACATTACAGACTATCTTCATAATCCTGAGATAAGCACAGATTTATCAAAGGACATGAAATCACACTAAACATACATGAACATTTTATTTAATAAATTTGACTTCAGGGACACCTGCGTGGCTCAGTCAGTTAAGCGTCCAAATTAAGCTCAGGTCACGATCTCACAGTTTGTGAGTTTGAGCCCCACATCGGGCTCTGTGCTGACAGCTCAGAGCCTGCAGCCTGTTTCAGATTCTGTCTCCCTCTCTCTCTGGCCCTCCCCAGCTCGCACTGTCTCTCTCTCTCTCTCTCTCTCTCTCTCTCTCTCAAAAATAAATAAACATTAAAAAATGTTAATAAAAAATAAAATTGACTTCATTAAAATTAAGGACTTTTGTTCCCCAACTAATTTTCATATATCATATAATATGTAATGATATGTAATAGTTTTGAACAGATAATTCAATGGAAGTGATGCCTACCCTCTTCATAATGATATAAGAAAGGACTTTGTGTTATTTGTTTTCAGTGCTATTCAAATGAAAATCAAAATGAGATCCTCCTATATATTTACAGGTATAGAATAAAAATCAATATAGAAAAAAACTGTCACTAACAAATGAGAAACAAACTCTCAAACACTACTAGCAAGCTGTTTTAGGAAAGATGGCAGTTTTACTAAACTGAACATAAATATCTTCTAACACCAGTCTCACTTCCAGCAATCTACCGAATGGAAATGAGGCCATACACCATTAACAGACATGCACATTAATGATTATAGTGGCTTCATTATTTAGACACAAAACCTGGAATCAATTAAAATGTGTATCAACAGTAAAATGGATAAATTCATTTTATGTGCAATTTATTGTATCATCAAAAAATATTAAAAAATCATCCTAGTTTGCATTTTTTTTAAATTTTTTTTCAACGTTTTTTATTTATTTTTGGGACAGAGAGAGACAGAGCATGAACGGGGGAGGGGCAGAGAGAGAGGGAGACACAGAATCGGAAATAGGCTCCAGGCTCCGAGCCATCAGCCCAGAGCCTGACGCGGGGCTCGAACTCACGGACCGCGAGATCGTGACCTGGCTGAAGTCGGACGCTTAACCGACTGCGCCACCCAGGCGCCCCTAGTTTGCATTTTTAAGCTATGTTTTTGGTGGAAGCCATGAAGGCAAGTGTCTACCAGTGCTCACAATCCAACATGTATCATCTAAATGAGACCTACCATGTGTACTTCCAGCACAATGCTGTCATGAAAGATTGTGAATCTAGTGTGGCCATGTTTTCTAATATGTTAAACTAGAAATGTTTTATTCTAAACCGTATTTTCTAATACACTATGAGAGCTAGATGTTTTCGTGAAATTTTCTCATTTGAAGGGTCTCTTTTATCCCCTCAAGCAGTATTTGAGCATAAAAAACGTAAAGTGTGTTTGATTTAGGGGCAAATGTTTTGTGCTCATTGTGATCTTGGTATGGTCATTACTACTGGGTATTTACCCAAAGAATACAAAAGCACTAATTGAAAGGCTATATGCACCTATATGATGTTGCAGCATTATTTACAATAGCCAAATTATGGAAGTGTCAATCCACAAATGAATGGATAAAGAAGTGGTATATATCTATATCTATATCTATATCTATATCTATATCTATATCTATCTATCTATCTATCTATCTATCTATATATATATATCTTAACTACAGAGAACAAACATATGGTTACCAGAGGAGATGTGGGTGGGGTGATGGGTAAAATAGGTGATGTGGATTAAAAGGACACTTATCTCGATGAGCACTGAGTAATGTATGAAATTGTTGAATCACTATATTTACACTTGAAACTAATATAACACTTTATGTTAACTACACTGGAATTAAACTAAAATTTTAAAAATCTTAAAATAGATTACTGTATTTTATAAATTTTGTGGGAGGAAAGGTATACTTGTCCTTTTGTATTTGCTTAGGCAACCTCTGTGCAGTGTTAGGGTGTTGTGTGTGTGTGTGTGTGTGTGTGTTTCTTTTTTCTTATCATGACATATTTCCCTCTCAGATACCTCAGCTTTCACAAGTCACTTTTATTCTTTCCCCCAGATCAGCTGACCATCAACAAACCATTCTATATTGATGATTCAATATTGAATCATCAATATAGAATGGTTGCAATCCAATTACTTGTCAGGATGTATAACCTCAAACCTGCTATAGCTCAATATTTATGAAAAGCAAGTTGAGAGGCACAATATTTATGGGAAAATTTCTGAATGGTAAGCATTGCACTCATATCTCTAAATGCTCTAATAGCTATCCGTAAATTAATTCAGAGTGTAAGTGTACCAGCAGCCCAGACCACATAATTTTACCACCTCCTAATATAAGAGCATTTACAGAATTGCATTTTGGCAAGATGCCATCATCATGTGATGAGGGATAGTATAAAAAAACATCCTTAAGGCATTTGCTGCTTTTAGGCCACATACTGCTTTTCCTATGACAGATCCCCAGAGAAATATCTCTCAGATCTCAGAATCAGAAAAAGGCTGTGCATGTTAATTGAATTGCTTTTGTTTCATGGACTATATGATTTATTTGCTTCCCTGCTTCTCAAAAGCAGGGGACCTGGAACTATATCCATGTAAAGAAAACTAGAGAATGAATGTTGAGTATGGATAGTTTCTCTGGAAAATTAATTTCACTCAAATGTGTAGAGAAAACATGTTGAATTTGGGGGCTCTCCAAACACTTTGTCACATAGGGGCATAAATAAACTCATCTAAATTCAATGTCTTCATTTTGATAATTCAGTATGTTTAGCTTTTAGTTTATTTTGTTTCACAAACATAAGTTCACAAAGCATACATTTGAGCATAAGCTTAAAGCCACTAAAATGTGTGAGAAAATTTAGAATATAAAGAAGATATAAAATAATTAAGACTATGACAGACATAGAATCCCTTCTGATGTAACCCCCAAAGATCTTTGACAACAAACATGATAGCATTCGTCAATTATACCAAGATTTTGGTAGAAAACATACTCAAATACTTACACAAAATATGTACTGAAATAAAAATTAACTCTGACTCCTTTTATACAAAAAAAAAAAAAAATCCTGAAATGTGACGACCTGAATACATGACTTTTATGTGATTCTCCATATATATTTAGTACTTCTTGACTTCTGTGTAAAGAAGGACTAAGCAAGTATATTCATTGTAATATTAAAGGCAGACTTACAAAATTGTCATTTTACCATATACTATTTTGGGAATGAAATTTTACTTAACCGCTACAAAACAAAATGATGAATGTTGTGAATTCACAAGAAAAGATTTCTGAGTTGAAACAAGTTGCAAGGTGAGGACAAGAGAGGAATACTAAAAGTTTCAAAAGGTAAAGAAACAGGATACTAACAAGAATCATACTAGAATCAAGCATTACATTAACAGTACTAAATGCAAATAAATAAATAAATAAATAAATAAATAAATAAGTAAATATAACAGTACTAAATGAAAGATCAGTATCTCCAGGTTTTTAAAAGGCATGTGGTTATGGAGACACAGTTCCAAATCAAATCAAAACAGGCAAATTAAACATTACCATATATAATGCTTTTCAGAAGTTAGCCACCTTTCCAAATGGTCCTTTAAAAAAGGCTCAGGATCACTAATCATCAGGGAAATGCAAATCAAAAGCACCATATCACCTCATTGGCTAGAATGGTTGAATAAAAAAGACAAGAAATAACAAGTGTTGGCAAGGATGTGGGAAAAAAAAAAAAAAAAGGAACCCTAGTACACTGTTGGTGGGAATCTGAATTGGTGCATCCACTGCAGAAAACATTATGGAGCTTCCTCCAAAAATCAAAAATAGAATTACCATAAGATTTAATAATTCCACCACCAAGTACTTATCCCAAGAAAATGGAAACACTAATTTGAGATGATACATGCCCCTCTATGTTTATCGCAGTATTATTTACAATAGCCAAGATATGGAAGCAACTCAAATGTCCATCAATAGGTAAATGGAGAAAGAAGGGGTGATGTATATACAATGGAATATTACTCAGCCATAAAAAAATATTACTTGCCATTTGTAACAACATGGATAGGCCCAGAGGGTATGATGCTAAGTAAAATAAGTCAGACAGAATAAGACAAACACCATATGATTTCACTTATATGTGGAATCTGAAACACAAAACACAAAATAAGTGAATAAATAAATCAGAAACAGATGTATAAATACAGATAAAGAACTAATGGTTGCTAGAAAGGACAGGGGTGGGGTGAGGGCCCTGTGGGTGACGGAATGGGACGTACAAGCTTCCAGGTATGCAATGAATAATGGGGACAAAAGCTGTAGCACGGGGAATGCAGTCAGTTTTTGTAAAAGTTGTATGGTGATAGATTGTAGCTACAATTGTGCTGAGACACCCAAAACTAATATTACACTGTATGTTAGCTAACTGGAATTTAAAATAAAACTTAAAAAAAAAAAAGAATGCAAGATAGAATGCATTTAAATTTCCCCCCTGAATTATTCACCTGGAGAAGCAGATTTAGTAGATTTTTGCTAAAATCTCTTTTCTATGGTTTTAATATCATACTTTGTGCATATATAGATATTTAAATAATCACAATAGTGTATATGCTGTTCACTAGTTTTCCCTTTCGAATGAACCTACAGGAAAAAAATGGAAAAGATTAAATTTTAGTTACTGATCAGAATATAAATGTTATAAATAATATATTCAATGTTCTTGAAATAATATTGTAACAGCAGCTGGTAAGTGAAGAGATTGCAGACGGTGACCAAATTGTAGGCTCAATAAAACACTAAAATATAATTTCTGATGTTGACAGATTCAGATATAATTGTAAAATATATAATATAAATAAAAATAAACACAAAACACAAAACTTGAGAGCAGTGAATGAAGAAATGGAAATCGTTTCCATAAGCTAAATTCTTTGTTATTAGTTAACAAATATCTGAAATTAAGGAATGAACATATATGCATGGTGTGTAAATTTTATCAAGAAGATTAAGATAATAACTTTTAAGAGTGGTTTCTTTTGGGAGGCTTGGCTGGCTCAGTTGGTAAAACATGTGACTCTTGATCTTGGGATCATGGGTTCCAGTCCTTTGTAGGATGTAGAAATTGCTTAAAAATAAAATCTTTAAAAAAAGAAAATAAAAGTGGTTTCTTTTAAGAGGATGTAATTTAAGATGATATAGAGAAGACAATTTTTGTTTTAAATTTTATACTCCACAGTTCTGTTTAATCATTTTTTAGCCATCTGAATATGTTTTTTTTTTTAATTTTTTTTTTCAACGTTTTTTTTTTTTTAATTTATTTTTGGGACAGAGAGAGACAGAGCATGAACAGGGGAGGGGCAGAGAGAGAGGGAGACACAGAATCGGAAACAGGCTCCAGGCTCCGAGCCATCAGCCCAGAGCCTGACGCGGGGCTCGAACTCACAGACCGCGAGATCGTGACCTGGCTGAAGTCGGACGCTTAACCGACTGCGCCACCCAGGCGCCCCGCCATCTGAATATGTTAATCAACATCAAATTATTTTTATGAAGCCTGACAATTTTGTTTTCCATGCAATTTTTACAGCTAAAAATAGAGAATTATCAATAATACAACAAGCAGTAAAGAACAATGTGTCTATGTTTTATCTTTCAATATGCTTATAAAAGCACCTTGCCAGATAATGTTACCAAAGTAAAAGAATAGCTGGTCAAATCTTGGGTTATGCATATAGTTAAATGGAATATGAATCAAAAAAAGATTGTAAAATCTATGCATAATGTTATCAAATGCTTAAAAATTGTTTTTAATGTTTATTTATTTTTGAGAGAGAGAGAGAGAGAGAGAGAGAGAGAGCGTGAGAGAGGGAAGGACTGATAGAGGGAGACACAGAATCCGAAGCAGGCTCCAGGCCCCGAGCTGTCAGCACAGAGTCCAACATGGGGCTCAAACTCACAAACCATGAGATTATGACCTGAGATGAAGTCTGACACTCAACCTACTGAGCCACCCAGGCTCCCCTCAAATGCTTTTTAAGGTACTTCTGAGACCTATTTAGATCATTGCTTGGTAAATAACGAACAACTTTTTTATATTAAAGTTTACGAAGGCATTAGCAATGAGACAATTTTATATATCTTTAATGAAGATACTTTTTTTTTTGTTTTGTTTTTAAATTTTTTTTTTTTCAACGTTTATTTATTTTTGGGACAGAGAGAGACAGAGCATGAACGGGGGAGGGACAGAGAGAGAGGGAGACACAGAATCGGAAGCAGGCTCCAGGCTCTGAGCCATCAGCCCAGAGCCTGACGCGGGGCTCGAACTCACAGACCGTGAGATCGTGACCTGGCTGAAGTCGGACGCTTAACCGACTGCGCCACCCAGGCGCCCCAAGATACTTTTTATATAGAGTGCTTGATTGTGAAATCACTGATGAACACATTTTCAAATCAAAATCAATTTTAAATCACTTTGAAAATAATATGTGAAATGTCTGTGGACTCGATTAATACTATGAGTTATATAGTATATTTCAACAGCATTTGCAGACCAAATGCCCCATGCACTTCTATCCTGTTGTGTCAACAGCTCACCTCCAGGTGAGCTCCAAGTCCTTAAAATGTGGAAAATATCCATGTTACTGGAAAAAGGGTAAAGTTTCTTAAAACCGTTGACTAATTCACTGATCTTTGTGGAGCTCTTTGTGAAGAAATGTGAAACAACTATGATGACTTATTCTATTATAAAGTTAGCATACCTTCCTTCCATCACGGTTTTGCAAATTCACCATCTAATTGCACCTGACAACATCACAGCAAAGAAATTTAAGTTTGATTGGTAGATAAAGATAGTTGATTGCTTGAGGCTTCTTTTCATATGATGAAAGTTAAAAACTTTAGTTACAAAATAAGTAACATCATCAGTCATTTTTCTTGACAGTGAAATTCCTTTGATGAGTATTTCACTAAGATAAAAAACAAAACAAAACACTTGGGGCACCTGGGTGGCTCAGTCAGTTATGCCTCCGACTTTGGCTCAGGTCATGATCTCATGGTTCATGGGTTTGAGCCCCAAGTTGGGCTCTGTGCTGACAGCTCGGAGCCTGGAGCCTGCTTTGGATTGTGTGTCTCCCTCTCTCTCTGCTCCTCCCCCACTCACACTCTGTCTCTTTCCCTCTCTCTCTCTCTCTCTCTCTCTCTCTCTCTCTCAAAAATAAATAAACATTAATTTAAAAAAAAAGAAAAAAATTGACTATTGTGTCATGGAACCTTTGGCTCAGTCATATAGCAGAAAGAATTTGATATCCAGGCAAAAAGATGTATTGCTTACTACTTTGCTAAAACTGAGTTTCTCTTCCAAGAAGTATGGCAAGTCAACTACTCCAAGAAGCCTTTCTCATAATGATCAACTATAATTCTGGATGGAAATGTTTTTACCTTTATAAATGGTTGATATAACAGAGAATATCAGAAGGTATTCTTAGAGGCAAAAAAAAAAATAAAGAGAAAGAAATGGAAAGGAAGAAAGGTAAGATGGGAGGGGGGGAAGGTCAGATGGAGGAAAGGAGGAAAGGAGACAGACATGAAGCTAAGAAGGAAAAAGTGTGAATTCAGAGAGATAAATAAACATACAGACGATTATACCCTGAGGTTACCAGCTAAGGTAGAGTAGACACCATGATTCAAACATTAGCTTAAGATACAGAAGACAAAGGCTGGTGACTAGTATTTGGGAGGCTCAGATCTGATATTTCTATATAAAAAACCTGCTATCTCAGAGTGTGAAGGCCTCAATGGAGGAAGTAGAAAACAGCAGAGGGAACAGAGTATTCTAGACTTTCTCTACCGGTTACTTTCCCTTTGGTGCTTTCGGGTGTTGGCTTGATCATGTAAGTTTTGAAGTCATCTATGAAGATGGTGAACTTTTTATCTGATTTTGGTTTACCAAGCTGTGACTTCCTTCGTTCCAAGATTTTCCTTTTTAGTAACCAGTCTCCAAGGCAGCTACAAACACTACCTCCTCAGGCAAGTCAGATGGCTGACTTTTATATAAGTGCCATGTCTCTGTGGGCCTAT
The DNA here is from genome assembly GCF_028018385.1 of Neofelis nebulosa. Taxonomy (NCBI): domain Eukaryota; kingdom Metazoa; phylum Chordata; class Mammalia; order Carnivora; family Felidae; genus Neofelis; species Neofelis nebulosa. The sequence continues at coordinate 9,298,014 of NC_080794.1, forward strand.
ATTTGGGAGTGCTTTCAGTGAAACAATCAGTTAAAAGAAGGCTTTACCTTGAGTGTTTCTCTTCTTCCAAGAATCATGTTACCTTCAATTCTTGCCTTTTTTACTTATCCTCAAATGTCATCAAAGAAGTGTTTTTCCCCCTCATATTTTCCTCCAAATTTATAATTTTTTTCTGAAATAAGATACTTTACCATGCAGAAATAGAATTTTATTTCTTTTTTAAAGCATATTGTCCTTCTTAGAATAATGTAATATAATTAAATTACTCTCATTTTAAACATAAAGACTGACATAATTTCAATTACTTAAATATGTATTAGCAATTGTACATATGATTTTAAATTGCTATTTGATACCTAAAGAAAATAATACAGAGTAAACATTTGGTCCTATATCTTGAGAACATAAATACACACATAGTGCAGGAAACTTGTCAATTGCTTAAAATATCAAACATTTGTTATTCCCTTAATTATAAAGAATCTTCCTCTTTATCAGAATTTGTTTTGCTGAAGGATGAGTGAATCTTGAGGCAAAGTACATCTGTAAGATCATTATAAATGGCAGCTTCCAAAAGATGGCAAGGGGGGCAATCTATCTAGATAAAAGAAAATTGCTGGGTTTTTTTTTTTTTAATCATTGAAAATCATCTTCTGGAACATGCTTCTCAGGAAAAAAAAACATTTACTTTCCTCTTATAATTTTCTAAACAACATGCTGATTTTACATGGTGCTACTGATGCAGAAGTAATTGGCAATTCAGAAGAATATATCATACACTATTCTTGAATATCTTAACATTTTTGTCTCAATTTGGTAATCACTTAGCTCTTTTTTCTTAGATTATGGTTCTTTAATGTGGATTAAATAACTGAGTCTTTCAGTGATACTCTTTTTAACCATATAAACATACACTATTGATTAGTAAAATATATATTCTGAGAAGTCCTCCTATATACCATCCACTATAAAATTCAGGAAACAGTGCCTTCTGTAACCTAAAACACTTTATAATACAAAAACATTAATCAATCTTAATGTTTCAGGATGTGGAATCTCCTGTGAAAATCTCTTTTTTCAATTTTTTGTTAATGAGTAATAAGGTGGAAATTAATATGAACAGCGATGAAGGGAAAAGATAGTATAAAATAATTATTCAAAGTCTTATAGATTAGAAAAGAAGCGTTTGCTTTGGCAATGAGGGGAAGAAGATGAGTGGTATGATTTTTATTCTAATGTCAACTCCTGTTTAGATTTTGTAAGCACAGACATCTTCAGCTAAGGCTGGCTGTGCATTTACAATTACTTTATCAGAGGCAATCCTCTTGGAAGTTGTCATTATTAGTCAGGGTTCTTGTTTCCTTATCCACTGTTCCATCATATCCAGGAAGACTGAGAACAACATTTCTTAGACGTGTATCCAAAAATAAATAAATGAATAATCTCTGTTATATTCTGTAGAATTTGCCCTTGAAAATACCCCTTGCATCATCTTTGGCCAGAGATGTCACAGAGGGCATAGCTCATATGATGAACGGGAGCCACTGCCAGGATTTCTATCATTTCCACCCATAGGAATCTGAAGTAGCCACAGACACCATTCAAGATATCAAGTAGTAGGTGCTGCATTGTAGAAATTCAAATTGGGGAGCAAGAACACATGATAGACTAAGCTTAGGTCACATGATGTAGGTGTACATCATCAGCACAAGGCTGGGAAAGTGAGGGTTTGACTTTTTAAACTTTTACTGTAGAAGGCAGGACTCCCTTCAGAAAGTGGGGACTTACCAGGACGCCTGCGCGGCTCAGTTGTTCGAGCGACCGACTTTAGCTCAGGTCATGATCTCTCGGTTCGTGAGTTCAAGCCCAGTGTCAGGCTCTGTGCCGATAACGCATAGCCTGGAGCCCACTTCGAGTTCTGTGTCTCCCTTTTGTCTCTGCCCTTCCCTTATTCACTCTCTTTCTTTGTCTCTCTCTCTCTCCCTCTCTCAAATATAAATAAACATTTTTTTAAAAGTGGGGACTTACCAGAGCATAAAATTTTAATTTTTATGCTAAGTGGTCAAAAAGAAGAGTAAATCTCCACTATGGATGGTCTAGATAAAATTAAATGTGCCATTGACAAAACTAATGAGAACAATAAATTCTACAAGCTGAAAATTAATTTTTTAAAAAAAATTTTTTAACGTTTGTTTATTTTTGAGACAGAGAGAGACAGAGCATGAACGGGGGAGGGGCAGAGAGAGAGGGAGACACAGAATCGGAAACAGGCTCCAGGCTCTGAGCCATCAGCCCAGAGCCTGACACGGGGCTCGAACTCACGGACGGCGAGATCGTGACCTGAGCCGAAGTCGGACGCTTAACCGACTAAGCCACCCAGGCGCCCCTGAAAATTAATTTTAAAATTCTAATTGCATGTAATTTTGTTTTAAAAGACGTCCATTGACATAATTTTCCAAAGGTAATGAAGTATCATTCAAGAACACTTTGAAAATAATAGTACATTTGGTTTGCAGGAAAACAAGTGTTATTCAAAGAGAAGTAGTGGGGCACCTGTGTGGTTCAGTCGGTTGAGCATCCGACTTTGGCTCCGGTCATGATCTCGCGGTGAGTTCGAGCCCCACGTCGGGCTCTGTGCTGACAGCTCAGAGCCTGAAGCCTGCGATCCCCACCTCGGGCTCTGTGCTGATAGCTCAGAGCCTGGAGCCTGTGTTGGATTCTGTGTCTCCCTCTCTCTCTGCCCCTCCCCTGCTCATGCTCTGTCTCTTTCTCTCTGTCAAAAATAAATAAAAATGTTTAAAAAAGAGAGAGAGAGAAGTAGTTGTTGGTTTTTAGGCAATGATTCTCTCATGCAAGTAGTCTTTTTTTCCCCCTAAATGCAGACACATCTGTGAATTTCTATATTTCTAGTTTTGTTGGGTTAATATTATATGTTAGTTCTTCATCAACACAGTCACCAATGTGTTGGTCATAAGAACATGCAACGGGTTCCCTTACATTTAATCCCCTGCCAGTCTGTTAAATCAGAATATTATCTAAGGTCTGTACCTTCAACTATGCCTATGTAGACTATCCTTGTGTGTATGAACTCCTACTTCGTTACATATGGTGGAAAGTACCCTGTTTTGCAGATGTCCAAATTAAAATATTGTATTTTATTGAATCTGCTGGATAATGATGATTTTTCTTTGGTTATTTAGAGGCATGCTAATTAATGAAGAAATTACCAGAAAATTCTCTAGAAGATGCAAGTATAGAACCTATCATGTAAAAGTCAGTCAAATATAAAAGACAGTTATTTTATGACTATTTAAAATGACTATTTGTTAAGCACTACACCAATTTATCTTGCAGTTCCTTGTATTGAATTATACAGCTCTAAAATAATTCCAAATTAGCAATAGATAGCACCTGACACTAATATAACTCTGTATGTTAGCTATACTGGAATTTAAAAAAAACTTAATAACATTTAAAAAAAGTAGGTATACTTTCATTTAAAACAATGTAAATATAAATATTTTATTCAAGGAAATATTCAAGAAGAACTTATAAAAGGCAGTAATACTCCCAAAAAGAGAGATATAAGACATAAACTCTAAATACAATATCCGCTAATGTATTCTAGGAACAAATGCTGCTGATTTCCTCTGATACATAATAACATTGGCTCAAACTTGTCCTAAAGGGTTTCTTCATTGAATTTACCTTCTGTGCTGTCCAACTCACCTTTACAGCCCTTGTCCTTTGCTGTTAAGCCTAATCAATATTTTCAGTCCTATATTTTTCAAATTCCTCATGTTTACCCCAATCGCTTAAATCATGGATCTCATTGACTTCACATTCTCATGATGAAGATCTCCCTTCAAGCCATATGAAACTTCATTATAGGAAGCACTGTCTGAAATACTGATTATACCACTGAAATAGCCAGATCACAGTGCAGTTAAAAGGACTGTTTTCACAATTCTCAGAACTTTGTTCCAGAAAGTCAAGACTGGTTTTCTTTGTTGCTGTTGTTTGTCTTGAAGATGGCTGAAAACATTACATCAACTATACTCCTGCCACTTCATTCATGGAATAAAATAATAAAAGCTTTGTGGATTAGCATGGGGTATTTACAAAATATAGAGAGAGAACACAAATATCAGAATCCTGGCATCCTGGACTAAGAGAACTTTAAGGGAAATGCTTAAACATTAAGTAAAAGAGAGTAGGGCACAATGGTAATCAATTTTTTACAATTTGTCCAAATTGCCTCCTTTGTACCTTATATATTTATTTTATTTTGTAACTAAACCATAAACTCTTAATACTTTTGATTCTACGTAATGCCTGCCATATTACTGATAATGCAATAAGAAAAATGTTTGCTTATCATCTTATTTACTTATTTATTTTAATATTTATTCATTTTTGAGAGAGCGAGAATGAGTGGGGGAGGGGCAGAGAGACAGGGTAGACACAGAATCTGAAGCAGTTTCCAGGCTCTGTGCTGTCAGTACAGAGCCTGACATGGGGCTCAAACTCATGAACAGTGAGATCATGACCTGGGTGGGACACTTAACCTACTGAGCCACCCAGGCACCCCTCATCTAATTTATTGATACTTCAGGAAGCAAGATATTTTTTCTCTTCTTCAATTTTACCCAAGTCCATAGCCTGGCTCATTCCACTAGGAAGGTTTGGGTATTGTATTGTAAACTTTGGAATTATATTTACTTAGACTCAGTCTAAGCCTCAGCATGTCTAGATGGAAAACCTTGCACAAATTGGCAAACTTCGGTGAGTTCCACTTAGAAACTGAGGATTTCTGTATATATTTATGCAGGAACTTTATTTAGGAATCATTAGAAAATGATTATACTTTTTATAAAATGTTTATTTATTTATATATTTATATACTTATTTATTTTTATTTTGAGAGAGAAGAGATAGAGGGAGAGAGAGAATCCCAAGCAGGTTCCATGCTCACCACAGAGTACTGCCCGGGGCTTGAAGTCACAACCATGAGATCATGACCTGAGCTGAAAGCAAGAATCGGTCAAGAGTTGGTCACCTAACGCATTGAGCCATCCAGACCCACTCCCCAAATGATTACATTTTCTTTGCAATATAAATTTGAGGGGTAATTGAGATATTGTATGCTCTGCTAATAATACTATTCTTATTATATAGTATGGTACAAAAATATCATTTTGGGGATTAAGCTAATAACCAATTTATGTTATTTATTGTTATCTGAACAAATACACATGGCGTGGGTGAATGATAAATTCTTTAAACTTTCTTTTTTAATTATAGTATAGAGTTAAATATTTCCTGTCAGCATGTCAGAAAAATTCTCTTATGTAACCAAAGTACAATAACCAAATTTAGGAAGTTATACAAAGAGTTATACTATTATCTAATAAAAAGCCCATATTCAAATTTTTCCAATTGTTTCAATAATGTCATTTATAGTGATTTAGTCAAAGGAAATATACTTTACTTATCATGTCTGTATAGTCTCTGTTAACAGTGAACCAGTTCTCGCCCTTTGCCTTCTATCATTGCTATTATTTGAAAGAATGGGTTAATACTTTTGAAGCATGTTCTTCAACTTAGGTTTGTGTAATGGTTTCCTCATGATTAGACCCAGGTTATGCAGTTTTATCAGGAATATTGTATGAATGATTTCATGTTGATTTCATTATGTCATATCAGGGGCACATGGTGTCCACCTGGTTCTTTATCAGTGATATTTATTCTGACCACTTAACCAATGGGGTGTCTATTCAATTTCCCCACTGTTAAAGTAGTTTTATCCCTTTTATGATAAATGAGTATTTTGTGTTGGGGATGTTATACGCTATTACACTTTAATTTTATCAGCCATTAATGATTCTAGCCTTACGTTGATTATTAGGATGATTGCACAGTTGGGTTTTTTTTCTAACTTTATTACTCTTTTTACATGTATTTTTAACAATCCCTTGTTATTTATGATGTGTGTACTATGTGTGCATGTATGTATGCATATGTTAATACATGTCTGTTTTCCTGTACCAACACCATAGTTTACTATATTTTGAATTTTTGCTAAAGTAAAAGGTGAAAAATTATGATACGATAGTTTTATTTGCTTTATTTGTTAGAGTCAAGTTGAGCATATTTTCCTAAGTTCAAGCATCATATTTATACATTTTTTAAAAATTGTTCATATTTCCCCATTAGTGTTTTTACTGAATTTCTGGTGCTTCACTATGTTTAGTTTTCAAATTTTTAATATTTCAGGTATATTAATCCTTTTTTTGTGATAAATGCCAGAGATAGTTGTTCCTCTTTGCCATTTGAGTTTTGAATTTGCTTAGAGTATTATTTTTTTCTATCCAAAACTTTTTCCCCTTTTCTAAGTAGTTGAACTTCATCTTACTACATCTAGATATTTGAGTCATAGTTACAATACTTTTCACCATACCTATGTTATTTAAATAGTTTTTAAATGTTTATTTAATTTTGAGAGAGAAAATGCCATCAGCCAAAGGGCAGAGTGAGAGGGAGACAGAGGATCCAAATCAGGCCCCGCGCTGACAGCCGAGAGCCGGTCGTGGGGCTCGAACTCATGAACCCTGAGATCATGACCTGAGCCCAAGTCGGACACCTAACAGATTGAGTCACCCAGGCACCCCCACCATGCCTATGGTATAAAGGAATTGATGTATGTTTTCTTCCAAAACTTGGAAGACTTTTAGTGTTTGTATTTAGATCTCTAGTATATTTGGAGTTATTCTTTTGTGTGTTGTGTGAGTGATGGATCAATTATGCCTGATTTTGAACATCTACTACAGAAAGATTTTACCATGGAGATATTTGGAATGATATTATTCTCATGTCCAGATCAGATTATTTTGCCATTTGTTTTTGCCAGTAGTTAGTACTCAAATCCCTTTTGAAAATATGATCACATGAGCTGTCCAAGAAAAGAGCATGCTCAGAAAACATTTCTACATGCAATTTCAGGATGTTCCCTTTCAAGTTACTCATGAATCAGAGAGATCCTTGAACTTTGTTGGCACGGGAAAACAGGGGTGGGGGGAATTATTTTAATCTTTAGAGAGTACTTGTAGAATAATCTTCTATAGATGGGTCCAGAGCACACAGTCCCATGCAGTAGGGAAAATGCCTCATCTTCCAATGCCACATGTTTTCACTGAAGATGGGAATAGAAAAGTGACAAAATTATAAGGACATGATCTCCACTAGAAAACTGAACTCAGATATTTTGCTACTGAGTCCTGAGAATATTGTTAAAGTCACTTTATTTATTTTTTAAAATCTATTTATTTATTTTGAAAGAGACAGTGTGAATGGGAGAGAGGCATCAACAGGGGGAAAGAGAGACTCCCAAGCAGGCTCTACACTGGCAGCTCAGAGCCCGGAACGGGGCTCCAACTCAAGAAACCAGGAGATCGTGACCTGAGCCGAAACTAAGAGTCAGTCGCTTAACCGACTGAGACGTTCGGGTGCCCCTAAAGTCATTTTAAATGTTTTTCATTAAAATCCAACATACGGGATTGTGTACAGTGCTTTACTATAAATTTGTGGTGGTTCTTGCAATCTGCATGTAAAAGTTCTGAATAACATGTATTTAAATATTAAAGTAAATCTAGAAATAAAAACCAGTCAATTTTGGATTTTAGTTACATGTATCTACTATTTTTGAAATTCATTTTTAAACATTTCTGCGATTTCTTTCTGAGTAGAATATCTACCTTTCCAGGCAAGTAGTGCCATTTATGACTTACTACTTTTTACTTTTGGTTAAGTAACCATATGTTAAAACTAGTCCTTGACCAGTAATTTGTGCTAAGTTAGTGAGTTCTGTGATGGATAAGAGAACCAATCAATCAAAAACAAATATTCACAGTATCAATTTTCCTATGTGGATGTAATGGCTTTGTCCTGTGAAAGTAAACCGAAAGCTAATCAGCCTAATTGTATCATGTATGCAATGGCCTTTCAAATAATTTCCATGAAGCCAGGCCTTCATGAAACAGAAGTTATTTTGCTCAGTAATATAATGTAATTTATCCTTCAGGATCACCTTCATGGGTAAATTGAAATCCAACAAACAATACATATACAAAAAGGAGAATTTTTTTCTTTTTTTCTGCTTAAGTATAATAGAAAATAAAAAGTTAACTAGATCAATTATGGTCTGAACAACATTTACTAGAACCAGACGATCAATTAACTTTGGCATCTGTCTTATTTCGACAGTGTGAGTCTTAACACTGCTCTCTTATTTGGCTCCACAGATTTTGTAATACAGGTACAGAAAAATGCACTTACGTTACAGTAAGCAACTGTTGATCTCAGAAGAACTTCTAACAATTCACCCCTTCTGTGTTAGGTAATAATGCCTATAATTCTTTTTTCTTGTAATACATTTTTGTGGGTTTCTAAAATACAAAATCAAGGGGCGCCTGGGTGGCTCAGTCGGTTAAGCGTCCGACTTCGCTCAGGTCATGATCTCATGGTCCGTGGGTTCGAGCCCCGTGTCGGGCTCTGGGCTGACAGCTCAGAGCCTGGAGCCTGTTTCGGATTCTGTGTCTCTGACCCTCCCCTATTCATGCTCTCTCTCTCTCTGTCTCAAAAGTAAATAAATGTTAAAAAAAAAAAATTTTAAATACAAAATCAAGCTGTGAAAGTGTCTGGAGACACTGATTTTCATTTTTGTTACATATTTTTTTCTCCATTAAGTGGGCAGGAGCATCTTTCTCCTTTGATAATAGAAGTCATTTGTTTTTATATGTTTTTTAAATTTTCATTTATAAATTAGGTCTCTTTGGGTTGCTCAAATAATTTTGTCTAAGCCTCATTATGACTTACGATAACATGGACTGGTTAGGGGTGAAAATTGCTTGATTGGTTTTTATTTCAAGCACTAAAATTAAGTAGAATTAACATTTTGTAAACTTGTGAGCAAGACATCAACAAAACCAAGCTTAGACTTCCTGAGTTGCACTTCAATACTTTTCTTACCAAAATTACATCTTGGTGAAGGTGTCTCTAAGGGAAACTATCTGCATGTAATAATCATATAAACTCAAAACCTGAAAATTTTCAGATTCTAAAACATCACCCAAAATCAACTGAAGCACTTTTATGAATCAAGGTCCAGTAACCTGAACTTGGAAATAGTTCTGTCATGTTCTTTCTCTTCCCGTGAAGGATCCTGCTTCCTGAGTGGTCATTCGGTGCCCACAACTTATTCTTATTCATCTTCAAAACATTTAAAGGAAATAAAGGGAGAACTTACAAGGCAAAAATACAGTAATACTGGCCTGGTATTGGCCTTTTGTAGTTAACCTTACCAGAATTCTGTATTTCTTCACATGGTTTTAAATTATTGTCTTATGTCCTTCAGGAAGGACTCCCTGTAGCATTTCATGTTCAGTAGGTCAGCAACTCATGAACTCAGCTTTAGTTTATCTGGGAATGTCTTAATTTAGGTGATTTATCCCTCATTTTTTAATGTTTATTTTTGAGACAGAGAAAGTGAGCAAGGGAGGGGCAGAGAGAGAGAGAGAGAGAGAGAGAGATGCCCAAGCAGGTTATGCACTATCAGTGCAGAGCCTGCTGTGGGGCTACAGCTCGTAAGTCGTGAGATCATAACCTGAGCCAAAACCAAGAATCAGACACTTAACTTACTGAGCCATCCAGGCATGCCATATCCCTTGTTTTTTTAAGGATAGCTTTTCCAGGCATAGAATTCTTTTTTTTTTTTTTTTTTTTGGGACAGAGAGAGACATAGCATGAACGGGGGAGGGGCAGAAAGAGAGGGAGACACAGAATCGGAAACAGGCTCCAGGCTCTGAGCCATCAGCCCAGAGCCTGACGCGGGGCTCGAACCCACGGACCGCGAGATCGTGACCTGGCTGAAGTCGGACGCTCAACCGACTGCGCCACCCAGGCGCCCCCAGGCATAGAATTCTTAATTGACAAGTTTTTTGTTTTGTTTTGTTTTGTTCTTGTTTTTCTTCAGCACTTTAAATATGCCATTAGACTGCCTTCTGACCTTCATAGTTTCTGTTGAGGAACGAGCTTTTAACCTTCTGAGGATCCCTTAAACTGACAAGTTGCTTGCCTCTTGATATGTTCAATATTTTTTTTTTGTCTTTGCCTTTAGATAATTTGATTATGTGTCTCAGTTTGATTCTTTTAGCATTTATGTTTCTTGGAATTTATATGAGTTTCTCTAATGTATATATTTGTATCTTGTATTAAACTAAAGAAGAAAGTATATGCAAATGTATGTATTTGTATCTTTCATTAAGCTAAAGAAGAAAGAACCTTTTCACCATTATTAATCACCTGAGCTTTCTATTGTTTTCTCTTTCTCCTCCTCCTCTTTTTTTTTTCAAGTTTTTATATAGATTCTAGTTAACATATAGTGTAATATTAGTTCCAGGAGTAGAATTTAGTGATTCATCACTTACAGATAACACCCAGTGCCCATCCCAACAAGTGACCTCCTTAATGCCCATCATGCATTTAGCCCATTCTCCCGACCCACATGTCCTTCAGCAACCCTGTTTGTTCTCTATAGTTAAAAGTCTGTTTTATGGATGGCTCGGTCTCTTTTTTCCCCCTAAGTTCACCTGTTGTGTCTCTTAAATTCCACATATGAGTCAAATCTTATGGTATTTGCCTTTCTGACTTATTTTGCTTAGCATAATACACTCTGCCTCCATCCACGTCATTGCAAGTGGCAAGTATCATTTTTTTCCATGGCTGAATAATATTTCATTGTATATATACCTCTACCTCTTTATCCATTCACCAGTTGATGGACATTTGGGCTCTTACCATAATTTGGCTATTGTTGATAGTGCAGCTATAAACATTGGGATGGATGTGTCCCTTCAAATTAGTATTTTTGTATCCTTTGGGGTAAATACCTATTTCTCCTCTTTTTCTGTTAATACCATTTATGTATGTGTTGGTATGTTTGACATTGTCTCAGAGGTCTCTTCGGTTTTGTTCACTTTTCTTCATTGTTTTTTCTTTCTGCCTCGTAGAGTATATACTTTCAACTTACCTATCTTCATATTCATGGGTTCTTTGTTCCTGTCTATGCAAATCAATTAAAATCCTCCTTCACTTCAAATATTGTACTTTTCAGCAAATTTTTATTTAGTTTCTTTTTATATTTTTTATCTCTTTGTTGAAATACCCTATTTGTTCTCACATCATTATCCTGGTTTCCTTTAATTCTTTGTCCATGATTTCCTTTAGTCTTTGAGAAAATTTAAGATAGTTGATACAATGTTTATTTCTTCAGGGATATTTTGGCTTTTTTTCTTTTTCTCTGATAGGCCATATGTTTTGTTTCTTTGAGTGCTTCCTATTTTTTTGTTGAAAATTTGACTGTTTGAATATTATAATGTGGTAACTCTGGGAATCAGATTATTTCCCTTCCTTGAGTTTGTTTTTTATCTTGCTTTCTTCTATGGCTCTTTGTTTCCAAACTATTTTTATATACAGTGTATTCTTTGTCATGTGTGTTCTCTCAATTTTCTGTTTCTTAACTTATGTTCAGCTAGTGTTTTGACAAAGACTTTTGTCAATTTCAGGAGCCAAAAAAAGATAAAGATAGATATATAGATAATAGATGATAAATAGATAGATAAAAAGAAAATTAAAAAGAAAGGGGGGGGTGAATTGTTCTCTAGTCCTTGAGAACCAACTTTGTGCTTGGCCACTCCTTCAACGCTTAGCCACTCCATTTACATATCTGCCTCAATTTTCAATTCTTGCTTTCGCTGAATCCAGAGGTGAGCCATTAGTGAAAATTTAGTGTCTTTCAGGTCTTTTCTGAACAGATGTCCTAGCTTTGGCATGCATGTAGCTCTCCAGTATACACAAATGCTTTTGAGAGCCTTAATTTCTCAAAGATACCCCTTCCTCAACTTCTCTTCTTAGGTTTTCAGTGCTCTCTTCCTTGCCTCAATTGCGATATTTTGCCTCAAGTGGTTGCATGTTGGTTGTTTGTCTTAAAGTGTTCAACCAACTCTTTTACAACCTCTTTTCCAAACTCTGTGAGTTTTGAGTTAGTCAAAACAAAGACGAGTGCTTTGTATCACCACTTTAGGCAATCTCCAGAGTAGGACAGACAAACACAAATCATTGACCATAATGTCAGCTCTGCTCCCTTCAGAATCAGAGACCAGAATCCCATACTGGGATCACAGGCTTCCATCTTCAAGGTGACCAGTGAGCCAGTGATGGGGATGAGGCAAGGGTAAGCTCAAAGGTCATAGAAATTTCCTACCACCTACAAGTTGCCTTTGTATTGATCCAACGTTTGCTTGGTTCCTGTAAACCCTTGATGGCTTTCCAGAGTTTTGACAAAGTTTTTTCATAGAATTCTTGCTACATTTTTTGGTGTTTCTGTGGAGGGATAAGCCAGTGGAGCTGCTTAGTCTGCTATTTTCTATAGTATCATCCACCCTGTAGACTTTTAACTCAGAGAATACAATTTTCTTTTCCCTCTCTTTGTGAAAATCCTGAATAAGTAAAATTCTATTTTTTTCCTGGGGTTGGCAAGAAATAGAAGTGGTTGAGTTCAGGTCACGCCCTATGCTGGCCCCGTGTCTTTTGTCATCTTGAGGATTATTTGTGACCTTATACTTACTTCCCCCTTCACCCACCACTCCCCTTACCCCTTATTTGATACACACACTATTTATCCGTAAGTGGCTATGGTTAATAACAATAGGGAAATGTTCCTAATTAAGCCTACTGGACTCCAAAAATCTATTATACTCTTTTGGAAATATAGTCTCTAATTTTATAGAAAAAAATAAAACTTTAACATGAAAGCCCCCCCCCCAGCTTTCCTTATTTAATGTATAAGCTAACCACAAATACATGCCTTCATTTCCTTACTGTATTTGCAGCTGTACTTCTGACCTTCAAAGTCAATCTCTACCTCTGCTTCTCATGTGCTTCCATTATTTAATTTCTAACAAAAATACTGCTTATATAAAATACTGACCATGTACTTGAGCTCTCCAGATTCTATGAGCAATAATCACTACACAGTGTGTATGTGCCTTTCAAAAGGAGGGAAATAATAATCATTCAGGAATATAATTTTAGAAAATAAATAATTACTTTTCTCATAATGTATTAAGGAAGTAATTGAGATTTTTTTTCTTTTAGGTAAGTTTTAGAGATCTGGGTTTTTCTTTTGTACTAAAAACTGTAATACATTTTAATTTTAATTTTTTCCTTAAATGTTGGTTACCAATTATTTTATTTATTTATTCTTCAAATTTTATTTAAATCCAAGTTAGTTAAAATGCAGTGTAATAAAAATGAATTCAGGGGTAGAATTTAGTGATTCATCACTTACATACAACACCCAGTGCTCATCCTAACAAGTGCCTTCCTCAATGCCCCTCACCCATTTAGCTCATCCGCCCACTCAACACCCCACCAGCAACCCTCACTTTGGAGGAAAATGGAACCTAATTCCTATCCTAATTAGTTACCTGACATGGATACATTATAATCTACTGTTGCTAACTTTGATATACCTTTCAGTACTAGTGTATTATTTCATTTTGAACTCTATGAGGTTTACACAGCCACCATACTTTATAGCTTTTTCATACCATATTTGTCAAATGGACTTTACAGTCTTGAGAAAGGTTACTAAAAATCAAGATAATTTTTAGCTCTTGGGGAGCCCGAGTGGCTCAGTCACTTAAGTCTGACAACTCTTGATATCGGCTTAGGTCATGACCTCACAGTTCATGAGTTCAGACCCTGTGTTGGGCTCTGTGCTGATGGTGTGGAGCCTGCTTGGGATTCTCTGTCTCTCTCTCTCTTTCTCTCTCTCTCTTGGTCTCTCTTTCTCTCTCTCTCAATAAATAAATAAGATAATTATTAGCTCTTGATAAAAACTAAGATCTGTCAAACTAAATAAACTAGGATTAAATTGCTAATATATGTAATTTTCTGAAAAAATGAAAGAAAAGACAAGATACACTAAATATTTTAAATCTGAAGTATCACTTTTTACCTTAGACTACGTGTTTGAGATATACTTTTTTTTCTGTAAGACTCTTACAGAGAAATACTTTTCCAGCAGCAAGAATATATCTATATATGAAAGGAAATACACATGAGAATGTTTGATATTAATAATTTATGGTATGCAGAAAGTCTATTTTTGTTTGCAGATATTGCTATGAACAAATACAAGGGTAGATCATGGAGTGTTTTTTGAGTCCAGAAGCTTGGTTAGGTGTGGCAGAAGATGGCTAGTGTTTTTACTTTTATTTTAATTTAATTTTATTTTATTTTATTTTATTTTATTTTATTTTATTAATGTTATTAATTTTATTTTATTATTTATTTATTTATTTGTTTGTTTGTTTGTTTATTTACTTTAGAGGGAGGTAGAGACCAAGCGTGAGGGAGAGGGGCAGAGGGAGAGAAAGAAAGAATCCCAAGCAAGCTTCACAGTCAGCATGGAGCCAGATACGGGGCTTGATCTCACGACCTTGGGACGATGACCTCAGCCGAAATTAAGAACCGGATGCTCAACCAACTGAGCCACCCCAGTGCCCCTACACATGCATTTTTAGATTGGTATAATCTATCGATGATGTAACAACTCTCCATAGTGTAAACTAAGCCACCAACAAAACAATATGGCAAACTGTGTTCACCTTTAAGTTAACTCTCCAGCATTGCTATGAAAGTTCCCCTGAGGCCAAATCGCTGAGGACCAATAGCTGAGGACCAAGTGCCAATAGCTGATTAAAGCCAGTGCAGGCTGGCTGAGCCGAGATATACCCAGGAGATAGGCGAAGCCCTGGAAAGAGAGGGAGACCTTTCAGCATTTGGAACTGTGGTACTCATTTGTCACTATGATTGTTAACAGGGATTATTTGAGAACATAGGAGAGAAAAGTGCAGTGAAAAGTACAAGAAGCTTTATGGCAGCCACTTTTTTCTGATGCATCTGCTGTCAGTAGTCTTGTCCATTGTCTTTGTGAATTCGATTTCTAATATTTAAAAGCAAACAAACTGGTCCCTGGGTGGCTCAGTCGGCTGAGTGTCCGACTTCTGCTCAGGTCATGATCTAACAGTTTGTGAGTTCAGGCCCCACATCAGGCTCTGTGCTGACAGCTCGGAGCCTAGAGCCTGCTTCAGATTGTGTGTACCTCTCTCTCTGTCCCTACCCTGCTCAGACTCTGTTTCACTGTCTCTCTCTGCCCCTCTCCCACTCATGCTCAGTCTCTTTCTCTCTCAAAAATAAGTAAACATTCATCAGATGAATGGATAAAGAAATTGTGGTTTATATACACAATGGAATACTACATGGCAATGAGAAGGAATGAAATATGGCCTTTTGTAGCAACATGGATGGAACTGGAGAATGTTATGCTAAGTGAAATAAGTCATACAGAGAGGGACAGATACCATACGTTTTCACTCCTATGTGGATCCTGAGAAACTTAACAGAGGACCATGGGGGAGGGGAAGGGGAAAAAAAAAAGATTGGAGAGGGAGGGAGCCAAAACATAAGAGACTTAAGAACTGAGAACAAACTGAGGGTTGATGGGGGGTGGGAGATGGGCATTGAGAGCACCTGTTGGGATGAGCACTAGATGTTGTATGGAAACCAATTTGACAATAAATTTCATAGTAAAAAAAATTGAACACTAAAAATAAATAAATAAATAAACATTAAAAAATAAAATAAATAAAACAAACTAACAATTCCTACATCAAGCTCATTTTACTTATTTTCTAAGGAAGTATAATGTTTAATCATAATTTACTACTTTCCAGGTTCAGGTAACTATGAGTAAATGATTCCATGGCTTTTGTATATTATAAGAACAAATTTGAGATTTTAATGAATTTCACAAAACCAGTGGTTTTTTTTTAATCAAAAGATAATAAAATTGTTGAAACTTTAGTCTTTGGAAAAGCTCCAGCTGATGTTTAGAAAGTAATTCAGTGTCAAATATGGTATGCAAATTCCTCTATATTAGATGAATGATAATCCAAATTCTGCCTAGACACATTCAGAGGAAGAAAAATCAGGGTTTAAGTGGAGAGGTCTGATTCATCTTCAGAAAGTGCTATTTATTAAAAAATTCTATCGCATTAAGCCAAAATTTATATTCCTGTAATTCCTACTCAGTGGTGTTAACACTGCCCTCTAGAGTGAGAGTAAATTTACAAACACCCTCACTTCCATTTATAAGTATTCAATATTTGTGCAAATATTGAAATAATTGCCTTGTCTATTACCTCTTTGATACCTAACAGAATTGCTTAATTTTATTGTAATTCATATTACATGGCTTGGTTCCTGAACATTTTAGTCACTTTATAAAATCCCATCCAGGTGGCTCAGTTGGTTAAGTATCTGACTTTGGCTCAGGTCACGATTTCACTGTTTATAAGTTCCAGCCCCCCACCCCCACCCCCCCCCGCCAGGCTCTGTGCTGACAGCTCAGAGCCTGGAGCCTGCTTTGGATTCTGTGTCTCCCTTCCTCTCTGTTCTTCCCCACATCATGCTCTGTCTCTGTCTCTCAAAAATAAATAAACATAAAAAATATCCCATCCACTAGTAATGCATTGAACTTACATCTGAACATGATTTAGGAGGTGTATTCTAGCTAAGGTAAATTTTCAGATGTGTAAAATCTTCAGTTCTTTCCATTTATTCAAGCAGCATTCAAGGCATTGCATTTTTTTTCCAGGTGCTATAATGGGAAGGTAAGAAACACTGAACTTTGTCTTGGAGCCCACCTTTTCCATCCATCCTACGTCTGCTGTCCCTGAGTGACTTCCACATTCTCTGGATCCATCTAGCCCTATAACCTAATGTTTCTCTATGTCTTGTCTATAATACTTTCTCAGAATCATGTTGTGTTTGTTGGAACACAGAATGTCTACAGCTGTGTCTCAGAAAACTGAATGTCAAAGTTACCTTCAGTTCCATTCACTATACACATTCATTACATTTTGACAATGACTGTTCTAGTTCCAATAACTCCCCTCCTGTGGTACTGTTTCCATCTGCTTCACTCAAACAACCAAGTGGTCGCGTGCATTTTTGTTTTCACTAACAACTGCTCAATTTCTATCACGGGCTGTATTGTGGTCTCCTCGAATCCATTTGTGGAAAGCCCTCACCTCAATACCTCAGAATGTGACAAGCTTATTTGGAGATAAACTTTCCAGTGCAGTAATGAAGGTAAAACAAGACCAAGCCTTAATCCATTAAGTTAAAACAAGAATAAGCCTTAATCCATCTGACTCGTGTCCTTATAAGAAGAGAAGATTAGGGGAACCTGGGTGGCTCAGTCGATTAAGCGTCTGATTCTTGGTTTTGGCTCAGGTCATGATCTCATGGTTTGTGAATTCGAGCCCCACGTCGGGCTCTGTGCTGACCATCTGTGAGCTCAGAGGAAATCGACCCTGCCAGCATCTCGATCTAGATGTCCAGCCTCCAGAACTGTGAAAAAAGAAGTTTGTGTTGTTTAAGCTGCCATGTATCTGATAGTTTGTTATGGCAGCCCTAGCCGACTCTTACTTTGTTTTCTAACCATGACCCATTCCTACTGTATGTCTACTCTTGGCATTCATATAGACCTTTCACACCTAATTCTTTTTCTGCTGGAAGGTTGGCTTCACTTCTCCAAGAATATTGCCCCATTGCAGGTTCAGTGTTGGTATTTTTTACTGGCGGCTTACTCCAGTGGTGGGAGAAAGATTAGCTTTGGCGAAAGGAAAATCCATGCTGCCGATTACATATGGGGTCTCCATCCCAGCTCCTAGGCTCCTTTTGTCACGAGCCCCTTAAGTAATCACTATGTTGACTTGGAAAAAAACAATTTAACATCTACAGCAAGACATAGGGTCCACCTGATTATTCCCTTGGAGTTGGGTGCTGCCATATGACCAAAGTCTTGTAAATAGAATTTAGGTGGAAGTGTGCACATCCAAGAGGTTGTCACCCGTAGAATAGTCCCATGGTGTAGGGTGAAAATATGTCAATACTTTGTGCCACTTGTAGAGATCTACTCTACATCTTTCCTCTTTCCTCTTAATCTTTCCCATCCTCTTAATCATCAGTCTTATCTTTTCCAGGAACATGATCATTCAGTCAAAATATTGAACACTGTCCATTAATTGGTGTATTTCTGTCAGTCAGACCATCTCCCTTTTTAGGCAAGGTGGACAACTAGTTCTATTCCATAAAATTCAGCAAATGGTGGATTTGTCTTTTCCACTGTACCTTCCAGGCACTCCTAAGCAAGGCCGTTATATTGTAACAGTTAACAATCAGGTGATGGGATGTATACTAATGACCCACCTATAAACTAGGATCTAGTATTTTTCTTTCTGTGCTATAGGGCCAGAAGGAAAACACCATGAGGGCCCTCATGTGAGCTGAAGACAGGATGAATAGAGAGCTTACTCACACGTTGGGCAAATATGACCTCATTTGCCATATTACATTAAGCTTAAGGATGGATTATTTTTACATATTGTTGGGCTTGATAACTCAGACCTTTTTTTTTTTTTTTCATTGACAGCTTAGGATGGCTGGTCATATGTCATTTCATAATTAAACATAATGTTTGTCCAGAATTCAGAATCCATGATGTTCTGTGGGATAGAAAATAGTGAACTCTCATTCAGAATGGATTATGACAGAGAATCTAGGTTCCGACAAAGCCCGGAGGGAAGATGGTGAAGTATTTCTTTTCCTTTTTTTAACACAATTTTTTTTAATTAAAAAAAATTTTAACATTTATTTCTTTTTGAGAGACAGAGCATGAGCAGGGGAGCGGGGAGAGACGGAGAGAGAGAGAGGGAGACACAGAATCCAAAGCAGGCTCCAGGCTCTGAGCTGTTTGTTAGCACAGAGCCCTGACCTGGGGCTTGAACTCACAAACTGAGACCATGACCTGAGCCGAAGTCGGAGTCTCAATTGACTGAGGCACCCAGGCGCCCCTTTTTAACAAAATTTTTAATGTTTGTTTTTGAGAGAGAGAAAGAGTGAGAGTAGGGGAGGGAGAGGGAGACACAGAATCTGAAGCAGGCTCCAGGTTCTGAGCTGTCAGCACAGAGCCCAACGCGGGGCTTTAACCCACAAACGGTGGGATCATGTCCTGAGCTGGTCAGACGCTCAACCGACTGAAACACCCAGGCGCCCCCACTTTTTTTTAACAAATTTTTAAAGTTTATTTTTGAGAGAAAGAGCGAGAGTAGGGGAGGAGATGGTGAAGTACCTCTGTCACTGACAAGTAAAATCAAGTGGTATCTAATGATCTTGGTTAATAACTGTGGCCAAAACCAAAGGCTAAATCAACACTAGATGTTGTGGCCTATGTTTATTTGCCTCACTAAAGAGACTCCATCTGGAATGGCTGCTACAATCAGAGTTACTACCTGAATAAGTTCAAGATGACCCACTGTCAGTTTCCAAAACGCACATGTCTCCTACGTAGGCCAAGCAAAGGAGCAAATGAATTAAATAGAATTCAATAGCGGGTGCCTGGGTGGCTCAGTTGGTTAAGTGTCTGCCACTTGGTTTTGGCTCAGGTCATGATCTTATGGTTTGTGGTTTCGAGCCCCACATCGGTATCTGTGCTGACAGCATGAAGTCTGCTTGGGATTCTCTCTCTCCACCTCTCTCCCACTCATGCTTGCTCTCTCTCGCTATCTCTCAAAATAAATAAATACATTTTGAAAAAATAGAATTTAATAGCAACTACTATTACATTGTTAGAAAGGGGTGGTGTAGAGGGGTAGATGAGGGATTTTTAATGCATTTTTTTTCCTGTGGTAATAACCCTAGTCCAGTAGTCAAAGAACTATTATAGATATTCCCTTCCTTCCTTCCTCCCTTCCTCCCTCCCTCCCTTCCTTCCTTTCTTCCTTCCTTCTTTCCTTCCTTCCTTCTTTTTAGTATTTCTATTCAAACTTCTAAACTATACATTCAAGAACTATAAATATAACCAAAGCTTGGCCCATTGAATCCACCTGTCCCACTATAAAAAAGTCCTAAAATGAAACTTTTTTGTCACCCCTGATTAGTTGACTACAGTGACATTTTCTATTCTCAGGGATTTACAGCACCTCGGCATCAGTACATAGTAAATCTCCAAAATTATGAGTTATACTGGAAAACTTTCATAGTATTTTTTTTTAGGGAATGCCTGGGGAATACTAAGTAAATACTTGAGAATGTTGCAGGTTTCTTTTTTATGTGGATAAACTGCTTTTCATTTATGGACTCTTGAGTCTGTGGACTGGCTCTGATATAAAAATGGATTTAAAAAGGATGACTTTCAAACACAGCCCTCAACAGCCTGACTTACCTTCTTTCCATTCACACAGATCAGGTTGAAACTTTAGCTCACTGCTCACACACTAAAGTCCTTAGTCCGTGATGATTAATCAGTGATCACCAAAAATCTCGAAGGACCACACCGTTGTGATTCTGCCCTGGATTTGCAGTCCATGTTGCAAAACACATTTACTTTGATGGTAAGAGCTACAGCTGAAAACGCCATTGCAGAAATCCATCAACCTCAGTGAAATCGGGGGGTGCAATTCAGTAGGGCGTCCCCTACCTTCAAAATTATTCATCATTATCCTGGAGGGCAATCTCTAGAAGTCTACATGGTGAAGCATTATAAGAAGACTTTAGTCATCTCCAATAGATTTCTCAGTAGCTGGAAAAGAAGTTTAGAACTCTGGGAGGACACTGGCACGCCAAAGATCTTTTCACTAAGTTTTGGATTCCATGATTTCCACTTTATCAAAGGACGTGTACTAGCAACCAGACCCCGTGATTCAGGAGAGAGTCTAAAAGCGAAAGGGTTTCTGAACACCAATGGACAATCTCTCAGGTTAAATGAGCTAGTACATTTCCCTAATAGTTAAGACAGTTTAAGTCAGTCTTCCCATTAAGTTGAGATCTCAAGGGCACTGGCCTTTCCATCTTCCACCTCTATATCAACCCATCCTTAGGTGCAGGTCGCACTGGAGAGAGAGATAATAACCCCTGGCAAAGTAGTTGCCTCTAGCTGAGGGCAAATCCTGGGCAGAGACTAAACTGTGAGCCTGTACCAGGCAAAGTTCCCAGAATCTCGAGTAGGGAGATCTTTGGTTCGTGCACCACATATGTATGCACCAAACAGATTGTTTATTTTCGCTTTATCTTAACTTTATACAAAACCATCTAACTACGTGAAATATTCTGGTACTTTACTCGCACGCATTGTTACATTTCTAATATTCTTATATTGATTAAATGTAATTTCAGTTACGACATTTTCCTTGCCGTATAATATTAAATCATGTGATCATGCAATAGCATGTTGTCAATTTTGTTAGAGTTTCAGTTATGAGAACAGTCCTCAAGTTTTTTTGCAGCTATCCAGAGCACTTCTATATATCCTGGTGCACTTTGTAAGACTTCCTACGAGACATAAATCTAGAAGTGTAATACGCAATTGCTAAGTCTTTGGCTACACCAATGTTGAGTGAATGTTGGTTCTGAGCTATAATATGGAGTGTTATCTATTATCAGAAAATGATTGCTAACCCAACAGCGTTTCCATTTTTCTATTCCTGTGAGTATTTCTGTATTTCAAAATAAGGATAGCAGTGCATATAAAATTTAGAGGGAAAAATGTCTTCAGGAATGACACACATTATAATACACTTCAAAGCAAACAGGGACTCTTACAGTACAAATACTTCTTTTGAATAATATTTAACTGACATGATACTCTGTTAGCAGAAGTAAGGAGAAAAACCACAAAATAATATATTCAAAACACGTTAAAATTTGAAAAGGGATATTTGCCCACGTGAATCGAGGGGATGGCCCAATGTGATTTCGTTTTTATTTTTCCTTTCTCTTTCCTGGGAAATACTCCTCTTCCTGCTATGTTTCCTACCCTTGTTGTCTAACCAATTATTTATTAAAAGCCATTTAACAGAATGAGGTCAAAGACAAAGTTCTTCATCAGATACCCTCATTCTGATATTCATCTATTCATTAATATTCTAAAGAAGTTCATAGGAATACAGCCTATTTATGGGAACCTTCTATTAAATTAGTTAAATGTATTGTAAGAGAGACCACATCGTGGAATATTTTCTAATGAGGCATCTCACAAATGCTTAGAAATATTCGGCATTCATTATATTAAAAATGGATCCATGATTTCCAAATCCAATGTCTGAAAATTGAATATACTCTGAAGTATTTCTTTTTAAGTTACCTATTCTAAATCCTAGTGACCTTCATTTAGCTAGATGCAAAACTTCTAATGATACATTGTAGTTCTTATGAATTGCTATACCAATTTTCAGTTTTAAAGAATCTTAATTTTAAAATTCTGGACATTTGTCAATTTGTCTCCCAACACCTTACTTGCTTCTAGATGTTACACTGTATGTTACCTAACTGGAATTTAAATACAAACTAGAAATAAATAACTAAATAACTAACTAACTAACTAAATAAATAAATAAATAAATAAATAAAACAAAAATGAAGACTATTTAGAGACCCTCCCTAAGATTTGCACAGAGTGTCAATAGCCATTTATCCGGGTTATATGAAACATCGTTTAATATTGTGGAATACAATTCATAGAAGAAAGATTATTTGAAATGGCTGTAGCAATTAAAATTAGATTAATTAACTCATCTCTTATTTTTGTCCTCCCCTTTGGTCCTCTGGTGCAAGACATGTATGCAGCAATAGTACCAGATCTCATCTCTGAAATATTTTATTAAATGAGAAACAGGAAGTATAATATGTAAAATGGGATATATACACTTATTGACACAAATGTGCATTGGAAATTATAACAGCGTCTCAACAATGCCTTTTTTAGAAAACCAAGCATCATTAAAGTATGATGAAAAGTGTTTAAGCATTTAAGTTATCCAATAAGGAATGAGAAATTTATAATTGAATATTAATTGCCATAATCTCCATTTCAACATTAAGTTTAAATATAAGAGAATATTTGGACGTTTTAAAATATCCCCACACATTGTAATTGTGGAAATAAGAGGAAATATACTTTTAGTGGTCTCTATAAGCTCCTTCTCAAAAATTTTATTACTTCTTCAGAGTCACTGCATTTTTTTTTTATTAAAATTTTTTTTTTTAATTTTTTTTTCAACGTTTTTTAATTTATTTTTGGGACAGAGAGAGACAGAGCATGAACGGGGGAGGGGCAGAGAGAGAGGGAGACGCAGAATCGGAAGCAGGCTCCAGGCTCCGAGCCATCAGCCCAGAGCCTGACGCGGGGCTCGAACTCACGGACCGCGAGATCGTGACCTGGCTGAAGTCGGACGCTTAACCGACTGCGCCACCCAGGCGCCCCTGGAGTCACTGCATTTTAATATATATTTGCATGTTAATTATTTTACAGTATGCCACAATCAATCAATACAAGCATAATTTTTACTTTATTTATTATTAAATCTAAATGTTCTTAGATAGAGAAATGCACATAAGTGGCTACAAATGTTAACCATAATTATAATGATTATAATGTTATAGGCATCTGGGTGGCTCAGTCATATCTTTAAATTCAATTAAACATCATCCAATTTTTTAAGCAGACCGTGCTTTCTTATTGTTTTTTATTATTATCAATGTACTCACAAGAAGACATCAAGTTCTTTATAATTTCAGAAGCATTCACGTTTTACTTCTTCCTTACCACTTTTGTTGCCTTTTGTTTCTTTTTACTGTATGATTACTGAGACTAGGACTTCCAGTACTATGTTCATTAAAAGTGGTGAAACAGATATCCTTGTTCTGTTCCTGATCATAGAGGAAAAACTCTTGTTTTTTACCATGATGATGTTAGCTGTGGGTTTTTCATATATTTTCATATTCTTTATTATGTGGAGGTATACTCCCTCTAAACCTACTTTGTTGGGGCGGTTTATCATGAATGGATGTTCTCTGTTATATATTTTCTTTGCATCTATGGAAGTCATCATATGGTTTTTATTCTTCCTCTTATCGTGATGTATCGCATTGATTTGTGACTATTGCACAACCCTTGCCTCCTTGCAATATATCCCACCTGACCAATATGAATGATTTTTTAAATGTGTTGTTTGATTTTGTTTGCTAACATTTTGTTGAGGATTTTTGTCTTTAGATTCATCAGAGATATTTTCTTTTTTTGTGGTGTCTTCATCTGGTTTTGGTATCAGGGTAATGCTGGCCTCATAGAATGAATTTGCAAGGTTCCCTTCCTCTTCTAGTTTTTGGAATAGTTTGAGAAGAGTAGGTATTAACTCTTCTTTAAAATGTTGGGGGGCTCCTGGGTGGCTCAGTCGATTAAGCATCCGACTTCGGCTCAGGTCATGATCTCGTGGTCTGTGATTTCGAGCCCCACGTCGGGCTCTGTGCTGACAGCTCAGAGCCTGGAGCCTGTTTCAGATTCTGTGTCTCCCTCTCTCTCTGCCCCTTCCCTGCTCATGCTCTGTCTCTCTCTCCCTTTGTCAAAAATAAACATAAAAGAATTGTTTTTAATAAAATGTTTGGTAGAAGTCACCTGTCAGCTGTCTGGTCCTGGACTTTTGTTTTCTTGCGGGTTTTTTGATCACTGATTCAATTTCCTTGTTGGTAATCGGTCTATTTAAATTTTTTTCTTCCTGATTCGGTTTTGGGATGTATGTGTTTCTAGGAATTTATCCATTTCTTCTGGTTTGTTGGCATATAATTTTTCATAATATTCTCTTATAATCCTTTGTACTTCTTTCCTTTTTTAAAAGATTTTTTAAAGTTTCTTTTTATTTATTTTTGAGAGAGAGAAAGAGCACAGCGGGGAAGGGGTAGGGAGAGAGAATTAGTATAATTTATTTTTAATGTATTGTAGTATTCGCTGATGAACTTGGTGCTTTTTATTTTGGAAGGTTTAATCATTGTTTAAATTTCTTCTGCTTTTATTAAATGTTTTTTTTAATGTTTATTTATTTTTGAGAGAGGGAAAGAGAGAGAGAGAGAGAGAGCACAGGAAGGGAAGGGGCAGAGAAAGGAAGACACAGAATCTGAAGCAGGCTCCAGGCTCTGAGCTGTCAGCATAGAGCCCGACACAGGGCTCGAAACTACAGACCCGTGAGATCATGACCTGAGCCAAAGTCGGGTGCTTAACTGACTGAGCCACCCAGGTGCTTCAATCCTTTGTATTTCTGAGGTGTCAGTTGTCATTTCTCCTCTTTTATTTCTGATTTTATTAATTTGAATACTCTTTTTCTTTCTTTCTGATGTGTCTGGCTAAAGGTTTGTCAATTTTGTTGATCTTTTCAAAGAAACAGCTCCTGCTTTTATTGATCTGTTTTTTGTTTTTTTTATTCTCGATTTCATTTTCTGCTCTAATCTTTATCATTTCCTTCCTTCTAGTTGCTTTGGGTTTTGTTTGTTTTAGTTTTTCTAGTTGTTTTAGGTGTAAATTTAGGTGTTTACTTGAGATTTTTCTTGCTTCTTGATATAAGCCTATATTGCTATAACCTTCCTTCTTAGGACAGCTTTTAACACATCCCAAAGATTTTGAACCATTGTGTTTTCATTTTCATTTGTCTCCGTGCATTTTTTGATTTCCTCTTTGGTTCCCTGGTCGATTCATTCATTGTTTAATAGCATCTTATTTAACCTCTATGTATGTGTGTTCTTTCCAGATATTTTCTTGTGATTGATTTCTAGTTTCATACCATTGAGGTCAGAAAAGATGCATAATATGATTCCAATCTTTTTGAATTTGTTGAGACTTGTTTTGTGGCTTAACAGTGGTCTATTCTGAAGAATGTTCCAAGTGCACTTGAAAAGAATGTGTATTATGTTGGTTTTGGATGGAATATTCTGAATATGTCTATTAGGTCCACCTGGATCAGTGTCTGTTTCCTTGTTAATTTTTTGTGTGGATGATCTATTCCTTGTTGTAAGTGAGGTGATAAAGTCCCCTATTATTATGGTTTTACTGTTAATTCCTTCATGTCTGTTAATAGTTGCTTTATGTATTTAGGTGCTCCTTTGCTGAGTGCATAAATATTTACAATTGTTGTATCTTCTTGTTGGATTGTTCCATTTATTATTAGGTAGTGTCTCTTCTTTGTCTCTTTGTCCCTCTTTGTCTCTTTGTTGTAGCCTTTGTTTTAAAGTCTATTTTGTCTGGTATTAGCATTGCTACCCCAGGTTTATTTTCACTTCCATTTGCATGATAAATATTCTTGGGTTTTTTTTTTTTTTGCCTCCTCTGTTCACTTTTGATCTCAGTGTGACTTTAGGTCTGCAATGAGTCTCTTGAAGGATATATAGATGGGTCTAGATGGGTCTTGTTTTTTTAATCCACTCTATGTCTTTTGATTGGAGCATTTAGTCCATTTACATTCAAAGCAATTATTGACAGGTATATATGCTTTGCTATTTTGTTACTTGTTTTACGGTTGTTCTTGTTCCATTCTGTTCCTTCTTTCTCTTGTTTTATTCCCTTGTAGTTTGATGGCTTTCCTTAGTGGTATGCTTCGATTCCTTCCTCTTTATTTTTTGCATATCTATTCCCGGTTTTTTGTTTTTTTTTATCTGTGGTTACCATTAGGTTAATATATAACATCCTATGCACACAGCAGTCTACATTAGGATGATGGTCACTTAAGTTTGAACCCATTCTCAATGCACTAAATTTTTACTCCTCCCCCCTACATTTCATGTATCTGATGTCATGGTTTACAACCTCTTATTTTGTGAATACCTTGACATACAAGATAATATTTTTCCCTTTCACTTATAACTCATGATCTTTTCAGAGATTCCCCACCAGTTTTGTACTTATAAACATTCTCAAATGGAATGCAGCAAATAGAATGTTCACTTGTTCTTGTTAAAGGGTGTTATGACTGGAATTACTGTAACCAGGAACTGCTATTCTAAAATATTCCAAAAGCTCACTCTATTCATGGATCTAAAATAAATATTGAGGATTTGCTCTTTGTGTGGCACTCTGTCTGGCAATATGCAGAATAAAATAATGAGCATTAAGATTTTTACCTTTACCACCCAAAGGTAGAAAATTATACCCAACTAGTAACAGCACAATATAGAACGTGGTTAAGTTATAAGTAGTGAAAATTAGAAATTCTAGCACAAACAAAATGTGATTAAGCAAGGGAAAAATAATCAATTCTTAACATGAATGAGACATAGAACAATTCACTTAATACTAAAACCCTTCCATGCATACTTTGATACCTTTCAGATTTATAAGGCTATTAAATGTCTTGTAATAACATACGTTTATCATACTAAATTTCAGTTATAATTATGCCACATAAATACAAGACTAGGCTTTGGGATTAATTTTGATTTTTTATTTACTTATCAATTATGTGAACTGTTGCAGGTGAATCATTTTAAAGGTTAATTTTTAAAGACTGAAAAATGTAGACTATGTATGTTATAGTGATGTTGTGAGAATTAAAAGAAATAATGCCTATAAATCCCTCATCACACTGTCTGAGCCAGACTAACCACTCAGGAAATTATATATTGTTATTATTATTCCTGTTACGAGTGATAATTAAACATAATGAGATCTCAGATTACAGAAGTTTGGAGAAAAGAGAGTTTGCCTGCGTAACTCAAAGCACAAGAATGTGAATTTTTTATTAACATTGATTATATACGACTATACATTGCTGACACATTTTAATTCCCAAGAAGGAAGTAACTTTTATATGCTTCATAAAATGCATGATTAGTCTTTTGAAATATGTTCATATTTTCTGTCACTTCCTATTTTGAAATATTGGCAGGCTGACTTTATTTTTAGTTTTGAACCTCAAAATAGCAATATATTTTCAAAATATACAGTTTCCAGAAACAACTTAGCTTTATACATGTACACTTGATAATTACCCAGAACCATGTAAATGATATTGTCTGGCTTGGCCAATGCCAATGAGAGGGTCTTATTTAAGGGATAACAACTTTCCCTCCCCTCACTTCATTAGCCACCGACCAGGAGTCTCTAGATGGGCGATTTGGCAAGCTGACTTTAAATTTAGCTCTCCGGGCACCTGGGTAGCTCAGTCGGTTAAGCGTCCAATTTGGGCTCAGGCCATGATCTCATGGTTGATGAGTTTAAGCCCCACGTGGGACTCTGTGCTCACAGCTCAGAGCCTGGAGCCTGCTTCGGATTCTGTCTCCTCCTCTCTTTGCCCCTCCCCCTCTCGCGTGCTGGCTCCCTCTCTCAAAAATAAGTTAACATTAAAATAATAATAACAAATAAATTTACCTCTCCTATATATTCTCAGACCTTTCCTCACCTCTTTATGGATGTTTCTATCTCACATTGGGGAAAAGAAACTATCATATTCTTCCGTTTTATGTTCTGCCTTTATTAACAATGCTACTCAGTATCATTGAGAGACACTATTTTTCCAAAACTGACAAAGTTAATTAATTAGTGGTCAGGTAAAATTAATGATAGCTCTATACACCTCCTCCTCACAGCCCTTCTTTTTTTCCCCTGAAAGACTGCAGTGAGCTAAAAAAATGGTGGTTTTAAATATTCAGTCTTAATTTTTCAGATTTCTGCCGAAGAAGTGTATTTCTGAAGGTAATAAACAAATATTACATGGAATCTATGTAATCTGTTGCATATAAAGCATCCTGTCTTTCCAAGACAAGGAAAATAAGAGACAGCACGGAAGGAGAGGCAGGGAGAATGGAGAGTGGCTATTGATCACCTGATCTTAACCTGGCATTTTTCCCGAAACCAAAACCAAAGTCAGGTTATTATTTAATTCACTGCCACAAATCTAAGGTATGATCCATTCTTCCTATAATTAGGCTTTCCTTACAGAATGCTTTATACCACAGCTGTAACTAACAGAAATTTATTTAAAGGAGAATTGAGTTAATATTTTAGGAAAGGAGATTAAGTATTCTTTTCTTTCATCTGAAAGGTTTGCCTTTTGGATCTATCAAGTGTGGAGGAATATTTGTCTTTAATTACCCCTGCAGAATGGTTAAAGTCACAAATTCATTTCTGTCTTGTTCTTGTTTTGTTTGTTTGTTTGTTTTGGTTTGGTTTTTTTTTTGTTTTTTTGTCATTGTTGTTTTTGTTTGGTTTGATTTGGTTTAATTCTTTTTCTTTATCCCCTTTTAAAGATGCATGAAGTTGTTCTGGAGGCATTTCAAGCCTTGGATGCAATCAAATCCATCCAGGAAACTGACTTTACCTACTATGTTACACACTTTTGCTACATCAAAAAGGCTGCCTAGTATGATAGCTGAGAAAAATGCCTTGTTCATAAAATAGTCACAGTGAAAATTTTACAATCACATTATTTCAAGGGTAAGAATAAAAAGAGTATTTTTCTTTCCATATACTATGATTTCTGTTCTCACAATTCCTAAAAAATGTAAAACCCACTGTTATTAGATTTTTGGTATAATGTATTATAGACTGCAGTGAATGTTATTTTTAGAAACTGTTCAATAACTGTTGTCTTCTAACAATGACAAATCATTAATGTGGACAAGGATATTCTTCTCCATTTTGTTGTTTTCCTATAACCGTTCAAAAGAGCCCTTTCATTTCCCACTGGTGAGTGAAAAGTTTCTTAAAGAAATGTCATATCGTCCTTCCCTTCTGTGGTCAAAAATTTTTTTCTCATTAATGATGTTTTCACAGCATGCTTATTAAAGTCAGAATGTAAATCAAGTAAAATGAGAATGCATTAATTCAGTTAATCTCAGATAAGTGTGAATGAATAATTTAAAAGTCTAAATGATGGTATACATTTGAAATATATATTCTTTTACTCCCCAATTTAAAAATATTTAGTGAGCACATATTACTGACTGATCTTGTAAAAGTCAAGGGGTCATAGCTAGGAATTAGACATAGCTCAGACTTGAAGTGGCTGACAGCCTTAGAAGGTGAGTCCAATATGAAAATCACTCAAAGTGTTACAGGTGTTATGATGGGAATATCTAGAGTGTGCTATATTAATGAAGGGAATGGAGACCAGGAAAAATCTATACCCCAAAGGGGACAAAAACACTTGTAAAAGCCACACCCCAGAAACACAGTCCCACTAAAGCCTGATTTAATCAAAAGCTGATAGGACACTCCATTCCCCACCGTGCTGCTGGTGCTCAACAACCCTCCCGTATAGAAATAGCAAATTAAAGTTGAATGATATACAAGGTACAAACTCTCTCTCTGGAGCAATAAAAGTGGAATCCACAAAGTCAAGAAGAGAAAAACTAAAGCAAGGACACTGGCAGATATTGAAGTCTGTGGCACCCATGCTGCACTAAACTCAGCCAAACTCCTCCTAGCCAGATTATTATCAAAACTCACATTAGGGGCGCCTGGGTGGCTTGGTCGGTTAAGTGTCCAACTTCGGCTCAGGTCATGATCTCATGGTCAGTGAGTTCGAGCCCCGCGTTGGGCTCTGTGCTGACCGCTCAGAGCCTGGAGCCTGTTTCAGATTCTGTGTCTCCCTTTCTCTCTCTGCCCCTCCCCTGTTCATGCTCTGTCTCTCTCTGTCTCAAAAATAAATAAACGTTAAAAAATTTTTTTAAAAAAACTCACATTAAAGGTCTGGTTACCTGATGACCCCTGTTGGTCTATCTTTTATTAAACGTTATTTTTTTTTTAGAGCAGTTTAAAGTTCACAGCAAAATTGAGCAGGTAAGACAGAGATTTCCCATGTTTACCTCTTGTCACCACACATGTAGAGCCTCTCCCATTAGTAACATTCTTTAATACAGTGACACATTTGTTATAATCAATAAATCCGCACTGACACATCAAATCACCCGAAGTCCATAATTTAAGTTACAATTTACTCTTTGCCATCTACATTTTATGGATTTGGATAAAGGTATAATGACATGTATCCATCATAATGGCATCATGCAGAATAGTTTTACTGCCCTAAAAATCTTATGTTCTCCATCTATTCATTCCTCCTTCCTCCCTCATTCCTGGTAGCCATTGAGCTTTCTATTGTCTCTATGGTTTTGCCTTTTCCAGAATACCATTTAGTTGGAATCACACAGTATGTAGCCTTTTCAGATTGGATTATTCCATTTATTAATGTTCATTTAGGGTTTCTCCATGTCTTTTCATGACTTGATAGCTCATTTGTTTTTAGTGCTGACTAATATTTCATTGGATAAATCAGAGTTTACTTGTCCATTCATCTGCTGAAGGACATCTACATTTCTTCCGAGTTTTGGCAATTATAATTAAAGCTGCTATAAACATCCATGTGCAGACTTTATCATGGATACAAACTTTCATCTCCTTTGTGTAAATACGAGGTAAGTATTGGATCGTCTGGTAACAGTATGTTTGGTTGTGTAAGAAACTGCCAAACTGTCTTCCAAGTTGGTTTATCATTTTGCATTCCCATCAGCAATGAAGTCACTCCACATCCTCTAAAAGGATCTTGAGTAGCCACAGTATCACACTAGCAGTGAGCACACCCAGCTCCCAGATCTTGGTTTCTATCACCATCCTGCAATTTAAAAAAAAAATCAATGATCCTTAAGAAAGGATTTCTTGACTCTATGGTTGGGACAGGCATTATATAGGATAAGCTTGGAACATCTGTGCCAATAAAAAAAACAGGAAAGTGTCCATAAAACAACATGATGTGATATATCAAAAAGACACAGAAACCAACCTAAAAAGGCTTCCAAAGACCAAGGCTGGAAAAACTGGAGCAAAAAATAAATAAATAAATAAATAAATAAATAAATAAATAAATAACATACTACTAGATTATAAGACAACATGACTGTGCCTTGACTGATATATTTTCTAAAAATTGAGAAGCAACAACCCAATAGGAATACAGAGAAAGATATAAACAAACAGGAAAAAGAAACACAAATGATGCTTAAACATATGAACATATGTTCACCTTATTCATAGTAAGGCAAATGCAAATTGCAATTAATGCAATTAATTGCTATCATTGGTTACAATTCTTCATTTAACATATTGGTAAACATTTGAAATTTTGAAAATACATACAGTGGTTGAAGCTGTGGATAAACAGTATTCTTATGGTTATGTAACAACCAATGCAAAATGCAACAACTTCCTTGGAAGGGAGCTTGGCATTTTCTAGAGAATTATTTAAGAATTTATCCTTTGATCAAGAAATCCCACTTCTGGCAATCCATTCCAGCATTACTCTGGCACAAATATAAAATGATTAATGAACAAATATATTCTCTTAAACACTGCTGGTAACAGCAAAAGTCTTGAAATAACCCATGTTGCCCATAGGGAAGTGGTTGAATAGACATGACACATCCATGTAATATACTGTTATGCAGCTACCAAAAGGAATACTGCAACACATTGTTTCCACCATATATCATCAAACAAAGCAAAATAATATTCAGAAGACTGCCTATATTTTTCTAGTGTGAAAAATAAGCTGTGCATAAATATGTGTTTATACATTTATGTTGTCTTAAAGGAAAAATGAAGAGAAACCAAAAACTATGCAAAATGCTTACATATAGGATGAAGGATAAAAGATAGGAGAATCTTTTTGAATGCAATTTGTATACGTTTTATTCTAAACCATACCATCATTTTTCATAACAAAGACATAATTACACTATCCCTCCCTTATCTGCTGGACATATCCCATGTTCCAAAGACACCCACTGGATGCTTGAAACCACTTATCTTGTATTTTCTTGCCCTCAGACCTAGGAGTAGCCATTTCTGCAATTAATCCTAGTTTTTCCAAGAATAGCATTTAGAAATCAAGATCTGGACTCTGGGTATGTTTGTTGCTGCTAGATGTCAAAGCCTTCAGGTGCTCTCACGAGAGAGATAGAAAATATATAAACTATTGCATCTACTTATTATATTTGTATGTATATATGTATATATATATTATCCAATTGTAGAATTGGATATAATGTCTGCAATACATTTTAATCTATGCAGAGTAGAGTAACACTATAATCTCCAGAAATGATCAAGACAGAAGAATTTTCCAGATAAACTCCAAGACTTCAAATGTCTTAAGAAAATTAAAAATGCTCAGCATACTTTAATTTGGACCAAAATAAAATAGTGCTTGGGACCAGTGATTTTAAAAATATCGACATACATATAAAATCAATTATTTTGATTTATTTCATTTAATTCACATGTTTGCAAATGCTGAACTGCTCAAATATAATAACACTAAAAATGATGTTGTGTGAATAA
Source organism: Neofelis nebulosa (assembly GCF_028018385.1). Lineage (NCBI taxonomy): Eukaryota > Metazoa > Chordata > Mammalia > Carnivora > Felidae > Neofelis > Neofelis nebulosa. The sequence continues at coordinate 9,331,357 of NC_080794.1, forward strand.
TTTGACTACACTTATGAAATATGTGTATGGGAAATTATGAAATATGTCAAAGGGCTTTGTATATTCACCTCTGAGTTGATGATCGATATTTATGAAATTGTGCTGACTAGACACAGAAATTTATATTCAGAAGTACATACTCAATCAATAGCCAGAGTCACATAAAGCAGAAAAAGCCATTGTCCTTAGTGACACAATCATCAAACATAATTTATTAAAGGCTTTTCTGTGTGAGATGCTGATGAGGTGACCTGAGAGGTGTGCTTTTCAAATGCAAGGATTGCAAATTGAGGTTTGAAGCATTGATTCCCCAGATAAAAATATAATGCAGTACGTATGGGACATGAACTAACAAATACGCTTAGGCATAAAATGTTGCTGCATAATTATAGATATACCTGAAATTAAAGAATTAACAATAGGACCTAATTTTTGCCAGGTAAATCTCAGCAATGAGGTGAAATGAACAAATTTGTAGGAAAAAAAAATTACCAAACAGACTCAATACTGATTCAATTTAAAAGGTGAGCCGAAAAAAAATAAATGAGCTTCTTTTGTATTTTACTTTATTTTTTAAGTGTATTTATTTATTTCCAGAAGAGAGAGCAGGGCAGGGGTAGAAAGAGAGGGAGACAGAGACTCCCAAGCAGGCTCTGTGCTGTCAGCACAGAGCCTGACACGGATCTCAGTCCCAGGAACCGCGAGATCATGACCTGAGCCAAAACCAATAGTCAGACATTTCAACCGACTAAGCCACCCAGGCACCGCAAGAATAGTATTTAGAAATGAAGATCTGGACTCTGTGTGTGTTGGTGGCACATGTCACAGCCCATAGGCACTCTCGGGGAAAGATAGAAAATACATATGCTATCCAATGTAGACACACAATCTCTATTTTGTAAATTAGTTTTCACTGTTGCTCACTTATAGCAAATAAGTTGGAAACAAATTTACCAACTAGGGTATAATGTGGAAGTACAGTTATCTTTATCTTCAGCATTATTGTTTCTAGTCAAGGATACAAATTTCCCAAAGTTACTTCTGTTACTTGTTCTTTTTCCACTCTTTCAGTGATCTTATGTCACACATTTATAATACAGTTGGATTCATGTGCCAGTCTGGATTACACCCTGGGATCCTCTGACATCTTATTTTTATTGTTGTTTTTGTTATTGTCATTTTGTATACAGTTAAATTTATCCTTTGTAATGTCGAGTTCTATGGGGTTGACAAATGCATAGGGATGTATCCACAAGCTTCGTATCTTACAGAACAATGTAATCACTAATAATTCCCCCGTGTGGCACGCTAATACTAAGCCCCTACCAGATCTCTCACATTCTGGCCACACTGATCTGTTTTCCATCTCCACATTTCATCTTTTACAGACTGCTTTATAAATGGAATTACATACAATATAGATTTCTGGGTCTGGGCTTCACTTCTTAATATGTGTTTAAGTTTCATACATGTATGTTCACATGTGAGGAAACATCTTGCTCTGTTTAAAAATTTCTGAGTAGAATTCCAATGTGTGGATGGTCCAGAGTTTATCTGCCCACCCACTGAAGGATATCTGGGTTGTTTCTTGATCTTGATAATGAATAAAGCTGCTATAAACATTCATACACATATTTTCATAGGAGCATGTTCACTTGGTTAATAACTAGAAGTTTCTTTATTGATTTAGTTGAAAGTCTGTTTAATATTATTTAAGAAACTGCCAAAGTGCCTTCCAAAATGGCTGTACCATTTTACATTCTCACCAACAATAAATGATGTGAATAAACTATTGTGTGCTGTGCCTTATCCTCGCAATTATTTGATATTATAACTAACCCCCCATCTAGTCCAATAAGTGCGTAACAGAATCTAATGTGGATCCTTATTTGCATTTCCCCAATGATAAACATAGTTGAGCATTTTTTCGTAAGTGTATTTAGAACCTGCATTTCTTCTTTTGTGAAGTGTCTATTCATGTCTTTTGTCTATTTGTAGTTTTTTTTTTTTTATTGCTCACTTTTAAGAGTGCTGTAAATATCCTGGATATTCCCTACACATATTTTGTATTTATTTGGCATGACCAGATGAAAAATGAGGGATAGTTATACAATTAATTATTATACATCCAAAACGGTTTCCTTTCATGAGTCATGTTTCCTCATGCATTTCAAAACATGATTGTTATTTCATAATTAAAACACATCATGGTGTAAAAGAAAAGGAACACTTGGTGAAGCTATGTTAAATGATTTGGACAACTTCAGGAGAAGAATATTTAATACACACTTGGTGTTTGCCAAAATATTTTTAATCAGTAGTAAAGTTGGGTGTTGGATAAGATCTAGAATTCACATAATTCTATATTGACAATCCAATTCTTTGTGTAAACTCAATTTCCTATTTGATTTAATGAGGCTGAGGTAATAAAACATGACAAACAGATAACAAGAAGGTAAAGGTATAGGCTAATCTTATTCCAAAACACTAAAGCAAAAGTCCTTAACAAAACATCAGTAAACATAGTACAGAAATATATGAAAAAAGACAAATATTATAACTAATTTGGCTTATTTCACAAACCAAATCTAGATTTAGTATTCCAGGATTTTTCAATGTAAATTACCAAAGTGAGAAAACAAATTTTAAACATTTACTAATCACATCAATAAGATACACACACACACACACACACACACACACTCACACACGAAGAAATTAAATATCTATGTGAGCTCAAAACTTTTATTTATTTTTGTTTTTATTTAAATTCCAGTTAGTTAACACAGATTATAATATTAGTTTTGGGTGTATAAGATAGTGATTCAACACTTCATACAACACCTGGTGATCATCACAAGTGCACTCCTTAATCCCCATCACCTATATCACCCATCGCCCCACCCACTTCCCTTCTGGTCACCTCAGTGTGTTCTCTACAGTTAAGAGTCTGTTTCTTGGTTCACCTCTTTCCCCCCACCCCACTTTGCTTGTTTATTTTGTTTCTTAAATTCCACATATGAGTGAAATCTTAACAATATTTGTCTTTCTCTGACTGATTTGTTTCACCTAGCATTATATTCTCTAGCTCCATCCACATCATGGCAAATGGCAAGATCGCATTCTTTTTGATGGTCTGTATTCCATTGTGTATATATACCACTTCTTTATCTATTCATCAGTCGATGGACACTTGAGGAGTTTCCATAATTTGGCTATTGTAGATAATGCTGCTATAAACATCAGGGTGTATGTGTCCCTTCAAGTTAGTATTTTTGTATTCTTTGGGTAAATACCTAGTAGGGCAATTGCTGGGTTATAGGGTAGTTCTATTTTTAACTTTTTGGGGACACTCCATAGTGTTTTCCAGAGTGGCTGCACCAGTTTGCATTCCCACCAACAGTGCAAGAGGGTTCCCCTTTCTCCACATCCTCACCAACATCTGTTGTTTCTTACGTTGTTGATTTTAGCCATTCTGACAGTTATGAGGTGATATCCTATAGTGGTTTGATTTCTATTTCCCTGATCAGTGATGTTGAGCACTCTTTCATGTGTCTGTTAGAAATGTATATGTCTTCTTTGGTAAAATGTCTGTTTATATCTTCTGCCCATTTTTTTGACTGGATTATTTGTTCTTTGGGTGTTGAGTTTTGCAAGTTCTTTATATATTTTCGATACTATCCCTTTATCAGACATGTCATTTACAAATATCTTCTCCCATTCCATCGGTTGCCTTTTAGCTTTATTGATTGTTTCCTTCACTGTGCAGAAGCTTTTTATTTTGATGGAAGTCCTCATAATTTATTTTTGCTTTCGTTTCCCTTGCCTCAGGAAACACATCTAGTAAGAAGTTGCTATGGCCAATGTCAAAGGAGTTACTGTGTTCAAGGATTTTAATGGTTGTAAGTCTCACATTTAGTTCTCACATTTAGTTCTTTGATCCATTTTGAATGTACTTTTGTGTGTGGTGTAAGAAAGTGGTCCAGTTTATTCTTTTGTACGTTGCTGTCCAGTCTTCCCAACACCATTTGTTGAAGAGACATTCATCTTTCCATCAATATTCTTTCCTTCTTTGTCAAATATTAATCGGCTGTATAGTTGTGGGTTCATTTGTGGGTTTTCTATTCTGCTCTGTTGATCTATGTGTCCGTTTTTGTGCTAACACCATACTGTCTTGATCACTACAGCTTTGCAGTATAACTTGAAGTCTGAAATTGTGATGCCTCCAGCTTCGTTTTCTTTTTCAGGTTGCTTTGGCTATTTGGCAACTTTTGTGGTTCCATACAAATTTTAGGATTGTTTTTTCTAGCTCTGTAAAAAATGCTGTTGGTATTTTGATAGAGATTGCATTAAATATGTGGATTGCTTTGGGTAGCATAGCTATTTTAATAATATTCTTCCAATCCGTAAGCATGGAATGTCTTTCGATTTCTTAGTGCCATCTCCAATCTTTCACCAGCATTTTATAGTTTTTGGAGTATAGATCTTTCAACTCCTTAATTTGGTTTATTCCTAGGTATGTTATTATTTGGGGTACAATTGTAAGTGGGATTACTTTATTAATTTCTCTTTCTGCTGCTTCATTATTGGTGTATAAAAATGCAACAGCTCAAAACTTTTAGAAACTTCAAAATGTATTGGAAAAGAAAACTGTTTTTGGCCTTTTGATAGCCTTTCCTTTACCTTTAGAGAACTCCTTCTTCAAAAGTAACTTAAGGAATTTGTTGGACCAAAATTAAATGAAAGTCTTGATGAATTAGCTAAGTGCTGACAGAGATTGTTTGAGTGATGTCTTATTGATAAGGTGCAGCTACCCAGAAAACAGAAACGAGTAACATGCTGATGTGGGGCTATGTATTTAGCAATGAATAAAAGCTTAAGAGACTACAGATCTTATGCCTTTCCTGAGCTGAGCTGAGGTGGTTGATATCCACTCAGAGCCATCTATGTTAACAATGGGGTCTCTAAGTACAATATGGTTTGGGGACATCGGAAGCTGCACATGTGGATCAAGAATCCTCTGCTATGTTATCACTATACATCCATGTAGTTTCTCTTTACTATTTCTTAAAGCTACATTAAACTTGGTGATGAGTGAAGTCTGTAGCAGCCCATGGATTTGAGTATAAATTTAAACCCACATTTCCTATTCATTCAAGCCATGTGCAAACTGATGAAGGATGTATCCTAAATTTACTAAGAGGTCATCTTCAAAAAATAAAGTAAATGACATCTTTAATACTGAAAAATGTAAGCTTTCACATCTGAGTTTAATATGAAAAAAAAAAGGAAACTACCATTTCTATTCAATATTTAACGTTAGGTACTTACCAGTGTAATGAAAAGACAAAGAAAAAATGTAAAGAATGAAAAGGAAGCATTAATATTGTCATTTTCACAGATAATGGAATCGTATATGTAGAACAATTTTTAAAAATTTTAAAGTTTATTTTTTTTTGAGAGGGAGACAGAAGGCGAGCAGGAGAGGAGCATAGAGAAAGTGAGACACAGAATCTGAAGCAGGTTCCAGGCTCCAAGCTGTCAGCACAGACCCTGATGAGGGGCTCAAACCCATGAACTGTGAGACCTGAGCTGACCTGACCTGAGCTGAAGTCAGGCACCTAACTGGCTGAGCCACGCAGGTGCCTCTGTAGAACAATTTTAAAATCTACATGTAAAATATTAAATGTAAAAAATGGGTTTGGCAAGTTTACTGAAACCATATCTATATCCAGAAATAAATGCATTTCTGTTCACCATTGGGATAAATGAGAAAATGAAAAAAAAAAAAGCCTTAAATATCATTTGCAGAGGCACCAAATATGAACTAAGTGGGAAGAAGTATAACAGAAACATTAAAAAATTAGTACAAAAGTAAAGTGACTCTAAATAAATAAAACAATACATTGGATGTTTCAATATTGTAGAAATATCAATTTTCCTCAAATTGATCTACAGATTCAGTATGATCCCAATCAAAATCTTAACAAGATTTGTAAAAATTTATAAGCTAATTATAAATTTTTGTTATTAAAATTCAAAGGATCAAATTCAGCCTGAACTACTTCAAAGAAAATTTTAGAAGTTGAGGATCTATTTTACCAGCTGTTATGATTTATTGTAAGAGCATTAATTAGTACAGTATGATATTGGTACAAATATAGACAAATCAAACTATAGAACTTAATAGAGAATTCAAAAACACAGCTGCACATATAGACACTAGATTTTAATTTTGAAAACATGACTGTGAAGAACAGTAAGGAATTGACTTACTGTTTAATAAATATTTTAATAAATATTTCTGGATCAATTGGATAACCAGGTGGAAAAAAATAAAACCCCACTTTTGGGAAATGTTCCAGATTCAGGATCAGCAATTTTTTTTTTTTTTTTTACAGGGCAAGATAACAAATATTTTATGCTTTGGAGCCAAGTCACATCCACAGATATTATATAGGTGCTTATATAAGCCACTTATAATGTAACTATTTAAATATGTAAAAAGCATTTTTAGCTCACGAGACATACGTACACAAGAACCAGGCATCTGGTTGGATTTGGCTCTTGAGTTTGCTGGCAAGCCAATGAGAAGGATGGACTACCTAGTATAAAAATAGGCAAAGACCTTGAACAGTCACTTCATAAAAGATGATATCTATATGCTCAAAATCAGGAATAATCAGAGAAATGCAAGTTAAGTCAAAATATATTTGATTGCATAATTCCAAGATAGGCACACACTAAAACTACGGACAATGTCACGTGTTGAGGGAGTGGGTGTGGAAAAACTGGAAAGTTTTTGTATAAGCAAAAGTGCAAATTAATACATTTTGAGAAAATGTTTGACATTTGTATTTAACTTGATTGTGTGAACACCAAAATACTTAACAGTTTTACTCCTGGGCATGCATCCGACAAATAAGCATACATATTTGATCCAAAATACATGTACAAGGATGTTTACAGCAACATTGTTTATAATTGGCACGATCTAGAAAAGCTCAAATGTCTCCTTACAAAAGAAAGGATAAATAATTTCTGTGAAGTTCATCTTTGCTTTTCCTTTGTGTTAGGGAGGTTTCTGTATATTATCCTTCTATTACCAGTAGGAATTCCCTGTTTGTTTCTAAAAATAATTAACTTCCTTATTTCCTTGTTTGTGATATTTTCATTATCTTATCTAGGAATTTTTTAGTATCAGATAACTACAGTAGACATAAATATTGCTTAAGTTTGTCTTTTATTGTATGGGTAGAGATTTGTTTTTCCAACTCACAGCTTTTAGCCAGTGTAATGGTAAGGTACAAAAATTATTCCTTGGTTCTCATCATTTACCCTAGATGCACTATCTCTGGGTGGATGACTTATTTTGAAAATATGACTTGGTCAACTCCAGCTGAATGTGTCTAGGTCCTATTTTGAATCCCTTCACAGTATTCATTTCTGGAAAGAGAACTCTGTATTATGAATGTCTACTTCTGACATCACTTAAATGAAGCAAATTATATTTTATCACCTAGATACTCATCTCTAAAGTTTCAAGCCTGGTTACATTTTTTTTTTGAAATGTTATAGTAAAATCATTAAGGATGGAAACTGAAGAAATCAACAAACTGATCCTAAACAAAAGGCATTAATGAAAAACATTTGCGGCAGAACTTTACATGGGGGTCAAATTAAGAAAAGTCATAAGAATGCTATCAAAAATTGCCAGTAGGCAGTGATTTCTCTTATAAATAGGTAGCCACTGTCAAGGGTACTCCCCTCCAAATTATTTCCTATGAGTTTAACGAGAAATCATTACAATTTGACAATTGATAAATTTTGATAAATTTTTAAAAAGTTAGCTAACACAAGTAGAAAGGTATCAGGGATATTAAAAAAATGCACTCTTGGAAGCTCAAATTTTGAAATAAGTATGAGTTGCTAGTGTTTTTTTTTTTAATTTTTTTTTAACGTTTATTTATTTTTGAGACAGAGAGAGACAGAGCATGAACAGGGGAGGGGCAGAGAGAGAGAGGGAGACACAGAATCGGAAGCAGGCTCCAGGCTCTGAGCCATCAGCCCAGAGCCCGACGCGGGGCTCGAACTCATGGACCCTGAGTTGCTAGTTTTTAATATTTTGAAACATGAAAAGTATGAATAGCTAGGGGTGCCTGGGTGTCTCAGTCAATTAAGCCTCTGACTTCAGCTCAGGTCATGATCTCACAGTTCGTGGGTTCGAGTCCCATGTCAGGCTCTGGGCTGATGGCTCAGAGCTTGGAGCCTGCTTAAGATTCTGTGTCTCCCTCTGTCTCTGCCCCTCCCCTGTTCATTCTCTCTCTTTCTCTCTCTCTCTCTCTCTCTCTCTCTCTCTCTCTCTCTCTCTCTGTCAAAAACAAGTAAATAAACATTAAAAATTATTTTAAAAAGTATGAATAGCTAAAACTAAAATTTAAAACTAATTTTATAGACAGACTTTTATGATGTCTGCATGAAGGCTACTTTTGTACTTCAATAATAAGCAGTCAATTGCACAGTTGCCCAAAAGGACTTGTGTGCAAGGTTACAATATAAAAACAGTAAATAATGCTCTACCCTCCTATTCCTATATGCAAATAGAAAATGGGAGGGGGGCGGGGAAGGAACAATTGCAAGAAAATGTTTTTCATTTCCAAGTCACAGACCTCTAAGAATCTGTGACAGATGTTCCTGAGTTTTGGATCACATAGAGGCAGACTAAGAAAAGGGTTAGAGAAGAGGGTGTGTACCTAGCAGTTCATCTTGGAAAACACTATTAACACAGTAGAGCAATTGAAGTAGGAAAGAGAAGGAAGCCAGAGAAGGCTGTGTTAGTCAAGACAGTCACAACATCTTGGCAACTCGAGTTCAATCCAACTGACCAGCTCTGGGAGATAGTGTGCACCGTGCTTTGCAATAACCTCAACCGAGGTATGAGAAAACTGATATATCTGCCCACCAAATCCCTGTCTCTTCTTGGTTTAGCGCTGCTTCTGAAAGCATTAAGTTGCTTCCAGGTTGCCCCGTACAGATTCCATATGTCTTTCTGCTGCCAGATAAAAAATTCTGCAGCAGTAATCCACATGTGATCTCACTAGGTGGCCTTTGACACGTAGGGATACAGCGGGATCCTGACAGTGTCTGTTTCGATTCATCTGGCACATAACTTGGTACATTCATGTCCCCTGTTAGAGATGTGCTGTCCTTTCTTGTTTTCCAAAGGGAGACATGTAACAACTAAAAATAGTTAATGACAGGGGCACCTGGGTGGCTCACTGGGTTGAGCATCCGACTCTTGATTTCAGCTCAGGTCAGGATCTCACAGTTCGTGAGTTTGAGCCCCACATCAGACTCTCTGCTTTCAGTGCAGAGCCTCCTTGAGATTCTCTATCTCCCTCTCTCTTTCTGCCCCTCCTCTGCTTGTGCATGTGCGAGCACGTACCCTCTCTCCCTCTTCCTCTTTCTCTCAAAGTAAACAAACTTTAAAAAAATTAAATTCATATTTAAAAAATTAATCACAATAGTAGGATAAGTGGAAGAAGCCAAGTTCCCCACTATTTAAGGCGATCTTGAGAATGTAATTAATATTTATAACTTCCCCCTCTACCAACTATTCCATATCTCTTATCCTTGGCATATCTGGTGGTTTAAGTTGCTTATTGAATGGAGTACCCAGATCTTCTTCCCTCGTGGCCTAGATCCCTGGTTATTCTGCTTCATGGGACATGGTAATTGTCATTTCCTATTTATGTTATAGAGACACTTTTCTTTGTTTTATGTTTATTTATTTATTTGTTTTGAGAGGAACAGAAAAAAGAGGAAGCATGAGTGAGGCAGGGGAAGAGAGAGAGGTAGAGAATCCCAAGCAGTCTCCTCACTGTCAGCATGGAGCCCTTCATGGGGCTCTAACTCATGAACTGCTTGATCATGACCTAAGTCAAAATCAAGAGTCCAATGCTCAACTGACTGAGACACACAGGCGCCCCTAGAGACACTCTTCTTTGCTTTCAATATGTAGAAACAACAGTATGAGGATAAAGTTTAGTAATTCCTTTTTCTCCTGTCTACTGGCAGAGATAGCCTAAAATAACTACATAAGTGGTATAGTTTAGATTTAGCATTTCCCATACTCTAGCCATTGGTAAAGAGTCCCATTTGGAAATAGCAGAACCTATTACAAGTTTGGCAAGAACAACTTCCCCAAGTGTTTCACTGGGAGTTCCGGTGAAAGGGGTCTGTCTTTACTTTCACCCTTTGGATTTAGGACCCATGCAATTTTGTGAATGGTCATTAGTTCAACATACATGTCATATACTGAAGAATAATATCCTAAGCCCTCATGGTGTAATCCCCAGCTGCTATCTTACCTGAACATTCTGATGTTGTATTCAGTTGACTGCTTTGTAGGAAAAACCAGAGAATTCTATGTATATACATTGTCACATACCTATTCTTCTGAGTCCCTTGGTAAGAGTGACATTAGGCAGGATCCAATGATTAAAAAATAGGACACTTGGGTAAACTGTGCTGGCTGAGGTATTGTAAGTGAAAAAGGAAATCCATACCAAGAATAGATATAAATCTCAAAGATTAATTACTTCCCTGTTCAGAATTAAAATTTTCTAATGAAATCAACTTTCATTCAATTGATTAATCAGACTGCTTAGAGGAAGAGTACCATTTAATGGCTCAACATTGGTCTACGCTGATGACCCTTTATTTTTCACCCTTTATTGTTATAAGTAGATGAACTATGGGGTCATTGCACAAGCCCTGGAATGCATAAATGGAAGCCACCTCTGTAGGTATGGTTACATATGCTGGATCAGTCACGCTATTGATCTAGCTCTTCAGGTAATTCTCTCTGGTGGCTGCTTTCTGGTGAGCAGCCATATGAGACCCACCCCACAGCATTATACACATGCCCATTTCCATAGGTGAATCCACATGCCTCTTTCCTTGACTTCTTAGTCACAAATCATTTTATCTTCTTCCTTCCAGTCCCTGATTAAACAAAAAGGTATTGAACACTACCCAGAATTCATGAATATCTTTACCAGAGCCCCTTTTTTTTCCTCTACAGCAAGTTGATGAAAATGTATCTCTAGACAGAAGTGCATAGCATGGCATCTGCCTCTATGTGAGGGAGAGCAAATTGGAATCTAGAGGCTGTTTGTAATCTAATTTTGAAAGATAGCCATCCTATCAAAGTTTCCATGTTCTATTCATTGCATTAACACCAACCTCAAGGGGATTATATGGGGCTATGAATATCAAGAGGTAGTGGTCAAGTTGCCTACCACAACAAACTTAATCAGAAAAAACAACCTCTTCTAAATGGATCTTGAGAGGTTCTGAGGGGCCAACCTATGTTGAAATTCAAGAAATTGCTGGAGAAATTTTGTGATGTTCCCTTTACTATGGCTCTTTGTGCAATTAGCTAGAATGATCCAAAGTTGAGGTTCCACAGATGTAGTAAAGATGTAAGGAAAACAGGGGAAGGTCACTGACCAAACAGGCAAAAATATATATGATCAATAAGGGCAGAAGAATATCTATTAGAGAAATATTGTAAAACATTTGTTGACAGAGCAAAAACTTACTACAGGATAATTTTGCTTTCTCTCTCTTTCTTCTTTCTTTCTTTCTTTCTTTCTACCTCTTTTCATTTCCCATGGAAGGTGTTTGATTATATATTTTTTATTTTCTTACCTAATAAGGAAATAGAAGATAAACTAATAGACATCTTGTTTTATTTACGTTGAGTTTCACTTGAAATACATAAATATAGAACTTGGTTAAAATGATTACAATAATAAAACAGACCGCAAAGAGTCTCTATAATTCTTTGCTTAAAAACATTTCTGTTTTAGACAGTTTAGTATTTACCTATTTAAAAAAAAAACACCATAATGATGGATACACGTCATTATACATTTGTACAAACCCACAGAATGCACAACACCAAGAGTGAACGGTAGTGTAAACCATGAGCTTTGGATGGTGATGATGTATCAGTGTAGGTTCATCATTTGTAATGAACACACCACTTTGGTGGAAGATGTTGATAATATGGAGACTGAGCATGTGTGGGGACAGGAAGCAGGTGGGAAATCTCAGTTTCCTCCTTTCAATTTTGCCACAAACCTTAAACTGCTCTAGAAACTATGATCTTAAAGGAAAAGAACTCATAGACAGTGTTTTTGAGATAAGCAAAAAAATTGGCACCATACATAAGCGTATGTTTACAAGTTAAAGACATCCTGACTCATGTCATAAATGTTCAAACGGTATAAGTTATTTTGGGCCTCTTTTTATTATTTAAATTCAAGTTAGTTAACATACAGTGTACTCTTGGCTTCAGGAGTAGAACCCAATGATTCATCTCTTACATATGACACCCAGTGCTCATCCTGAAAAATATCCTCCTTAATGCCCATTTAGCCCATCCCCCCACGTACCACCACCACCCCTCTCCACCAGCAACCCTTAGTTTGTTCTCTGTATTTAAGTGTCTTTTATGGTTTGCCTCCCTCTCTGTTTTTATCTTATTTTTCATTCTCTTCCCCTATATTATGATAGCAGCATCTTGCTGGATATAACATAACTCTAGTATTTGATGGTTTACAGACATGGAAATGCGACATGTTCCTGTATGTTGAGTAAATGTTTCTGATTTACTGATATTAATATTTTGCCATAAATCTGAAATTTAGTTCACAGTCTTTCCCCAGAATTAAGTATTATTTTATACATTGTGAGGTGGTGAATTTATAAAGGTTTGGTTCAGGTAAAGAATTAAAGCAAAAAGTTATTTAAGGAGAAAGATTTATTTGGGGGAGGGAATGTCTTAAAGAATCTCATGGAAAGCTGAAGAAAGGTTGGAAGGTCAAGAATGACTTGAGAGTCATATGCCATAACCAGGGTATTAAGGAACCATTGCTTTATCTGTAATTAAGAAAATTTCATGATTGGGCACTTGGGTGGCTCAGTTGGTTAAGCGTCCAACTTTGGCTCAGGTCATGAGTTCCAGCCCTGAATCAGGCTCTGTACTGACAACTCAGAGCCTGGAGCCTGCTTAGGATTCTGTCTCCCTCTCTCTCTGCCTCTCCCCAGCTCACATTCTGTCTCTCTCCTGAAAAACAAACATTGAAATTTTTTTAATTAAAAAAAAAAGAGAAAATTTCATGATCAAGAGGCAACTGCAGATAAACCAAGCATATCCACAACAGTAAATATAATCAGAAATGGCAGAAAAAGCTTACCATACGTAGTGTAGGTTTCTATCAATTTGTGTCTTTTTCCAAGTTATTGTTTTTTACTTATTCTTTTCATTGCCTTATTTCACTAAGACCTCAAGCACCATGATGACTTTTGTGATCCTGATCTTGGAAGGAAAGCTCTCAACTTTCCATCTCTAACTATCATGTGACTTGTAGGTATTCACAACCTTTATTAATTAATAATGTTATATTCTACTTTTAGTTTTCGGAGGGTATTCTTCATCAACGGGTATTAACTTTTAAGAAATAGGTTTGCCTTCTAAATTTACTGAGATGATTACGTGATTTCCCCTCATTTCTGTTAATGTAGCAAATCCCATTGTTTGAAAGTCAAATGTTAGACTCACAGGAGCATAAATAGGACATGACATATACATATTCTGGATTTGATATGCTAATACTTTGTTAATATTTTTGTAGATGTATTTGTGATTGTTATAACCATGTCAAGTTTTTATTTTAAAGTTATTCTGGCTTAAAAATGATTTGACAGTGGATTCTACCTCCTCTATTATCTCTAATATCTAAAGATATTTCTGTAAGGTTGATATATCTCTTGCTTACACATTTGACAGAAGGCACAGGCAAGAAAAGAAAAAAATGCATACTAGACTCCATTAATATTTTTAAAGAATTTGTTAAAAGATACCATTAGCAGAGTTAAAAGGCAACCCACAGAATGGGGGATCATATAGCTGATAAGGGATTAATGTCCAGAAGACATAGAAAACTCTCGAAATGCAACAACAACAACAACAACAACAAACAACTCAATTTAAAAATGGGTGAAGAACTTGAATAGATATTTCTACAAAGAATATATACAAATGACTGGTAAGCATATGGAATAATGTCCAAATCACTGATTATTGGGGAAATGCAAATCAAAACTTCCAATTCCACCTCACATATATTAGGATGGCTACTGTCAAGGGACAAAAAAGACATGAAAAAAAAAAAGAAAGGAAAAAAAGAAAGGAAACAAGTGACAAACGTTAGCAAGGATGTGGAGAAATTGAATCACATGTGCACTGTTGGTAGGGGGGTGAGATGGCACCACTGTGGGTGAAAACAGTATGATAGGGCCTCAAAAAATAAAAATAGAATGACAACATGATCTAGCAATTACACTGCTGAGTGTATGCCCAAAAGAAAGGAAACGAGGGTCTCGAAGAGATGGTTATACACCCATGCTCATAACAGCATTGTTCACTATAGCTTAAATGTGGAAGCAACCTAATCATTCATTGGCAGATGAATGGATAAGCAAAATATGGCATATTGTCCAATTCTTCCTTAAAAAGGAAGAATATCCTGACATATGCTACAACATGGATGAAACTTGAGGATGTTATGCTAATCTAAATAAGCCAGACACAAAAAAGACAAATAATATATGATACCCTTTATATGGGGTACTTAGGGTACTCAAACTCATAAAGACAGAAAGTAAAACGGTAGTTGTCAGATGCTGGGGTGGGTGGTAAGAGGAGTTATTTTTTAATGTGTGTACAATTTCAGATTTGCAAGATTAAAAGAATTCTGAGGATGGGGTGGTGATGGTAGCACATTATGAACATATTCAATACCACAGAACTGCACACTTAAGAAGTGTTAACATGGTAGGTTTTATATCTATTTTATAACAATTAAAAAAGGATCGGAGAAAGCAATACCTACTGAAATATTTAAAAGTTTAAAAAAGGCAATGAGTTAGAAATACTACATATAAAAGTTAATGTCAAGGAAACCAGACAAACACAATAGAGGAAATCAACAAATATCAAATTCATTGATTTACTGCATTTTGATAAATGTTAAAGACTAATTAAATTCATAAATAAGTATATAGGATCCACAAAGGGTAAGAGATTTCCGTTATTAGGAATTAAAACGTGTCATCCCATCATCTCAAAGAAATTAAAATCATTGCATCTGTTAATCCAATACATTTGAAAAACTGAAAGAAATGGAAAACATTATTTAAAATAATATAGCAAACCAAAAGAAAAAAAGGAAAGAAAAAGGAAAGAAAGAAAGAAGGAAAGAAAAGAAAAAGAAACCACAAACAGAAAGCACAGACGGTCCTATGTCAATAAAGTATAAAGTAATTTGATTCAAAAGTAAAAACCACCAGACAAACAAAACTCTTCAGTGACAAATTCTGTCAAATATGTAAGCAAAGAGATAAATGAACCTTACATAAATATTTTTGGAGAATAGAAAAGGTAGAATCCACTTGCAAATCATTTTTAAGCCAGAGAAAATTTACAATGAAAACTTGACAATGGGGCACCTAGATGGCTTGGTCCATAGAGAATGTGGCTCTTGATCTCAGGGTGGTGAGTTCAAGCTCCATGTTTGGTGTAGAGATTACTTACATAAGTAACCTTGGTTTATTTATTTTTTTGTTCCAAGTTTTTATTTAAATTCAAGTTAGTTCACATATAGTGTATTGGTTTCAGGAGTAGAATTTAATGATTCATTATTTACATATAACACCCGGTGCTCATCACAAGTGCCCTCCTTAATCCCCATCACCCATCTGGCTCATCCCCCACCCACCTCCCTTCCATCAACCGTTAGTTTGTTTTCTATAGTTAAGAGTCTCCAGGGACACCTGGGTGGCTCAGTCAGTTAAGCATCCAACTTCAGCTCAGGTCATGATCTTGCGGTTCACAAGTTTGAGCCCCATGTTGGGCTCTGTGCTGACAGGTCAGAGCCTGGAGCCTGCTTCAGATTCTGTGTCTTTTACTCTGTCTCCGCCTCTCCCCCCTCTTTACGCTCTCTCTCAAAAATAAATTTAAAAAAAAATTTTAAATTAAAAAAAAAAAAGTCTCCAGGACACCAGGTTGGCTCAGGGTTAAGTGTCCCACTGATTTCAGCTCAGGTCATGATCTCACAATTCATGAGACCTGCACTGACAGTTTGGAGCCTGCTTGAGATTCTTTCTCTCCCTCTCTCTCTGCCCCTCCCCCACTCATGTGCTTGCTCTCTCTCAAAGTGAATAAATACACTTAAAAAAAATGAGTCTCTCATGGTTTGCTTCTCTCTGTTTTCATCTTACTTTAGTTTTCCTTCCCTTTCCTTATGTTCACCTGTTTTGTTTCTTAAATTTCACATATGAGTGAAATTACGTGGTTTTTCTCTTTCTCTGAATGACTTATGTCACTTACCGTAAGATTCTCTAGTTCCATCCTCATCATTGCAAATGGCAAGACTTCATTCTTTTTGATGGCTGAGTAATATTCTATTGGCATATTTACTCTAAAAAGAGTTTGACAGTGGATATACCAATCATAGATATGACTACAAAAAAAATTATCATTGGGCCTTGTAAATGAATTGCAGTAAATCTGTAGGGAGGTTTGGGTATTGACATCTTAACATATTGTCTTCCCACCCATGAACATCTGATGTATTTTCATTTATTTATGTCTTGTTTAATTTTAGCAATGTTTTGTAGTTCTGACTGTACAGGTCTTTTGCCTCTTGAGTTAAGTTAGTTCCTAAGTATTTTATTCTTTTTGATGCTGTTTCCTTTTCAGATTGTTCATTAGAGTGTAAAAATGCAACTGATTTTTGTGCATTGATTTTATATCGTGGTACTCTGCAGAATATATTTATTAGTTCCAAACTGTTTGGAGAATCTTTAGGGTTTTCCACACATAAGATTATATCATCTCTCAACAGAGGTGATTTTATTTTCTCTTTTCCTACTTGAATTCCTTTATTTATTTATTTATTTATTTATTTATTTATTTATTTATTTATTTTATTTACTTATTTACTTATTTTTGCCTGACTAGAGCTATATAGCAAAGGAGTAACAAAAGTGAGCATCCATTAATTTTGTTCAAAACTCAAATGTGAGTCTTATTATATCTCCTTTGTGGTTAATCTGTCCTTTTCTCTGATTTCTTTTAAGTCTTATTGTTTCTTTTTCTTCGGCTCCAATTATTTTACTATGAGGCAATTAGGTGCAGTTTTCTCTTCGTTTATCCGGGAATTGTTTGTTGAGTATCGTCAGCCCTTTAATATATTTCATCAGTTTTAGAAACTTCCCAGCCAATATCATTTCAAATATATTGCTTTGGCCTGTTCTTTCTTTCCTCTCCTTCTGAGACTTCAATTACAAGTAATGAATTTTGTGCACATATTCTATGGCTCTGCTTTCTTTTAAGATTTCTTCATTTTCATTTTCGCCCTTCTTTAGTCTGAACATTTTCTATTGACTTACAGTTTTGAGTTTACTAGTCCTTTCTTGTGCTGCGTGTAATATGCCACTAAGCCTACATTCTGAACTTTATGTCTGCGTATTTATTTTTCCATGTATAGGATTTCTGTGATTTTTTAAAATATGTCCAAACCTCTGGTGATTTCCTCCGGATTTTCATATATTTTGGAAGGTATTAATATTATTTTAAAACCCATGCCTGGTAGATATATGATATGGATCATCCCTGTGTTTGATTTTATTCTCTCTCTCTCTTTTGTTTTTGCATTCTCCATCTTTTTTTACCTTTGGTTTTTAATCATTTTGTCCTGTCCTCTGTCATTCCCCTATTTCATTTTGACTGTATGCATGACACTGACTATAAAGAGAGGTTAAGGATACTATTATCTTATTTAAGTTACTATCCTCACCTAAGAGATTTTAACCAGTAAAATAAGATCACCTTTATTAAATGGGGTTGTGTCATCTGGGTCTAGCTTTCAGGGAGAGCTGCTGTAGTTCTGCTTCACTCTTCCTGTTAGTTCTTAGTCTTGGAACAGAAAGATGGGTATTTTACTGTGGCTTCTTATCCATGTTAACCCCTTAGCTTCAAGATTTTACTTTAAGTTTCCCTTTTTTTTAAGTAATCTCAACCCCCAATATGGGACTCAAACTCATGACACTGACATCAAGAATCACCCTCTCTTCTGACTGAGCCAGCCAGGCACACCTCAAGGTTTTACTTTAACACTTCACTGATACTGCAAAAAAATTAGGAAGAAAGATCAGACAGAAATGAGAGAGGATGGAGGGAAGAAGGAGGATTAAGATGAAAGAAACCAATCTCATTATGAATATTAATGCAAAACTTATGAATTAAACATTATCAAATGTAATTCATTAATACATAAAGGAGTACATTGTTCCTGTAGGATAAATTCCATGTATGCAAACAGAATAAGTAAAGATTAATATTTTCACTATATTAATATTAGAAGAAAAATTATCATTTCCAAATATATACTTTCAATATCTATTCCTGATAAAGTTAATGAATTTAATTAATGTAACAGGAAATATTTATTTAAAGAACAAAAACACTAGTACCATTAAGTCTTATAAAAGATTACAATCAGTCCTATAAAATCAAGAACAAGACAAATATGATCATTATCATCATTATTAAATTAAATTACTTTGGAATAATAGCCAATGCAATCAGCTGAAGTACGAAATTGTTCATTATACGTGAAAGGGAAAATACAACGTTATCTTTTTGTGGTAAAAAAAAAAATACATGTAACTATATACATAAACAATGCAAGAGTAAAAATAAGCAAATTCAGTAAGGATAAAATTTTAAATTTTAAATTAATAACAACAGCATTATTTTAACCAGTGTGATCAATTTTAAAATACAGTGAAATAAATCTCTTTATAAGCATCACAGAACAAAACCAAAGCAACAACAAAGAGTTGCCATGAAAGAAAAAAAACTTGGTGATAAATAAGAATTCAAGATATTATAAATATGTAAATTTGACCATAATTAATCCACAGCTTTTGCATAGTAAATTAATTTGGTATAATGTACAAATTACTGTTAAATTTTATTTCTTTTTTTTTTTTTTTTAATTTTTTTTCAACGTTTTTTTAATTTATTTTTGGGACAGAGAGAGACATAGCATGAACGGGGGAGGGGCAGAGAGAGAGGGAGACACAGAATCGGAAACAGGCTCCAGGCTCCGAGCCATCAGCCCAGAGCCTGACGCGGGGCTCGAACTCACGGACCGCGAGATCGTGACCTGGCTGAAGTCGGACGCTTAACCGACTGCGCCACCCAGGCGCCCCATGTTAAATTTTATTTCTGTTGAAAGAGAGGAATTGGTAGACAGGAATACTAGGGAGATTTTTTTTTTCCAAAATATATTTTCAGTTTTGTTTGGCATTTTTAAGTATAGATGGCCTTGAATTATTTTTCCTATACTAAAATATATCAAATAATGAATATACAAGCCTCTCAATTAATTTTCAAATGCAAATTTGTGGCAGAACTTAAATATATATTCCCTTTGACTTGGTTACTACACATTTAAAAAGCCTTCTGAGGGGCACCTGGGTGGCTCAGGCGGTTGAACATCAGACTGTTGGTTTCAGCTCAGGTCATGTTCCCAAGGTCGTGGGATCCAACCTCACATAGGGGCTGAGCATTCTCTCTCTCTCTCTCTCTCTCTCTCTCTCTCTCTCTCTCTGTCCCTCTGCCCTCTCTCCTGATCACCCACAGTCTCTCTAGCTCTAAAAAAAATTAATTACTTAAAAAATAAGTTAAAAAAAAGCCTTTTGGTATTATACTATTATGTTCATTCTGATCATGCCTTCAATAGTAAAAGTACTGGAAATTACCTAGATATATCTCAATATGAATTTTTTTCAAATTAGGATAAAATGTAAACAGATACTGTAAACCTAGTAAGTTTTACAGATAAGGCAAGCTATATTACAATATTCAGGGTATAAACACCATATTTGTATTACATATATTTTTAGGTATGTACTTATAAAATTATTCAAAATTACCATAAGAAACATTTAACACTGAAACTTTCTGGGTATTTGAAAAAATAAGCATATGTGAACTGTATATTTGGCCCTTTTGTATTACTTTTTATTTTATCATAAGCAAACATTAAATGTATAAATAATAACAGTAAATGTCCCACTTTTGTCTTTGTTACTAAATTTTGGGTTTGATAGCATGATTCTAGTCACTCACATCTGTTTTTTTCTTTTCCTTTCTTTTCTTTTTTTTTTCTTATTAAAGGTGGGTTGTGCCTCCATATAAGATATAAATGAAAGGATGTAGCTAACTTTCCCTCTGTTTTTTAAGTTATTATTTAAACATGCTCTAAAATAAGAGCTTCTAAAAGCATTAATTTTTTCAAGGATTTTCTTACTTAATTTTTTGAAGCAGGAGGGATATAGGCAAGAAAATGTTTTGAACAAGTCAATGGAAATAAAGGGTTTCAAAGAGTACCCCAGGTGGCAAAGACACAGCCGCCATTAGTCTGTCGGAAACTATAACTACAACTTTGAAAACAGGATGAGTCATCAGGGGATTGCCTGGAAGAGAAAATTGTAGGATGCTTAATTTAGTAACTCTGATTCACTACATAGAATTAAGTAACAGGGTTGATATGATGAGGCATCCTTAGCTGCTCCCACACCATCCCACAGGTGGTAATTGAAATGTCTATTTGCAATATCTTCTTGAAAGTCCTATTCCCATTCCCCCTTTCCATACCAACTCCCATCACACACCAAAAAATGAAAGGAAAAAGAAAAGAAATAATATCTGTGAATGGTAGAGAGAATAATGTTACTTTTTGAGGACTTGTTATAGACTTCAGCATAAAAAACACACTTACTCCAAGTAGAAAAATGGGGAGAAAGTTATGATACAAGATACATATATGGAAAAAATATTGAGAGAAAAAAAAAACACATAGTGTACATATCACTTCTATTAACTGGAAAAAGTGAAATAAACAGGTAACACTGTGTTAATTGTATTTGTGACCTGGAATACTGAGAGAGATATAAATTGATCTTTAGAAGATAAAGACAATGAACTAATAAGTTTTCACTCAATTAAATCAGTTGTTGCACAAATTGCCATAACAACCCAGCATAGGTTAGACGACAGCAGAAATGAACTTGGAAAAACTTGTCTCCAGCTAGTAGTGGGGATTATGTTTTAAGAAAAAAGTATGTTAGTTTTGGACAAAAAGATTGAAAACACAATACATACCTAGCTTCTTTGTATGTTTTTTTGAAAATGGGAATATGCATAGAGATTTAACAGAGTGCAATTGTGGAAATTCTGATAATGTGAATATAAAAACTGTAATCTGGACATATTTTTATTTTATGTAGGTATATTTATCAGTAGCCTAGAATCTTCCTATGTCTTCTCTTCATTTGCCTATGTCTTCCCTCTCTTGAATGTTCCAACTTACCAACTTAGGTTGTATGTGCTCCAAATGCTGTTCCAACTAAATGACAATTGGTTTTAACTTTTTAATGTGGCTATGGTATATTGTTTCAATTATAATATGTCATTTATGCCATTTATGCCATTATGCCATTATGTCATTTATTTATTCCATACATGCTACATATTAGGCACATACTTTTATGATACTTTGTGTATGTCAATATGTGTATATAATGTGCTTTACTTACCAGAGTTTGCAATCTTTGATAAAAGAGATAATTGCTCATCAAGTGCCAAATATTCCCTCCATGTACTACTGTGCTGCTATAAGACTTATTATAAATGAGGCACTTATCAGTACTTATTAGGGATCAGTGATTATTGAAATATTAACAGACAGCGTTTGTTTTGTTTTGTTTTGTTTTGTTTTGTTTTGTTTTGTTTTGGGGCTGTTTTGGAAATGACCAAGAAATAGTTCCCACCTACAAAGTAAAAAATCAGTAAAGCTTAATTTTTCCCTTTAAATAGAAGGTTAAAGAAAATACTCAGCATCTTAAAATAAAGCTATGCAAAATCATAATAAAGAAAAAAGTGAATGGATCCATGTAATTTTTTTCAAAAAAAAAAAAAAGAGTGTAGGATTGTGTGGCATAATACCCTTCCTTTAGATGCAATGGAGAAAAGTCTGACCCTAAATCCAAATAGTTGCCATGAGATTTCTCCTGTATCCATTTCTTTCCAATTCTCCTTCCAATAGCCACCAGAGAATCTGCCAGAGCAGGCATATCAAGCAGAGGTAATTCAAGAAAGAGAGGAGAAAATATCTGAGAGGGGATAGCAGGTAGAGAGAAATTCTGGGGACACTCATTTTAATACTTGCCTTATCCAAAAAAAAAAAAAAATACTTGCCTTATCATGAATTTGTCAAACTCTCTAAACCTTGGGCTATTACTATACTTTGCAAATATATTATATTATATGTACTACTAATTCTTGTTATATTTCCACACTCAAAGACTA
Source organism: Neofelis nebulosa (assembly GCF_028018385.1). NCBI lineage: Eukaryota > Metazoa > Chordata > Mammalia > Carnivora > Felidae > Neofelis > Neofelis nebulosa. The sequence continues at coordinate 9,353,873 of NC_080794.1, forward strand.
TACTGAGCATTGTCCATTTTTATAGAAATCTGTCTATGCAATAATTCTCAACTTTTGGGACAACATGGAGGTCTGTATTACATAACAAAAACATTTAAACATCTGCCAGAAAAATATCAATGTATATATTCACAAAATTTTTTCCAGAAGATTCATGGATAATTGAAGTCTGCGTATGAACTACAGTCTAAAAACCAATGATATTCTAAAAGTAAATATGACTTTCTTACATAAGACCCCACGGTTATAATTTCTCATTTTTAATTAACACATTTCATTATTACGCTGATTTTGGCTCTCACGTAGATTTTTCAGAAACAGAGAAATCTTGTGTATGTAATACATTTTGTGGCATTTATATTGATAATTTACAATAAATTAATTCCTATATTTTCCAAGTTTTATTTTCAATATATTTTTATTTGAGTTTCAGTGGGAGTTCAAGTTGAGTTGGAAATACAAAGATAAAGAGTCCAGTCTTTGCCCTAAAGAAATATACAGTCAACTTGGATGGAGTATTGGGTGAGCCTGATGCTAGATGAGGGTATAAACAGATTTAGGATGAAAAGGAAAATATCCAAGTCTGAGAAATATAACCTTACAGTTTATAAGAAAATTAGATTTGGTGTGAGGACTTATAGAATCTTTGTTTTGTTTTGTCTTTGTTTACAAGTCATTTGTTCTTATGGGATTTTGATTTTTTATTGTTTCCAATGAAAGGAACGCACTAACTTTAGTTTATTAAAAGGAAAAGGCAGAATGATCATTTTATGTTTCCATTATGTTAAAAACTGGAGCTAATTCGAATAAAAATATATCCCCCCCAACATTAGTCACCTTTTAAGCCTTAAGTGCATGGAATTTAATTGACCTTAAACCTAAGTTGTGGAAGGTTATCATGGTTGTCAACACAGACATACTTTTTAATGGAATGGTTTTTATAAAATCGTAAATTCACATGTAAGGAATAACATTAATAGAGCACATGCACTCTCTCCAGGCTCCCCAATAATAATACCTTGTAAAACTATAGTACAATATCATAGCCAAGATATTGACATTCAAGGTTCAGATGAATTTCATCAAGAAAATCACTCTTCATCTTGTGCTTTTATAGCCACACTCATTACCATGGCAGGTATTAGTAGTATTCCCTGAAATAGATGTACCACAGTTTATTTAACCACTGGCCCATCGAAGGTTGTTTCTGATTTTTGACCATTATGAATAAAGTCACAATGAACATTTTTGCACAGGTTTCTATGAGAACGTAAATGTTAGTTTCTCTGAGAAAATGGTCAAGAGTATACCTGCTGACTCATATGATAACTGCATATATAGTGTTTCAAGAAACTGCTAGTTTTTTAAAGTGCCTGCACCAATTTTCCTTCTCAACAGCAATGAATGTGTGATAGTTTCTCATCCTTTCCAGTATTTGCTGTTGTCATTCTTTTTTTATTTTATCCAGTATGATGAGTTGCACAATGATATGTATATATCCTCTTTTGTGAAGTGTCTCTTCATGTCTTCTGACTTTTTCCTAATTGATTTCTTTTTCCTGCACAGTTTGGAAGCTCTTTATGTATTCTAGATACAAGTCCTTTGTTGGATATGTGGTTTCTGAATGTTTCCTCCCAGTTGTTAATTGCCTTTTCATCCTCTTCACATGGGCTTTCACAGACTAGTTTTTCATTTAATAAGGCTAAACTTACCAATTTTCCTTTTTATGGATACTTATTTGATATTAGACCTTTTGCCTAAACCTAGATCGTGGATACTTCCTTTTATGGTATTTTTGCAAAAATGGTTCGTTTTATAGTTTCCACATAAATCAGTGATCCATTTTAAGTAAATTTTTGTGTCAAGTATGAATTTAGGTTACATTTTCCTTCGTTTTTGTTGCCTATAGACGTCCACTAGCTCCAGCACCATTTGTTGAAAGGTTAACCAACTCCTTGGATTTGCGTCGTTGTTTAAAAAGAAATCAGTTGGGCATACATGTGTGGGTTCTTTTTCAGGGTTTTCTGTTCTGTTCCATTGATCTATTCTTTATCCTTCACCAATACCATTGTGTATTGACTGTTGTATGTATATAGAAAGTCTTTTGTTTTTTTAATGTTTATCGTTTAGAGTGTGACAGAGTGTGAGTCAGTGAGGGACACAGAGACAGGGAGACACAGAATCCGAAGCAGGTTCCAGGCTCTGAGATGTCATCCCAGAGCCGGACGTGGGCTCGAACTCACAAACAGTGAGATCATGACCTGAGTCAAAGTCAGACGCTTAACCAACTGAGCTACAGGTGCCCCAAGTATACAGAAGGTCTTAGTATTGAGAAGAGTGATTCCTTAAATATTCTTCTTTTTCAAAATTGCTTTACCTCTTCTACGGCTTAGCTATCCATATGAGTTTCAAAACAAGCTTCTCCGTATTTACAAAAATCTGTGCTGGGGTTTTGACAAGAAATTTATTAAACCTATATAACAATTTTTTTTAATTTTTTTTTCAACGTTTTTTATTTATTTTTGGGACAGAGAGAGACAGAGCATGAACGGGGGAGGGGCAGAGAGAGAGGGAGACACAGAATCGGAAACAGGCTCCAGGCTCCGAGCCATCAGCCCAGAGCCCGACGCGGGGCTCAAACTCACAGACCGCGAGATCGTGACCTGGCTGAAGTCGGACGCTTAACCGACTGCGCCACCCAGGCGCCCCTAAACCTATATAACAATTTTGAAAGAATTGATCTTTATGGGAGATGTATGGAAGTTGGGTTTTCCTATATAGGAGCATGGTATTGCTCTCCATTTATATAGGTCTTTATCGGTCCCATTTGTCAACATGATATAGCTTTTAACATATAGAGCCGGCATGTATTTTGATAAGGTTATACCTAATACACCATTTTCTTTGGAATTATTGTAAGTTGTATTGTTATTAATGTTACTTCCACTAGTACACTGTTAATATACGCAAATGTAATTGATTTTTGTGTTGATCATATACTTTGTGACCTTGCTGAATGGACTTACCAGTTCTAGGTGAGGTTTGTTTAGGAGTTTATGTTGTTGGTAGATTTCTTGGGATTTTCTCCACATACAATCAGGTTATCTAACAATAGGACGTTTTATTTATTCTTTTTATTCTGTATCGCTTCTACTTCTTTTCCTTACCTTATTGCAGTGGATAGACTTTCCAATACCATGCTGAATAACACTGGTGGTAGTGGACATCTTGGTTTTGTTCCCAGGCTTGAGGGAAAGCACTTCATCTTTCAACATTGAACATAATGTTAGCTATAGGGTTTCAGTAGACACCCTTTATTAGGTTAACAAAGTTCGCCTCTATTCCTAGTTTTCCGCGAGTTTTTTTTTTTTTAAATCATGAACGGATATTGGATTTTGCAAATGCTTTTACAGCATCAATTGATACCAACACATAATTTTTCTACAATGGCCTGTTGAGGCGGTGGGTTACATAGATTCATTTTCCAGTGTTGTAACAGCTTTACATATTTATAACAAATCCTACTTAGTAATAGTGTATATTTTTTATGCACTGATAACTAATTCACTATTGTTTTGTTAAGAATTTTTGTCTGTAAGTTTATGAGAGGTATTGTCTTGTCTTTTTTTTTATATATCAGGGTAGCCACAAAAAATTAGTAAGAAAGTATTCCTTCATTTTCTGTTTTCTGATAAAGATTATTTAATAGTGATGATTGTTCTTTGGATTTTTGGGTATTTACCCATTGAATCTATCTAGGCCTGAAAATTTGTGCTTTGGGTGTTTTATTTATTTATTTATTTATTTATTTATTTATTAAAAATAATTTATTGTCAGATTGGTTTCCGTACAACACCCAGTGCTCATCCCAACAGGTGCCCTCCTCAATGCCCATCACCCACTTTCCCCTCTCTCCCACCCCCCATCAACCCTCAGTTTGTTCTCAGTATTTAAGAGTCTCTTATGGTTTGCCTCCCTCCCTCTCTGTAACTTTCTTTTCCCCCTTCCCCTCCCCCATGGTCCTCTGTTAAGTTTCTCAGGATCCACATGAGTGAAAACATATGGTATCTATCTTTCTTTGCCTGACTTATCTCACTTAGCATAATACCCCCCAGTTCCATCTATGTTGCTACAAATGGCCAGATTTCATTCTTTCTCATTGCCAAGTAGTATTCCATTGTATATATAAACCACATCTTCTTTACCCAATCATCAGTTGATGGAAATTTAGGCTCTTTCCATCATTTGGCTATTGTTGAAAGTGCTGCTACAAACATTGGGGTATGAGTCCCCTATGCATCAGCACTCCTGTATCCCTTGGGAAATTCCTAGGAGTGCTATTGATGGATCATAAGGTAGATCTATTTTTAATTTTTTGAGGAATCTCCATACTGTTTTCCAGAGCGGCTGCATGAGTTTGCATTCCCACCAACAGTGCAAGAGGGTTCCCGTTTCTTCACATCCTCTCCAGCATCTATAGTCTCCTGATTTGTTAATTTTAGCCACTCTGACCAGCGTGAGGAGGTATCTCAGTGTGGTTTTGATTTGTATTTCCCTGATGAGGAATGATGTTGAGCATCTTTTCATGTGTCTGTTGGCCATCTGGATGTCTTCTTTAGAAAAGTATCTATTCGGGGCGCCTGGGTGGCGCAGTCGGTTAAGCGTCCGACTTCAGCCAGGTCACGATCTCGCGGTCCGTGAGTTCGAGCCCCGCGTCAGGCTCTGGGCTGATGGCTCGGAGCCTGGAGCCTGTTTCCAATTCTGTGTCTCCCTCTCTCTCTGCCCCTCCCCCGTTCATGCTCTGTCTCTCTCTGTCCCAAAAATAAATAAAAAACGTTGAAAAAAAATTTAAAAAAAAAAAAAAAAAGAAAAGTATCTATTCATGTCTTCCGCCAATTTCTTCACTGGATTATTTGTTTTTTGGGTGTGGACTTTGGTGAGTTCTTTAGGTTTTGGATACTAGCCCTTTATCCAATATGCCATTTGCAAATATATTTTCTCATTCTGTCGGTTGCCTTTTAGTTTTGTTGATTGTTTCCTTTGCAGTGCAGAAGTTTTTATCTTGATGAGGTCCCAATAGTTCATTTTTGCTTTTAATTTCCTTGGCTTTGGAGATGTATCCAGTAAGAAATTGCTGCAGCTGAGGTCAGAGAGGTCTTTTCCTGCTTTCTCCTCTAGAGTTTTGATGGTTTCCTGTCTCACATTCAGGTCCTTTATCCATTTTGAGTTTATTTTTGTGAATGGTGTAAGAAAGTGGTCTAGTTTTATTCTTCTGCATGTTGCGCCCAGCAACCATTTGTTCTCCCAGCACCATTTGTTAAAGAGACTGTCTTTTTTCCATTGGATATATTTTCCTTCTTTTTCAAAGATTAGTTGGCCATACATTTGTGGGTCCGATTCTGGAGTCTGTATTCTATTCCATTGGTTTGTGTGTCTGTTTTTGTGCCAATACCATGCTGTCTTGATGATTACAGCTTTATAGTAGAGGATAAAGTCGGGGATTGTGATCCCACCAGCTTTGGTTTTCTTCTTCGATATTACTTTGGCTATTCGGGGTCTTTTGTGGTTCCATACAAATCTTAGGACTGCTTGTTCTAGCTTTGAGAAGAATGCTGATAAATTTTGATTGGGATTGCATTGAATGTGTAGATTGCTTTCGGTAGTATTGACATTTTAACAATATTTATTCTTCCGATCCATGAGCAGGGAATGTTTTTCCATTTCTTTGTATCGTCTTCAATTTCCTTCATAAGCTTTCTATAGTTGTCAACATACAGATCTTTTACATCTTTGGTTAGGTTTATTCCTAGGTATTTTATGATTCTTGGTGCAATTGTGAATGGGATCAGATTCTTTATTTCTCTTTCTGTTGCTTCATTATTGGTGTATAAAAATGCAACCAACTTCTGTACATTGATTTTGTACCCTACAACTTTGCTGAATTCATATATCAGTTCTAGAAGACTTTGGTGGAGTCTGTCGGGTTTTCTATGTAGAGTATCATGCCATCTGCGAATAGTGAAAGTTTGACTTCATCTTTGCCAATTTTGATGCCTTTGATTTCCTTTTGTTGTCTGATTGCTGATACTAAGACTTCCAACACTATGTTAAACAACAGCAGTGAGAGTGGATATCCCTGTTGTGTTCCTTATCTCAGGGGGAAAGCTCTCACTTTTCCCCATTGAGGATGATATTAGCTGTGTGGGCTTTTCTCATAAATGGCTTTTATGATGTTTAAGTCTGTTCCTTCTATCCCGACTTTCTTGAGGGTTTTTATTAAGAAAGAATGCTGAATTTTGTCAAATGCTTTTTCTGCATCGATTGACAGGATCATATGGTTCTTATCTCTTCTTTTATTAATGTGATGTATCACGTTGATTGATTTGTGAATGTTGAACCAGCCCTGCATCCCAGGAATGAATCCCACTTGATCATGGTGAATAATTCTTTTTATATGCTGTTGAATTTGATTTGCTACTATCTTATTGAGAATTTTTGCATCCATATTCATCAGGGATATTGGCCTGTAGTTCTCTTTTTTTACTGGGTCTCTGTCTGGTTTAGGAATCAAAGTAATACTGGCTTCATAGAATGAGTCTGGAAGTTTTTCTTCCCTTTCTATTTTTTGGAATAGCTTGAAAAGGATAGGTATTATCTCTGCTTTAAATGTCTGGTAGAACTCCCCTGGGAAGCCATCTGGTCCTGGACTCTTATTTGTTGGGATATTTTTGATAATTGATTCCATTTCTTCATTAGTTATGGGTCTGTTCAAATTTTCTATTTCTTCCCATTTGAGTTTTGGAATTGTGTGGGAGTTTAGGTATCCGTCCATTTCTTCGAGGTTGTCCAATTTGTTGGCATATAATTCGTCATAGTATTCCCTGATAATTTCTTGTGTTTCTGAGGTATTGGTTGTAGTAATTCCATTTTCATTTGTGATTTTATCTATTTGGGTCCTCTCTCTTTTCTTTTTGAGAAGCCTGGCTAGAGGTTTGTCAATTTTGTTTATTTTTTCAAAAAAACTACTCTTGGTTTCATTGATCTGCTCTACTATTTTTTTGGATTCTAAGTAGTTTATTTCTGCTCTGATATTTATTATTTCTCTTCTTCTGCTGGGTTTGGGGTCTCTTTGCTGTTCTGCTTCTAGTTTCTTTAGGTGTGCTATTAGATTTTGTATATGGGATTTTTCTTGTTTTTGAGATAGACCTAGAACACAATGTATTTTCCTCTCAGGATTGCCTTTGCTGCATCACAAAGTGTTTGGATTGTTGTCTTTTCATTGTCATTTGTTTCCATATATTTTTTCATTTCTTCTCTAATTGTCTGGTTGATCCATTCATTCTTTAGTAGGATGTTCTTTAACCTCCATGCTTTTGGAGGTTTTCCAGTCTCTTTTCCTGTGGTTGATTTCAAGTTTCATAGCACTGTGATCTGAAAGTGTGCATGGTGTGATCTGAATTCTTTTACATTTATTAAAGGCTGTTTTGTGACCCAGTATGTGATCCATCTTGGAGAATGTTCCGTGCGCATTTGAGAAGAAAGTATATTGTGTTGCTTTGGGATGTAGAGTTTTAAATATATCTGTCAAGTCCATCTGATCCAATGTATCATTCAGGGCCATTGTTTCTTAACTGATGATCTGTCTAGATGACCTATCTATTGTTTTAAGTAGAATAGTAAGTCCCCTGCAATTACCACACTCTTATCAATAAGGTTGCTTATGTTTGTGATTAATTGTTTTATATATTTGAGTGCCTCTGAATTCGGTGCATAAACATTTATAATTGTTAGCTCATCCTGATGGATAGACCCTGTAATTAGTATATAATGCCCTTCTTCATCTCTTGGTACAACCTTTACAGTCTAGTTTGTCTGATATAAGTATGGCTACTCCAGCTTTCTTTTGACTTCAGGTAGCATGAGTGATAGTTCTCCATCCCCTCACTTTTAATCTGAAGGTGTCCTCAGGTCTAAAATGAGTCTCTTGTAGACAGCAAATAGATGGGTCTTTTTTTTAATCCATTCTGATATCCTATGTCTTTTGATTGGAGCATTTATTCCATTTACATTCAGTATTATTATTGAAAGATATGTGTTTAGAGTCATTGTGTTATCTGTAGGTTTCATATCTGTAGTGATGTCTCTGGCACTTTGTGGTCTTTGCAACATTTCACTCACAGAATCCCCCTTAGGATCTCTTGTAGGGCTGGTTTAGTGGTGATGAATTCCTTCAGTTTTTGTTTGTTTGGTAAAACCTTTATGTCTCCTTCTATTATGAATGACAGACTTGCTGCATAAAGGATTCTTGGCTGCATATTTTTCCTGTTCATCACATTAAAGATTACCTTCCATTTCTTTCTGGCCTGAGAAGTTTCAGTTGATAAGTCTGCTACTACCCTTATGTGTCTACCTTTGTATGTTAAGGCCCGTTTATCCCTGGCTGCTTTCATAACTCTCTTTATCCTTGTATTTTGAAAGTTTCACTATGATATGTTGTGCAGAAGAGTGATTCAAGTTACATCTGAAGGGAGTTCTCTGTGCCTCTTGGATTTCAATGCCTGTTCCCTTCCCCAGATCAGGGAAGTTCTCAGCTATGATTTGTTCAAGTATACCTTCAGCCCCTTTCTGTCTCTCTTCTTCTGGAATTCCTATGATACAGATATTGTTCCACTTGATTGCATCAATTAATTCTCTAGTTCTCCCCTCGTACTCCTAGATTCTTTATCTTTCTTTTTCTCAGCTTCAAGTTTTTCCATAATTTTATCTTCTAATTCCCCTATTCTCCCCTCTGCCTCTTCAATTACACTGTGGCTGCCTCCATTTTATTTTGTACCTCATTTATAGCTTTTTTTAATTTATCATGACTTTTTTAATTCCTCGATCTCTGTAGCAGTATATTTTCTGCTGTCCTCTGTGCGTTTTTTCAAGTCCAGCAATTAATTTTATAACTATTATTCGAAATTCTTGTTCAGTTACATTGTATAAGTCGGTTTTGATCAATTCGTTAGCTATTGCTACTTCCTGGAATTTCTTGTGAGGAGAATTCTTCTGTGTCATCATTTTGGCTAGTTTTCTGTCCCTTATGCATTTAGAAGCTTGTTGTAGGCTCTGCATCTGTGAGCACTGCTATATTAAGGGGGGAGTCATACACTGTCCAGGGCCTGGCCCTTCAGGAGGTGTTTTTTTTGGAGATTGTTTTGGAGATTTGTACTTTCTCTCTGTTGTTGTGACTTTAATTATTTTATTACCCTACTCATAGTGATATTTTGGGCCCTCCACCAGGTGTGTTTTGATTTGTTCCTTGGAGTAGCTCTATCTTTTCCCCAGTTGACCCATTTTCTTCTTGGTTGATTCAGTCTCTTTTCCTCTAAGACTCTGCGGTTCATAGTCCTTTGGCTTGAGCACTTCTTTGTTTGAGAGACATGAGAGTTATGGATCCCCTTACTTCTCCACCATGTTGGTCCTGTCTTTTGGGAGTTTTAAAATTGCTACTTCAATTATTTTATGTCAATTAGATCTGATTAGTGTGTGTGTGTGTGTGTGTGTGTGTGTGTTTAGTTCTTCAGTGCCTTTGCTAGTTTTCTTTCTAGTAGATTTGGCAATCTGATATTAGGACATTGAAATTATAACCCTAAAATTATGTGTCTATTTCTTATTTTTGACCTATCCATTTTAAAGGATTATAGGGTCTATAGTTTGGTGCATACATACCAAACAGCACCATAAACACCAACTCTACAGGTAACAAACACAATGGCACTAAATTCATATCTTTCAATAATCACTTAGAATGTAAGTGAACTAAATGTTCCAATCAAAAGATATAGGGTAACAGGATGGATAAAAAAAAACAAACCAAAATCCATCTATACACTGCCTGAAAATAACTCATTTTAGACCTAAAGAGACCTGCAGATTAAAAGTGAGGATATGGAGAACAATCTATCATACTAATGGATGCCAAAAGAAACCTGGAATAACCATACTTATATCAAACAAAGTACATTTTCAAAAAGGAACTGTATCAAGATATGAAGAAGGGCATTATATCATAATTAATGGGTCTATCCATCAAGATCTAAATTTTAAGTATTTATGCTCCCAACTTAGTGGCATCCAAGTATATAGATTAATTAATAACAAACATAAAGAAACTCATTGATAATAATACAATAATAGTAGGGGATTGTAATACACCACTTACAATGGACAGATAACCTAAGCAGAAAATCAACAAAGAAACAATGGCTTTCAATAACACACTGGACCATAACTACTTAACAGATATATTCAGAACATTTTATCCTAAAGTAGCAGAATATACATTCTTTTTGAGTGCACAGGTAACATTCTCCAGAATAGATCACATACTAGGTCACAAATCAGCCCTCAACAGATACAAAAAAACTGAGATCATACCTTACATATTTTAAGACCACAACACTATGAAACTTGAAGTCAGCCTGAAGAAAAAGTTTGGAAAGCCCTCAAATACATGAAGGTTAAAAAACATCCTATTAAAGAATGAATGGGTTAACCAGGAAACTAAAAATAAATTTAAAAAAATACATTGAAGCAAATGAAAATTAAAATACTACAGTCCAAAACCTTTGGGATACATCAAAGGCAGTCTTAAGAGAGAAATATATTGCAATTCAGGCCTATATAAAGATTCAAGAAAAGTTCCCAATACACAACCTAATCATAGGTTAGGAACAGCAAATCAAAGCTAAAGCCTGCAGAAGAAAGGAAATAATAAAGATTAGAGCAGAAATAAATGATTTGGAAATAAACAAACAAAAAACACACTAGAAGAGATCAATGACTTAAAGCTGTTTTTTGTTAAACATTAACAAAATTGATAACCCCCCTAACCAGATTTTCAAAAGAAAAGAGAGAGGACACAAATAGATACAATGACAAATGAAAGGAGAAGTCACAGCCAACACCACAGAAATGCAAACAATGATAAGAGAATATTATGAAAAATTATATGCCAACAAACAGGGCAATTTGGAATAAATGGACAAGTTCCTAGATGCAAACTACCAAAACTAAAACAGAAAGAAACAGAAAATTTGAACAGACTCATAACCAGGAAAGAAATTGAATCAGTAATCAAAAACCTCCTAACAAACATGAGTCCTAGGACAGACAGCTTCCCAGGGGAATTCTACCAGACATTTAAAGAGTTAATACTTATCTTCTCAAATATAGCCAAAAAAATAGAAATAAAAGAAAAACTTTCTAACTCATTGTATGAAGCCAGCATTACCTTGATTACAAACCAAAGACCCCACTAAAAAGGAGAGTTACAGGACAATATCCCTGATGAAAATGGATGCAAAAATTCTTAGCAAGATACTAGCAAATAAAATTCAACACTACATTAAAAGTATTCTTCACCATGATCAAGTGGGATTTATACCTGGGCTGCAGGCTTGGTTCAAGATTCACAAATCAATCATCATGATATACCATTAATAAAAGAAAGGATAGGAACCATATGATTCTCTCAATAGATGAAGAAAAAACATTTGAAAAAATACAACATCCAATCTTGATGAAAATCCTCAAGAAAGTATGGATAGATGGAGCATGCTTCAACATTATAAAGGCTATATATGAAAGACCCACAGCTAGTATCTTCCTCAATGGGGAAAAACTGAAAGCCTTTCCTCTATGGTTAGGAACAAGACAAGGATGACCACTCTCACCATTACTATTTAACATAGTACTGGAAGTCTTAACCTCAGCACTCAGACAACAAAAATAAATAAAAACCATCCAAATTGGCAAGGAAAAAGTCAAACTTCCACTACTTGCAGACAACATGATACTCTATGTAGAAAACACAAAAGAATCCACCAAAATTTGCTAGAACTAATACATAAATTCAGCAAAGTCACAAGATATAAAATTAATGTGCAGAACTCTGTTACATTTTTATACACCAATAATGAAGCAGCAGAAAAAGAAATCAAGGAATTGATCCTATTTGCAATTGCACCAAAAACAATAAAGAGGTAACAATAAATAAATAAAAGATCTATACTTTTAAAAGTATAGAACACTTATGAAAAAAAAAAATTGAAGAGGGCACAAAGAAATAGAAAGGCATTCCATGCTCAGGGGTTGGAAGAACAAACATTGTTAAACATTTTCTACCCAAAGCAATCTACACTTTTAATGCAACCCTATCAAAATACCACTAGAATTTTTTTCAGAGCTAGAAAAAAACAATTCTACAATTCATATGGAAACTTAAAAGACCCAGAATAGCCACAGCAATGTTAAAGAAACAACTAAAGGCATCGTGATTCCAGATTTCAAGCTATATTACAATATAGCTTGTCATCATCAAGATAGTATGTTACTGGCACAAAAACAGACACATAGATCTACGGCACAGAATAGGAAACCCAGGAATAGAACCACAATTGTATGGTCGATTAATCTTCAACAAAGCAAGAAGGAATATCCGATGGAAAAAGTATCCAATGGAAGGTGGCGGGTGGGGGATGGGCTAGTGGTGTTGGGAAAACTGGATGGCAATATGCAGAAGAATGAAACTGGACCTCTTTCTTCCACTAGACACAAAAAATAAATTCAAAATGGATGAAAGACCTAAAGAGTGAAACAGGAAACCATCAAAATCCTAGAGGAGAACACAGGCAGCAACTTCTTTAACCTTGGCCATAGCAACTTCTTACTAGACATGTTGCCAGAGGCAAGGAAACAAAAGCAAACATGAACTATTGAGACTTCATCAAGATAAAAATCTTCTTCACAGTAAAGGAAACAATCAGCAAAGCTAAAAGACAGCCCTTGGAATGGGAGAAGATATTTGCAAATGACATATTTGAGAAAGGGTTAGTATCCAAAATCTATAAAGAACTTATCAGACTCAACAGTCAAAAAACAAATAACTCAGTTAGGAAATGGGAAGAAGACATGAAAAGAAACTTTTCCAAATAAGCCATCCAGATGGGTAACAGACACATGAAAAGATACTCATCATCAGGGAAATATAAATCAAAAGCACAATGAGATGCCACCTCACACCTGTCAGAATGGCTAAAATTAACAATTCAAGAAACAACAGGTATTGGTGAGGATGAGGAAAAAGGGGAATCTTCTTGCGCTGTTGGTAGGAATGCCTACTGGTGCAGCCACTCTGGAGAAAAGTATGGCGGTTCCTAAAGAAACTAAAAATTGAACTACCTAGTATCCAGCAACTGCACTATTAGGTATTTACCCAAAAGATACACAAAAGTACATATTGAAAGGGTATACACACCAATGTTCATAGCAACGTTATTGACAATAGCCAAATTATAGAGAGAGCCCAAATGTCCATCAACTGATGAATGGATAAAGATGTGGTATATATATACAGTGGAATATACTCAGCCATCCTAAAGAATTAAATCTTGCCCTTAGCCAAGATTGATGTGGATAGAGCTAGAATGTATCACGCTAAGAGAGTGTGTCAACCAGAGAAAGACAAATACCATATGTTTTCACTCGTATGTGGAATTTAAGAAACAGAACAGATGAACGTATGAGAAGGGGAGGAAAAAAAGAGAAGAGAGGAAAACAAACCACAAAAGACTTAAAGATAGAGAACAAACTGATGGTTGATGGAGGGTGGTGGGTAGGGGATGGGCTAGATGGGTGATGGGTACTAAAGAGGGAACTTTCATGATGAGCACAGGGTGTTGTGTTTGAGGGATGAATCACTGAATTCTACCTGAATTTTCAGGGGAGACGATGCAGTTTTTCTTTTGGTGTTGGCTGGACTGAAACAGGATTGACGAAAGATTTTCTGTTGTTTGGGTCAGGGGAGGTGACTTTTCTTGGAGTTTCATGTCTCTGCCTGTTGGTGGTTTTATGTTGGAGTCTATTGCAACATCCTGTCTGGGATACATGGGAGTCAATAACAAAATCCAGGAAAATCCAATAAAAATACTCAACGAGAAACATCCCAAGCTCCCATAAGTGTTACAGTTTCTTCTCCCCACCTCTCAGAGGCTCCCTATGCTTTTTTTTTAAACACTTAACAGAGACTTGACATTTATTGTGCAATTTTATCTCCAACAGAACATGTGGCGTTCTAGAGGTATATGAGGTCCTAAAATCAATACTCCAATTAGAACACCTGAAATAATAGGCTCTAGTAAAAAATGTTTCCTATAATTAAAAATATTGGATGTTTGAAAAACTCTCATAACATTTTAAGTTCCTAAGTAAATGTGCCTAAAACTTAAAAAACAACTTACCTTTCTATATAAATTGTTTACCAAATAATCTTGTTATTGTGTATTGTACTATGCATTTATAGTTTTATTTACACACCCCTAGTGTGTATTAATTCCACACAGTACAGTCCAATACAAACTATTCATAGAGAATCAACAAGACTCCAACAATAAAAGTAATAGGATCAATGGATGTCACAGTTTTTCCACAAGTGCTCATCATAGAAAATAAAGGCAAGTTGGCCCCAGTGTTAGGCTGCTACCTGAAGTTCCAGAGAGGATACACACAAAGGCAGTGCTTCCATTGGGCAGGGGCAGGCTGGACCAGTGACTTTGACAGTTTCAGGACCCATCGCACGGTCTGGCATGCCCCGTTCCCAGGAAACACAAGCAAGGCTTGCATGACCTGGACAGGCTCTTGAACTTAAACACAGCCAAAGAGATGTTAAGGCCATAAGTATAGGGAAGAATCGACAGATCACTGTATTTATGTGCTGTTTGAGTTGTAAAAGCTAAATATGTTTTAATTGTGAAAGGTAGAACACGGTAGGGTTGGGCCTCCTCCATCCTGACATACTAGAAGTTTCCAACACCATAGGTTTTTTTTTTTGTTGTTGTTGTTGTTGTTGTTAACTGTACATCGTTTCAGCTTCCCCACTTCCGATATCCCCAGTCCTATTCTTTAGCCTCCCATTGACATGCACATAAATCAACAAATTGACGTACCTCAAATATATTTTAATATTGATGGATATCCATTAAAATATATACTTGCATTTGTGTGTTTGTGTGTGTGTGTGTGTGTTTAAATTTACATGAATGATAAGTGTTATGTATATCGTTGGATTTTTAGCCTACTCATTCACAATTAATTTTGAAAATATACCCCAAATTGTACAAATGGATGTACTGAAATTATTTTAATGCTGTATCACATAGCACAAGTGAAAAACGTATTTTATTTGTACATTTAAAAATTGAGTGTTAATATGTCTTCGATTTTTGTCTGATTTGAATAATGCTGTAACAAATATCCTTATAAGTATTCCCTTAAGTATTACTCTGAGTATGTTTCTGGATATAGAAATGAAATTGCTGGGCTGTGGGGCACGTACATATGCAATTTTACAAGATACTGCTAAATTTGACTTCAAAGGAATGCTTATTTATACTCTAGTCGTGTGCTGTTGGCAGACATTTTGGTTCAGCCTTAATTTTAATAATCTAATGGCTGTATCCTTTTTACATTTGCATTTTTCTGATTTCTAGTGGAGGAAGCAACATCTTATCCACAAATCATTAAGTTTTGTTGGTCTATGTAACCCCTTTTATATATAACTTCCCATTCTCCATTTGATGTGAGAGGCTTTTTTGTTTACTTAGTTACTGGTTTGTAGGGTGGTTGTTGGTTTTTTCTTATTTAAATACCATCTGGGTACATGAATATAGTACATTTCTACTGGCCTATTATCTCCTTTATATACTTGCTTATAATATCTCCTTCCTTAAATGTGTTTGTATTTTCTTTGTAGGTTTTTATTGAAGTACAATATATTGCATACAGATTGTAAAGTGTGCATATCTTAAGTTCATTTCTCTGTGAACTTTGCCTATGTGTGTAAGCAACACACAGATAAAGGTATAAATGTGAGCAGGCTTCAGATGCCTGGGTGTTTCATCCCAGTCATTGCCTTCACCCAGCAGCCCCCATTCTCTGTGAAACACAGTTTAGTTTTACATGTGTTTGAACATTCCATAAAGTGAGTTATGTAGCATGCATTCTTTCTGTCACTAGTTTCACTCTTTACTTTTGAGATTCATGCACACTTTTTCATACACATGTAGTTCATTATTTTTCCATTGTCGTATAGCTTTATTGTACGAATACCCTGTAACTACTATGCATATTACTATTAATTGTTTGTTGCAAGTTTTAGTGACTTAATATTGTTTCTACAAATTTCCTTAGGTATACTTTTCCAAAGTGACTTTATCATACACTTTACTATCAGCGTATTAGGGAGAGAGACAGAGAGAGAGACTGTGTGTGTGTGTGTGTGTGTGTGTGTGTAAATATTCCAAGTGTTCTAAGGTTCTGAGTCACTACTATATTCTGAAATAAATCCTACCTTGTTAAAGGTGTTGTTGTTGTTTTTATAACTTTGTTATATTCGGTTTACTAAGATTTTGTTTAGGATATCTGCATCTTTATTCATGAGAAAGGTGGCCCTTTAAATTATTGTCCAGTACATTTCTTGCCAGATTTTGATGTCAAGTTAATAACTTCACAAAGTATTTTATTGATCCCCTTTTTTCTATTCTATCTCTACCCCTTGGATGTTGGCAGATTTAACACATAAAATATTCTGGGACAAGTGTATATTTTGAATTATCTTGGTGAGCAATTTTAACTATTAATTCTATTTAATGAATACGAAATATTACATTTCTCTTTCCCCATATTTTTCTAGAATGTTGTCCATTTTATCTAAGTTTTTAAAATTTAAGGTATGAATCTCTTAGGGAAAAATATTAAATGGAGACATGATAGAGTCTTTAAATTGATGTTCTAGAATAGTAGAGCATTTGTTTGCTTAGAGTGGAAATGTGATTATTCATAGACTAATATTGGAATTTATTAATGGAGATTTGAATTTTTAATTGTCATTTACCAATATCATTTCTAAAACACATGGTGTAGTAGCATGTGATTCATAGAGTTTGAATGTTGTGTTTCTGTAAGCTAAATATAAATTGATATTTTATCGAAGTGTGTCTGGGTCTGCAATTAGATCTATGTGGAAAATGAGAGAATTATGCAGATATAAATAAGAGCACTTCAATCTGAATAAAATTATAAAGGCATGCTTGCATTGATAAACCATCATAATTGCCAGCATTTGACATGTCGTGATCGTCTCTTAGCAGGCTGCTATCCCAGAAAGGCATTCTTACAAACGGTAAGGAATGGTTATTTCCTGCACACACACACACACACGCACGCACACACACACACACACACACACAGAGTAAAAAAGGCAGAAAGAAAAGTCAATGACCTAAGACATTATTTGACAAAAATGACATTAGAGTGTTGTGATGGAAGTTAAAATTCTGACTATTAAAAATACTGAATAAGGAAATACTGAAAATGGGAAAATTCTTCCTCAATTAAACAAAGAAAAACCTAGACTATTTGTAACTTTGTGGTTTTTTCTCATTTGAAAAATAATTTATGCTAAAAGGTGTTTATTGTCATTTTTTTTTGTTTTTTTAATGTTTATTTTATTTATTCTGAGAGAGGGAGAGAGAGGGAGAGAGAGAGCAATGGAGGAGCAGAAATAGAGTGAGAAAGAAAGAACCCCAAACAGGCTCAGTGCAGAGCCTGATGCGGGGCTTGACACATGAACTGTGACATCATGGCCTGAGCCAAAATCAAGAGTCAGACTCTCAATCAACTGACCCACCAAGTCACCCCTGTTTTTGTGTTTTATTATTACTTTAAGTTCTGAAATTCTGTGACTGTGAAATGATATGGAATCCAAAATATTTAAAGATTAAAATATATCAGGGTTTCTATAGGACTTTGTAGAATATTTTGCATTTGTAGAAGAAAGAAATGAGTTTTAATACATAGAATTTTATGAATTAGGATCTAGGGAAACTGGCCAATAAAACGTGGAAAATGATAAAACTAGGCTGCATATGTGACAACTACCATGTATCAATTTTAAACTAACTTGTCTGCCACTAATTGGCTCCCTGTTTATATTAAAAAGGTTTAAAATTTTTAACTTAAATTTTAGTTAGTTAACATATAGTCCAATATTGGTTTTAGGAGTAGAATGTAGTGATTCATCACTTATGTACAACACCCAGTGCTCATCATAACAAGTGCCCTCCTTAATACACATCATCCATCTAGCCCATCTCCCACCATCTTTCCTCCATCAACGTAAAGGCTTTAATTTGTAACCTGGAAGCAATACCAGTTAGAAAACATTCTAGAGCATAGGTTAAAATTGCATAACGCTCACTGTTTTCTCAGTGTTCCCAACATCTATCATTCTTCCATTATGATTCTTGACTGAATTATCAAATGCTCTGTTTTATGGTGTTGCACACCATAAGACACCATAAGCACACCATAGCTGTGAATCCAGCTATGGCCACATACAAAAATGAGCAAAGTCCCACCTCTACCATCCAGATATCCTAGCAAATTTCTCTGATGTTCAAGCTGTCCTATATCATTTCCTAATTTAACTCACCCCAATTTGTAGTCTCTAAGTTTGTTTGAAGTTTTTAAGACACCTGTTTCAGTTACATAGATAACACCCAAACCAAAAAGAAATCAGGTAGATTATGGGAGATTTGCAAACAATCTTAAATGACTTAACATAGCAGACATTTTTAGAATACACATCAAACACTGCATAATGCATATTCTTTTCAAATGCATGTGGAACAGTCATAAAAATAAACCACATTTTGGGCTGTAAACATAATTAGAAAATAGTGAAATCATTCAAGTACTTCCTCTGGCTTTATAGGAGTTAAAGTAGAAATCAATAATGAAAAATTAACTAGGAAATGCCCAAATACGTGGAAATTAAGGAATAAGCACAAAATAATGTAAGTCTAAGAAGTAGAAAAGAAATTAGATAATATTTTATATTTATATAGCAATGGAAATATGACATAATGGAATTTTTAAGTGAAGCCAAAAGAGCTAGTGAAAGAGAAATTTATACCTACAAAAACACAAAATTATAAAAATTTAAAGTTTAAAAATCAACCTAAGTTATAAAAATAAAGAAAAATTGTTTTAAAAGTCTGGAAAGAAGAAAATAATAGACATGTGTAGAAATCAATGAAATCTAATTTCTACTGCTAGCCATATTGATAACTTTCATCATAAAGAAATAGAAAACTGGATGCTACACATGAAACAGCAATTTCAGGCATTAGTCTACATGCAGCATTGGACTATCATTACAAAATAAAATGCAAATAAAATGAAGTGATATTTATGATGCAGTTTGTTTTCCTGGAAGTATATTCGGGACAGTAGAACAGGGAGACAAAACCAAGGAGAGCATTTTACTATTTCACAGTTGAATAAGGCAGACTGGAGTTTAAGGATGAGGTGTCAAGCTGGAATTTATAGGGAATAATTTGAAAGAGGAGAGAAACATCTCCAGAATATACATAAAAGCCTCCTTGTATCTGTTACTAAAGAATTATCTTCAGATAAGTTGTGTGGACCCAGCAGGCCAGGTGAAGTACTTCTGAGCAGCTATAAGCTGGAGAATTCCAAGAGTCTTCCAGTCCAGAGTGTGTAGTGAGTTCCAGTAAATCAGAAAGCAGATACCTCATGAAATGCCCAGGCCATTCATTAAGGGCTCCAGATAGCTCACTCCATAGTAGAAGGGATATAATAGCCCTAGAGTAAAAGCTACTTTATACCTGCCCTAACAGCACTTAAAAACAAAGCTTACAGGGGCGCCTGGGTGGCGCAGTCGGTTAAGCATCTGACTTCAGCCAGGTCACGATCTCGCGGTCCATGAGTTCGAGCCCCGCGTCAGGCTCTGGGCTGATGGCTCGGAGCCTGGAGCCTGTTTCCGATTCTGTGTCTCCCTCTCTCTCTGCCCCTCCCCCATTCATGCTCTGTCTCTCTCTGTCCCAAAAATAAATAAAAAACGTTGAAAAAAAAAATTAAAAAAAAATAAATAAATAAATAAATAAACAAAAAAAAAAAACAAAGCTTACAAATATTGAATTGATTCATAAGTCAATTAATGTCCTACCAAAACAAATTCAATACATAAAAGCACTCAACAAAGTTATAGTTACAATCTTCATCCTCTTATCCAGATTACTAAGCATGAAAAGAAACAGGAACACTTGACCCACAGTCAAGAGAAAAATCAGCCAATAGAAATAGATACAGAGAGGATAGTGTTGATGGACTGGCAAACAGCAATTCTGAAAGAATTAGTATATACATAAGGATTTAGGGAAAAAAATAATATATTGGAAAGTCAAGTAGAACATTATTAAAAATCCATCACAAAGGAAAAATATTATTTCTCAACTGAAAAACTGTACTTGATAAAATTAATAGCATATTGGACATTGCATAAGAAAAAAACAGATGCGTTTGAAGATGTAAAAATGGATGATAACCAGTTGAATCAAAAAGAGTAAAAAGACTGAAAAAATTAACAGTTATCAGTGATCCTATTTCCAGGCAATTAAACATATGTAAAATTTAAGTCACAATGGGAGTGTTAAAAAAAAATACTTGAAATATTAACAATTTTTTTCCAAATTTGATGAACACTAGAAATCCACAATTCAATGACCAACAAGTGGATGAAATACAAATAAAAACAAATCAAAGTATATTTATAATCAAATTGTGAAAACAACTGAAGAAATAGCCAGTGAAAAAAGAAACATAATACATAGAGAAAAAATATATAAGAATAAGACAATATTCTTATAAGAAGCAAAGAAAGTCAGAATATTATGGAACCATAAATGTAAAGTGCTGGAAAAAACACTTGTTACTTCAAAATTCTATATGACAGAATTTATCCTTCAAAAATACAGGAGAAATAACAATATTTCTATTCAAACAAAGGTTTAGAGGAATCAGTAATAGTTCTGAACTATAAGAAATGAAATAAGAATTTCTTAGGGGAAAAGAAAATAATACCAAGAGGAAACATATCCACAAAAATAAATGAAGAATATTAGAAATAATAAATATTTGAATAAATTAAAATATTTTTTTTTCTGATTTATAAAACTCCATAAAGAAGTATTTACTGTTTGAAGAAACATAATATCATGGAAAATATATTGGAGGTTTTAACACATAGCACAAAGAATAGGGTGGGAAGAGTTCAGGTGACAGATTGATATATTGTTATATGTTGTTACATGCATTAGGGAATGATGAAGATACATATTGAGAACCTAAGATACGAGCCTGATTCCCTTAAAGGGCCACCTGGTAAATATTTTAGGCTTACAAGCCGTTCATTCTCTGTTTCGTCTACTCAACTCTGACATTGCAGTGCAAAATCACCTTTGGACAGTGTGTCCATGAATGGATGGGTCTACATTCCATTACAACTTAATTTGAAAACCACATTGCCATCTCAAGACCATAATTGCTGACCTCTGCTGTAGAGTAATGAATAAAAATTCAAACAAAAGTTATAACCAATAAACCATAGAAGAGATAAAAATAAAATAATAAATTCAATGCAGTTACAAAATTCAGCAAAATAGGAAAAACAAATTAAGGAGGACAACGGAAAATAAATGGGAAGTTGATAATTGCGGTATATGTAAATAACCTATGCACACACACACAAAAGTAGAGATTATCAAACTGGATGAAGCTACACAACCCAATCATATGCTGTGTACAAGAAAGTCACTTTAATTATAAAGACAGAAGTTAAAAGTAAAATTGTGGAAGGGTGTCTGGATGGCTCAGTTGTTTAAGCGCCCAACTCTCGATTTCAGTTCAGGTCATGATCTCAGGGTCATGAGACTGAACTCCGCATCAGGCTCCGTGTCGGGCATGGAGCCTGCTTAAGATTCTTTCTCTTCCTCTCTGTCTTCCCCTCCCTCCATCAAAATAAATAAGTAAACTTAAAAAGATATTTTTTTTTTAAAAAGTAAAATGATGGAATAAGAAATACCATTAAAAATCATACAAAATCCAGTGTTTATATTAACTTTAGACAAAATAGTCCTTAAACAAATAGTACTGACATGAATATAAATGGCCATTTCCTAATAATAAAGGGATCAATTCATCCTGAAGACAAAAGAATTCTAAACATGTATGTATGCACCTAATATCTAACCTTCAACACACTTGAAACAGTAAGAACTAAAAGAAGAACTTGGCAAATTCAAAATTAGATTAGGAAATTTTATTACACTTTACCTAGAATTTGAAGGTATAACTTGAATATATAAAGTGAAACTTTTAAGGCTTATAGAAGATTTAGACAATACTTCCAATAACTTACATTTATAGGACAGTACACCCAATACACATTAGAAGACACATTATTTTCAATGCATATAAGATAGTCACACACAAAAAAGACCATGTGCTGGGCAATAACACAAGTCTCCATAACTCTAAAAAAATTAAATCACAAAGAGCGTGCTCTCTAATTAATAAATTGTTAATTAGAGGCACCCAGGTGTCTCAGCTGGTTGAGCATCCGACTTTGGCCCAGGTCATGATCTCATGGTTCCTGAGTTCAGGCCCCGCCTCAGGCTCTGTGCTGACAGCTTGGAGCCTGGAGCCTGAATCTGATTCTGTGTTTCCCTCTCTCTGCCCCGCCCCCCCAACCCCCACACTTGCACTCTGTCTGTCTCTCTCTCAAAAATAAATAAACAGCAAAAAAAAAATTAAAAAAAGAAACAGTTAATTAAAATCAATAATAGAAAAGAAACTAAAAATTGTTCAAATATCTGGAGATAAAGAATGCACATCTCGGAGCACCTGAGTGGCTCAGTAGGTTGAGCACCCAGCTCTTGGTTTCTGCTCAGATCATGATCTCATGTTCGTGAGTCTGAGTCCTGCATCTGGCTCCTTGTTCACAGCACAGAGTCTGCTTGAGATTCTCTCTCTCCCCCCTCTCTCAGGCCCTCCCCTTCTCGCTATCACTCTCTCAATATAAATAACTACAAACTTAAGAAAAAAAAGAAGAATGAACATCTAAATAGTCCATGGTCAAAGAACAAGTCACAATTATAATAAGAAAATAATTTGAATTAAAATTAAAAACAATAGCCAACATATCCAAATCCATGATGTCTTAGACTCTGGGTCTAAAGTTCTTTCTTGTCTAGCAAGAAAGCGAGACACATGATTATTAAATGCAAGAGATGGCTAGTGTCCGGGAAAAGACAAGAGCCCTGAATAAGGGTCCTCGCCCGTTTTTATTAGGATCAGAAAGCTCACAAACGTGGTGATGGACGTGCACAAGGAGACAATGAAACTGTGAACATTAACTCAAGGATGTAGGGAAAGGGGTGTTGAAGATATTTGGAGTTAGGGGTTTGGGTTAATACAAAACAAAATCCTGGCACCTGGCAGCCAGGCAGAATGTTGTTTACAGCATTCATGAGACACCACCTCTGTTGATCTTAGCTAGCCTAGGGGATGAGACAGGTCGAGCAAGTAGCCTCAGCATAAACAAGGCACCTTTTATTTTGCTAATCAGCTCCCCTCTGGGCAGCTACATCTGCTGCACAGAGGTCTATACCCCTATTTACCTGTTGACCCAACTTGGTCCTTCCTTCCTGTGAAAGCAGCTTCCTGCTATAGTACTAAGTTGGGGGGCACTTTTGCCCTGAATACCTAATCTTGTTTACCTCATATACCCTTGTATTGGGGGCCTTTGCCCCTCCTCTCTATTATGGGGACCTTTGACCCCTCCACTCTATTCTGGGGGCCTTACCCCCCCCCCTTCTCTATCCTTATTTGCCTAATCCTGTTTACCTAAACTTGGGTGGGAGCATCCAAAGGCTTTGTAATTCTTTATGCCTTATTAACCCATCAGTGCAGGCTCAGGAAATTCCTAAACTTACTCCCTACACCATGAGATAAAGCAGAACTTAGGGGAAATTTTGTAATTTAAAATTTTATATTTGACTAGAAAAAAATATCTAAAATCAATAATCTAAGTTTCTACCATAAAGAAGTAGAAAAAGTAGTAAAAATCAAACACAAAATAAGAAAGGAAATACTAGAGATAAGAGGAGAATTAAATAAAATAGGAAATGGATGAAAATAGAGAAAACTAATAAAACCAAAAGATATTTTCCTAAAGATTAGTAAAATTGCTCCTTCCTGAACAAAGAAGGAAGTCACGAACTGCCTAATATTAGAAATGAAAGAAAGGATATATCTGTAGATGTAATAGATATTAAATGAATTGTAAGGAAATATTATAAACATCTTAATGACAATAATTTTAGTAAGTTAGATGAAATGGACTAATTGATTGGAAAACAGAAAGCACAAAAACTGATTAAAATGAAATAAAAATAAAAATTTGAATAGCTTTCTATAAAATAAATTATATATAAATTTATGCATAAATTTTATATAAATGTATATAATGAATATATTGTATGTAATATATTGAAATGTATATAATGAAATGAATATTGTCAACACTCGCTTAAAAAATTTTAGCGTCGAGTTCACCACTATATTCAGAGATATTACGTTGTGATCAAGTTGGGTTATTCCCAGAAATGAAAGTTTAACATTAGACAACCAGATTCACTGGCATTCGGTATATTGACAAGATAAGAGGGAAAAACAAAGCCAACAGATATGTGAACAAAAACTAACCAAGTCCATTCCAGATGAAACTATCAGGAAATTAGAAAGTGAAGGAAACTGTTTCAACCTTATCAAGAGCTTCCATAAAATACAACTAATATCACATTTAATGATGAAACATTGAAAACTATCTAAGAACCCTTATAAGTATGAGTTCAAATATCACTTGTAGTTGCAGAAGACACGACCATGTAAGAAAAGTCCAAAAGCAGCTACTGCAACTAACAAATGAATTGATCAAGGTTGTAGGATATAAGAAAATTAGACAAAAATCAATGTAGTTCTATATACTAGAAATTAACAATTGAAAATTAAATTAATACAACAATAACATTTATAATTGCATTTTACTTTTATTGAGAGAGAGAGAGAGAGAGAGAGAAAGAGAGAGAGAGAGCAGGGGATGGGCAGAGAGAGAGAGGAAAGAGAGAATCCCAAGCAGGTTCCACACTGTCAGTGCAGAACCCAATGTGGGGCTCGAACCCATGAAGTGTAAGATCCTGACCTGACCTGAAACCAAGAGTCAGACGCTTAACTAACTGAGACACCCAGGCACCCCTGGAACTGCATTTTAAAAAGAAATATTTAGAAATAAATTTAATGAAATGTTTGCAAGGACTGTATCTTCTGAAAAACAAAAGGCCTTATAAAATGGAAGGTGAGGCTCATAAATCTTCTGTTAAACAACAGCGTTTCGAATAATCTTAAGGCTTTTAGGTTTTTAGGGAGCCCAACGTAGAGAAATAATTTTTTTAATGAGATAAGAGGAATGCTTTGCAAATTATTTTATGAGGTCACCATTACCTTTTTTCTGCATGGAGTATATTTTCTGCATGCCTTTTGTCTAATGGAGTATATTTCCATCGAGTTCTATAATGGTCTTAAGATTTTTAAATTAATGATGCCAACTTGGACTGAAACAACAACGTCAACACAAAATGAAAAGAGGCTTTAGAACCTTAAAGCACTTACTTGCAAACATGCATTTCTTCTTTGGTAAAATAAAGAATGACTCGGAATACCATATTAACAGCCAAGCTGCCAGAGCTCAGAGCTATGAGCCTTAATCAAGAAATGGCCAAGGTGTGCTTGACTGGATTTCAAAACTGCTCTGGACCAGCGGCTGCTGTTTGTAGCCCACTCCTCTGTCTCACATTCCTTTTGAAAAGATGTGTCTTTTGTCATTTTTCTATGTCCCACCATTTTATGTTTGATAACTTCTACACTTAGTTCACAAGTTTTAAATTGGGAAGACCTGTACTCAAAGGTCTGTGTCTGATGCACCACAGTCAAGGTGCCTCATCTGCGCATGAACATGATGCAGATGATGAGAGCCTTAACTTTTCGACGATGCCATAAATGACAGGATGACCTGGGGGGTATTTTGTAGATGGGAGGGATGTGAATAGTTGTGGCTAGAGAACCCTTTATTTTCCAAAGATGCCCATCTTATGAGTAAGTCTATCTGAGCTGGAATTGGCATATGATGTTGACCTTGCAGGTGTAGCAGAAAACATGGAAGGGTATGCAGGTGCGGACATTACCGACGTGTGTGGGTATACACACTTTTTAAAACACAGCATTGACAGTGCTGCTCTAGTAGGGTTTATAAGTCACTTCATCTTGAAACAGATATCACCCTTATGACTGCCTTAATCAGTAGAGTACAGTAAATGTGATACTATAGGACTTTAGGTTACAAAAATGCCATGCACCTCAACTTTTCTAGGGATCTCCATTCTTCGAACAGAGCAGCTTCGTGTAAGAAAGCCAAACAGCGAAATGAAAAGATATCCTATTGGTGTTTTGTCAGCCCACAGGGGTCCCTGCTGAGAGCCAGCAATTATCATCAGATATGTGAAGTGAACAGATTCCATGTGATTCTAGTCCTCAGTTGTCATGTCATGTTAGCCTCCAATTTGCCCAGGATGTTGCCATGTAGCAAAAGGATAAAAAAAAGTTGTCCATACTGAGTTTATCCAACAGATTCATTACCAAACTGATAATTGCATTTACGTTAAACCACTAAGTTTAAGGTAGTTTAAGTACACAGCAATTAATAAGTAGAACATATAGACAGTAATTGATAGGAGCAATTCTTATACCAAGTGAATTGAGAAGATACACTTACTGTGTTAGACAGTGATTCTGAAGAGTACATTTTAAAGTTTGTATTGGCTATGTAATACAGTAGTTACACCCTGCACTTAAAAATCACATGAAGCATCCCATAAGGCCTGTCTAAATAATGAGACGTCTACATGGGAACTCGATTTCTCCTGAACACATTGACACTTCAAGACTCATCCTTTTATAATGCAATCATCAAAACCACTTTTCCTTTAAATTCACTGAAAATTATTCACTTAATCGCTTATAGGTGAATAAAGTTTCCTCACAAAGTTAAAAATAAAACTATCCTATGATCCAGCAATTGCACCACTGGATATTATTCAAACAATACGAAAACACTAATTCAAAGGAATGCACGCACCCTTATGTTTATAGCAGCATAATTTACATAGCCAAGATATGGAAGCAGCTCAAATGTCCATCAGTTGATGATTGGATAAAGAAGATATGGTATATACACACAATGGTATATTATGCAGCCATTAAAAAGAATGAAATCTTGTCATTGGCAGTAACATGGATGGAGCTAGAGAGTATAATGCTAAGTGAAATAGGTCGGTCAGAGAAAGACAAATACTATATGATTTCACTGATATGTGGATTTTAAGGGAAAAAAAATAAGCCAAGGGGGAAAGAAAGAGAGAGACAAACCAAGATACAGACTCTAACTATAGAGAACAAATTGATGGTTACCAGAGGACAGGTGGGTGAAGGGATGGGTTAGATAGGTGATAGGGCCCAAGGAGTACACTTCTCTTGATGAGCACTGGGTGATGCATGGAATAATTGAATCACTATATCTTACACTTGAAACATGTTAGCTAACTAGGACTGAAATAAAAACTTAAAAAACCAAGTGTCAGCCACATGGGAGTTTCAGGCTCCAGAATTTCCTTATCATATAACCAACTAGGAAACTAAACAAATATTAAAAAAAAAAATACATTGGAAAACAGGAAGTAGACAACTGTGACTGCCGAGAGAAGGAAAACAAATTGCAGGAGCCTATGATCACCTTGGCTTTGTATTCAGATGAAAATAACTGTATTATGGGGGAAAAGAACAGCAGAGCCTGATGGTTTCAGTAAGTTGAGGAGGCAGAGAGGTGATTCAGGAATACTAAGGCAGCTACATGGGGCAGGGTAAAGTACAGAAAAGAATGATCTGTGGACGGAAAGAGATCCAGAAATTTTCACAGGAATCTCATTTTGTCTTTCCTTAAGTATTAGACTCCTCAAGCATAGGATGAACCTCCATGAGGCCAAGCAGTAAAAAATTATTACTCAGATTCTGTAAACTAGTGCTAGAGGGCATTCAAGTTCATACCAGCCAGAGAGGAGACTCCTCAGTGAACACGTAGGAGAGACAGCAGCATAAAAGTGTGACTCGAACCAAAGAAAAATGAGTCAATAAAAATAGACCCAGGCACGTCAAAGATGATGGATGAGAAGAGAAATGGAAATGCACTTTATTTATTTATTTATTTGTTTGTTTTTTTTAATGTTCATTTATTTATTTTGAGAGAGACAAAGCATGAGAAGGGGAGGGGCAGGGAGAGAGGGAGAGACAGAATCCCAAGTAGGCTCTGTGCTGATACAGGGCTCAGTCTCACCAACTGTGAGATCATGACCTGAGCCAAAATGAAGAGTCAGATGCTTTAGAAACAACCACCCAGGCGCTCGTGGCAGTGCACTTATGGTAGAACAATACAATATCAGAAACAAAATAATAAACTTCATCAAATCAATAACATACAAATGCAA
Organism: Neofelis nebulosa; assembly: GCF_028018385.1. Lineage (NCBI taxonomy): Eukaryota > Metazoa > Chordata > Mammalia > Carnivora > Felidae > Neofelis > Neofelis nebulosa. The sequence goes on from NC_080794.1 coordinate 9,382,429, forward strand.
AAAAAGAACAATGACTTGAAGTCTTAGAAATAGTACTTTTTAAAACTGAAACAGAGAGAAAAACTGAAAATAGAGGTACAGTCCCTGAGTAACATGGGAGACACTAGCAAGTGGCAAAATAACACAATTCTCGTATTAGAAGAGAAAGGCTGAAAAACATTTGAAGAAATAATGGTTGGACATTTTCCCAAAACGTAATTGAGAAGCTCAACTAACTCCAGGCAAGATAAAGAGGCTTACAAAAAAAATCAGACCACATTACATCATAACAAATACACACACACACACACACACACACACAGCCTCTGAACTTAGAATTCTATATCCAGCAAAAAAGCTCACGCAAGAATGAAAGAAAAGCAATAACTTCTTTTTTCAAACCAATAAAAAAGGAGAATCAGTGGCCTTCAAACTTGCATTATAATAAATGTTAAAAATAGTTCTTCACACGTATCTACACAAAGGAAAGAGAAGCACTAGGAATATTAAATGTATGAGAGTCATTTTCCTCGTTTTAAACAGGTACTTAACAGAACTAAGTCAAAAATAATGGTGTAGCAGGGTTTACAACCTGAAGGACCAAAATGCACGACAATAACACCACAAGGGACAGAAAGAGGAAATGGAAAGACTATTGTGGTAAGATGTTCATATTAGACATGAAGGTTATAACATTGTCTAAAGGGAGACTGTGCTAAACTAAAGGTACATACTGTAAACCTAGAGAAACCACCAAGAAAATAATGAAACCAAACTTATAGCAAATAAGCCAATAGTGGCAAAAAAACAACTCATGCACATATTATCAATTCAAATGAATGCAAGACAAAAGGAAATAAGTGACAAAGAACAGATTTAAGGGGAAAAAAGAAAATAATCACAGTACGGTAGATTTCAACAGAAACATATTGATAATCACAATAACTTAAAAGTTCTAAAAATGAAATAAAAGGTAAAAACAGTCAGACTGGATGGGAAAAAAAAGATCCAACTATATGCTATTTACAAGCAACTTACTTTCTCAACTTATATATAAATTTGTTTATTTGTTTGTTTGTTTGTTTGTTTTTAACGTGTATTCATTTTTTAAGAGAGAGAAAGAGAGACTGAGCACAAGTGGGAGAGGGGCAGAGAGAGAAGGAGATACAGAATCCGAAGCAGGCTCCAGGCTCTGACCTGTCAGCACAGAACCCAATAGGGGAGGTTGGGGGTGCAGGGTGGTGGGTGGGCTTAAACCCATGAACTGTGAGATCATGACCTGAGCTAAAGTCGGATGCTTAACTGACTGAGCCACCCAGAAACCCCCTCAATTTATATATAAATTTAAATAGTATGGAAGAAGATGTACTAAGAAAATGATAATCATAAGAAAGTTGCAGTGGATGTATTAGTACCAATCAATGTAAATTCAGAATAATGAATACTATTAGAATACAATAGAACATTTCCAAACAATATAGGATAAATTCATAAGAAGACATGAAAATTTTAAATGTGAATACTCCTAACAACTGAGTTTTAAAGTCATAGAGCAAAAACAGACCAACCTAATAGGACAAATAGATCAGTATATAAATATATATGGATACTCCACCATTTATTTGTAACTAATTAGAACAATTAGACTGAAAGTCAATAAAGATATAGAAGACTCAAAATCCACTATCAGCCAACTTTTCTAATTGCCATACTTGACCAGACAACAGAATATATAATTTCCTTTTCATGTACATATGGAAAATCCATCAAGGTAGACCATATGTTATGTCAGAAAGTATACACTCAATAAACTTAAAAGAATGGAAATCACTCAGAGCAACTCACTGATTCTAAGAGAAATAAGTTGGAAATCAATTGCAGAAAGGTTTTTTGGAAAAATCCATAGATAAGTTCAGATTTAGAAAATTCATTTTTTAAAAATTTTTTTTAAACTTTATTTATTTTTGAGAGAGACAGACAGTGTGAGCAGGGGAGAAACAGAAAGAGAGACACACACACAGAATCTGAAGCAGACTCCAGGCTCTGAGCTGTCAGCACAGAGCCGGATGTGGGGCTCGAACTCACGAGCCATGAGATCATGACCTGAGCCAAAACTGGATGCTTAACCGACTGAGCTACCCAGGAGCTCCTTCAGTTCTAAATAACCCATGGGTCAAAGAAGAATCACGATTGTATTAGAAAAGGTAAGACCTAAATGATAATGAAAACACAACATATCAAAACTTGTGGGATACAGCAAAAAAAAAAGTGTTTAGAGGGAAATTTGTGGCATCATGTTTGTATACTAGAAAAGAATAAATGTCTCAAATTAGTGGTCAAGTTTCCACTTTAAGAACTAGAAATAGGAGGGAAAATTAAATCTAGAATAAGAATGAGAAAGCAAAATGGTCGAGATCAGAGGAGAACCCCCCCAACACACACATAAAATAGAAAATCAGTAAACAGTAGGGAAAACGAATAAATTACTATAAAACTTTAAATAGTGATGTATCTAATAACTTGTGGCAAAGAGCTGATCTATTTTTTTCTTGGCCAGTGGAAGTGTGGAATAGGTGATAAAAATATTCTGTATTTGATTGTGATAGCAGTTACATGGGTAAATTAATTGTAAAATCTCATTAATATACACTTAAAATGGTTACTTTTACTGTAAATTATCTCAGGAAAGTTTTTTTAATTGTTTAAATTAAGATATGAACAAAAATATCCAAGCACAAATTATTTTCCTTAGTTTTGTGTTAAATCTGCACTTTCAAACTTCTGAATTCTCTAACAAAATACAATTTGCACAATAAGTAACTGTATAAAAAGTGGATATTAGATAAATAAGAATGCCATGTAGAAACAGAACTTAATGTTTAAAAAGATTTTCTTGCACCACTTTATGCGTCAAATACATGGGAATATGACTCTTGTTTTTAAATATTGTGTTGAGTTTTAGGAAAAATCCCTCTATTTTCATATTAAAGGTATTAATAGTTATTATCATTTCAATAACAGAAGACACGGTGAGTAATTAGCAAACAGCATCCAAGTTTTTTAATTGGGCTCTTGTATCTAACCCAGGCTTAACGATTCAGTTATTTCGGTGGATGTATTTTATGTCTCAAACCCTTTTCTATGTATCTAGATTTTAAAAAGCCAAATCTTGCCTCTGGGAAGTTCACACTTTCACACAGGAAATAAATAAATAATTGTAATCATACAATAAAATTGACACAATAAAATAAAAATCCAGGAAAATAGTATGAGGTACAGAAGGCTTCAAGATAGTAGAGATCTTTTGTGGGAATTGGAAATGACTGCTTATGAGAGGACTTTCTTTGAAACACGAAGGATATATAGGATTTGGAGATCAGAGGCACAGGGGTTCCGTAATGTGTGCTTTCAAATACAGTAGCCGCGAGACATACGTGACTACTTACATTACATTTAATTGTAATGAATAAAATTAACATTTTAATGCCTTGGTCACACGGGTCATATCTGACTGGGCTACCCTCTTTGCCAGCTCAGATTATAGAACATTTCCACCCTTGCAGAAAATTTTATTGGAGAGCTCTTTCTAAACATAGGCACCGTCTCATCCCAAGTGCTAACGCAGCAAAGAGCAAGGTGTATTTGCGAAGCAGCAAAGATTCCGTGTTGCCCTAGAGACACATGTGAAAAGATAGGAATAAATCTTTGGATAAGTTAAAGGACTTATTTCTCATTCTTTAAATTCCACAAGGAAGTATTGAGAGTTTAAAGCAAAAATAATATCAGTAAAAATGATTTGTGACTTTTGCAACGTACATGGAAATAAAATACTGGAGAAAAATGCCAAAAATGTTTGATAAAAACAGGGCAAAGAATGGAGTGGGTAACATACGGGCATAAGACCGTTACATTATACTTTGGTATGATGTTCCATGAAGGTGGACTATAATAAATTAAAGATGCATATTGAAAATCTTAGCAGGGTTCAGCAGACTTGCTTTTAATGAGCGGGACTGCAAGTATTTTAGGCTAGTAGGCCATCCATTATGTACTACTCTGACACCGTAGTATAAAAGCAGCCTTAGATAATTACATAGATAATAAGCAAATAAATGGATGTAGCTATGTTTCACTAAAAGTGTTTATGGGATGCTTGGGTGGTTTAGTCCAGTAAGCAGCTAACTCAATTTTGGCTCAGGTCAGGCTCCCAGGATCATGGGATCCAGCCCCATGTGGGGCTCGGTGCTGAGTGTGGAGCCTGCTTGGGATTTTCTCCGTCTGTCTCTGCCCTGCCCTCCACTAAAAAAATAAAATAAAGTGTTTCACGTGAGTGCATAGGAAGACAAACAAATAATCCTTTTCTTAAAATTTTTTAACATTTATTTATTTTTGAGAGACAGTACAAGACAGAGCATGAGTGGGGGAGGGGCAAAGAGAGAGAGGGAATGCAGAATCTGACACAGGCTCCAGGCTCTGAGCTGTCAGCACAGAGCTTGATCCAGGGCTCGAACCCACAGACCAGGAGATCATGACGTGAGCCGAAGTCAGACCCTTAACCGACTGAGCCACCCAGGTGTCCCGAGGACAAACAAATAGTCTTAAAAAATTGAGACATTTTCCTGAAACTTCCATGAACAATATCTTAGAGTCATTCTAGCCATTCTATCTGACAAATACTCCCCAGGAGTATTTCTGGACCGAAAAGTTTGGCTATTCCTTTGTTCCTCTTTTACCTTGGTTATAAAAATCCTGTGGTGTTATTGTCAGAAACCAGGTGCTATTTCTTTTAATAAGCAAAATGTGACAAAAGGCAACAAAACATCATTGTATATCTTCAAAATTAGACAGTGGTCCCCCCTTGACCATGGGGGTACGTTCCAAGACGCCCAGTGGATGCCTGAAACTTCAGATAGTACCAAGCCGAACATATACCATGTTTTTTTCCCACACATACATACCTATAATTAGGCACAGTAAGAGATTATTAGTAACAACTAATAATACAGTAGGACAAGTGTAACAATCTACTGTGATAAAAGTTATATAAACCCCTCTCTTGCTCAAACTGTCTTATTGTCTTGTACTCATCCTTCCTCATCTGGTGATGATGTGAGATGATAAAATGCCTACATGATAAGATGACGTGAGGCGAATGATGTAGTGTTAGTCTATGACTGACCTTCTGACCATAGGTGAGGAGGAACATCACCTCCTTCTAGACTACAATAGACTGCAGGTAACTGAAACCACAGAAAGCCACACTACAGGTAAGGGGATATTACTGAATATGTAAATATTCATAAACATATTATGTAATATCATAAACATATTAATGTATTTACATAAATATATACAGAAACATATACATATAAATGTGTATAATGTTTATATTAAATACATATGTACATATATCAAACTATATAATACAAACAAATGTATGATATATTTAATAGATATTTGACTTTGGAATATCTGTGTTTCCATAAACAATGCAGTTCTGAACTTCTGACCATTGGTAAAGAAGCAGCACAGTTGGTTAATAATGTTTCCCTGAAAGTGTTGCCTATTAAAAACACTTTCTCTAATTTTGAAGCCACTAGCTCGGCTACAGTAGGAGAAATTAAGAGCCACAGCATATCTGACTGGTTCTTTTTTTTTTTTTTTTTTTTTTATTTATTTTTGGGACACAGAGAGACAGAGCATGAACGGGGGAGGGGCAGAGTGAGAGGGAGACACAGAATCGGAAACAGGCTCCAGGCTCCGAGCCATCAGCCCAGAGCCGGACGCGGGGCTCGAACTCACGGACCGCGAGATCGTGACCTGGCTGAAGTCGGACGCTTAACCGACTGCGCCACCCAGGCGCCCCCTGACTGGTTCTTAAAGACCATGACCTCCGTAAATAAGAGCCACTGCCTGGGAAACAGGAGCCAAGTATTGAAGTATGACTGTCGTGGACCAAAGAGGGTAAGACAGGAATTCAATACGCTGGTTTAAGTACCAACATCTACACCGATTATTCCCCTCTGAGTCAACTCTGCCTCATTTCCTCCTGTCTACTGTGATCTTTCAGTGACATTACCTTGGGAATAGATGACACAGTGGAGGTGGTGTAGATGGTGCTGGAGATTATGGAAGAGAGTAAGCTGGATAGTGGGTCTAGGAAATACAGGTCGCTGCACTGGTGAGAGCGCTTATTCGCAGAAATGGAATCCATTCTTTAGCAGAGAGAGATTAATTAGGACAAAGAGAAAGGGGGCTGAAAAACAGATTCCAACCTCAGGGAAGGATTAAAACCACCACACAACGTGGATTCCAAAGAAGCTGATTTTTCTACCCACACTTAGGAGAATGTCAATCGGGAAGGCACTGATTTTGCAAGCCACTTGCCAAACCTAAAACAATGCTGCCTTGGCCGGCCATGATCCACGCCAAGAAAAAATGGAAGCCACATGCTGTGATCTTCCAGTAGCTCAGTTTCAAATTATAGACTTGGGTTTATGCATCCCCAAAACAAATCTGGGCCCCTGGCCACAAGAGAATCGTTAGAAATCCTAATTGCAGTTTTTAGCTTTAAATTTTGGCGTTGAAAAGAAATCCTAGAAAGTGCTTGAACTCGATGTTTAATGAAGCAATTTAAAGACCTTGGAAGCTTCACCAAAGGAACTCAACAATAAAAGTTAAGTTTGCAACAATTTTAGGGTCCATTTGTATATTTGTTCAGGCAGATTGCAGTAGCATAAAAAGGAAGTCGTTCTGCAAAATGGAAGCTATTTTTAGATTATGTAATAGACATAGGAAGCTAAATTTGCAACAGATATTAAGGATTATGTGTGCATTAATTCTGGTAAAGACCTAAACGCGTTGGTCTATAAACAATAGCTCAATATAATAGTAGATTTTTTATTATAACATCAGGATTCTTCCAGATTTACAGGAGCTTAGCTATTTTCCACATGTGTGTCCTCCGGTCCCTTGTGTGTTATTTCCATCTCAGCCCAAGTGAAGAGAAAGAGATGGAGAAGCATGTGTTGGAAAGATTTGTGGAACAGACCTAGGAGGTGCAGGGCGGTTTTGCTTCCAAAGTATTGCTTCAAAATCACTGATATGGCTACATTAAGTGCAAGGGAGAACAGTACATTTGGCTGGGCTATGTGTGCAGAAAAAACATGGAAACAGGTTTTGAGAAAGCTAACAATATCTTCCAAAATATAAAGGAATTGTGCAGTTGGCCATTTCAAGGAGAGTTAGAGTGGACAGCATAAAGGTTGCAGTGAAACCAAGGGGAGGCTTGAAACACATAATTAGTGGGAAACATATGACAGTAAATAAATTTAGCTGAACCCACCAAAGACTAGGGCTTAAAATGGGCAGTATCATCAGCTAGAATTACAAAGCACTTAAAAGTTCTCAGGTAAAAAATAAATCAGGCACATTTTCTTTCTAATTGCTGGGTTTTACTTCATCTTATAGCAGAAAGAAGAATTTTTCAATACAATTGTCATAACTGCCTGACAAAAATATTGCGGATATGATCCTACTTTCCGGATGCCTAAAACCACTTTAGTAGCATTGCATTTTTATGCCTTTAAAAGGTTTTGTTGACTACCTCTTATATGATTCAAACTATATGGCATTCTGGAAAAGGCAAAATAATGGAGATAGTAAAAAGATCAGTGGTTGGGGGAAGGGTGGTGCAGGCAGGGGCAGGAAGGGATGAATAGGCAGAACACAGAGGATTTTGAAGGCAGTGAAAATACTCTGTATCATACTATAGTAGATGGATACATGTCATTATATATTTGCAACGTCTTATTTACACTATGGACTTTGAGTTATTATGAAGTATCCATGTAGTTTCCTTATCTGGAACAAATATACCACTTGGTCGGGATGGTTGTAATGGGGGAGGCTATGTATGACTGGGGCAGGTGATATATGGAAAATTTCTCGACCTCCTCCTAGTATTTCTGTGATCCTAAAACTGCTCTAAAAAATCCTTTAAAGAAATAAAAACTCTAAGAAGCACGGGAAAAATAAAAGTTGATTATATCTACCCCAGGGCATTCTTGTACAGTAATAAATTAAATGTAGATTGGGGTATACTTTTGAAAAGTAAAACTCTGCAGTAATTGTCTAAGATAATCCCACTACAAAAATTTCATTTTATAGAACATATCTATATAAGCATAAAAGATAACAAGGGATTTTATTACATCATTGTTGATAAGAAAAACTATAAACAACCTAAAATGTCCATCAAGAAGACATTAGCTCAAAAGATTATGGTAATAATGCAAAGGAATTCTATGCCATAATAATAATTATATAACAAAGAGTAGATCTATATGAGCTAGTGTGGAAAGACAGAGAATACTGTATGCACATGGTTCCTTTATGTATCTGTCTTTGGTGTTCTAGAGAAATGTATCAAACTATATGCATGGAAACTACAGAAACAGTAAAAATATCAGTGGTTGCAGGGGTCAGGGGATAGGCAGGGGTGAATCGATGGAGCACAGAGGATTTGAGGGGCAGTGAAAATCCTCTGTGATATAATGATGTATGATAGCATATGATATCACAATGACATAACGATGCATGCCATTATATATTTGTCCACACTCATAGAATGTACACCAAGAGGCAGCTGTAATGTAAACTATGCACTGTGTGATGATGATGTATCTACGTAGGTTCACTGTAAGAAAACATACCACTGTCGTAGGGGATACTGATAATGGGGAAAGTCGCCCATGTAAGGAGGAGAGGATTTGTGAGAAATTTTTGAACTTTCTCTTCAGTGTTGTCCTGACAAACTGCCCCAAAAAATGCAGTCTTATTAAAAAATAAGCATGTGCTACTTCTATTAAAAATTAAAATGTTAACTGAAAAACAGATTTTGTTGTGTTCACCTATAAAATATATGGAGCTGTCTTGTGATTGCCTTGAGAGATATTCTTTAAAACACTGTTTTTTTTTCTTATTTTCTAATGGGAATTGCTAAATACAAATGAACTCTCTCTCCTTTCATTGCCACATCTCGTAAGCTATATTTTCATGAGAAAACGTATTTTCATAGAATTATGTAAATTATCCCATTGTGATTTTTAAAATTTCCTCTTTGAGTTTATTCCTGTTTTTCCTTTGTTTTTATTTCTATCTCAAAACTTCTTACTGCACATTTTCAACTACTGAGGGTGTCATTTTGCTGGTGATTTATTCCTTTTCCTGCTTTTTTTTAAGAACTAAGTATTCATTTATTCCATTCTAGAGTTATTCTGTGTTTAAGTTTACTACATTTTCCTTTAATTTTTATTAATTTCATTTTGGTATCATTAGCTTTATTTTTATATTTTCCTTTACTTGTTTAGTGCAATTCTTAATTTATTAATTTTCATCTTTCTTTTTATTTCTCGCTGTGACTTTTATTTCAGGTACTGTTATAGCCGTGCCCCATAGGTTTTTCTATGTAGTATTTTCAATACCCTTTGTTCCTTAAATTTAAAAAAATATATATGTTTTTATTTTACTTTTGAGAGAGAGAGACAGCATGAGCAGGGCAGGGGCAGAGGGGGAGACACAGAATCTGAAGCAGGTTCTAGGCTCTGAGCTGTCAGAGGGGCTTGAACCCAGGAATCCTGAGATGATGTCCTAAGCTGAAGTCGATTGCTTAACTGACTGAGCGTCCCAGGCACCCCATTAAATTTTTTTTAAATTAAAAAACATGTTGAAGAGAGAAATACAAATCTATGTTTTAATTGTCTAAGTTGAAGAATGCTTTCTTTTTCTATTATTTTACTTCCACCGTGGTCAGAGAATGTCGTTACATTATACTCTTGGACTTTATTAAGGTTTTTGACTTGATATGTTATTAGTTTATATAAATATACCTTGGAATGTTGAAGCAAAGTCTTGTTTTCTCTTATTAGAATAAGATGTTCTGTATAAATCCATTACACTGCATTCTTTTTTGCTTTGGATCTTCAATAGTCTCATTTTTTTTTTTTCTGTGCTTGATTTAATTTGACCCCAGAGAAATTAAGAAAACTTAAAACCTTGTGTTATTACTATCAGTTTTTTCTTGCATCTCCTATGATGTGTTTAAAAACACTGCTGCTAATTTGTTGCATAGATATTCCTCTTTCAAAAATTTTTTAATGTTTATTTTTAAGAAAGAGAGAGTGTGTGTGAGCAGGGAGGGGCAAAGAGAGAGGGAGACACAGAATCTGAAACAGGCTCCAGGCTCTGAGCTCTCAGCACAGAGCCCAAGGCGGGGCTCAAACTCATGAACCCCAAGATTATGACCTGAGCCAAAGTTGGGCACTTAACCAACAGAGCCACCCAGGTGCCCCCTTTTTTTAAAAAAGTTTTTAAAAGTTCTTGAATCAAATGTTTGGTACTAGCAAATAACCATTTTAGATATTTTGGTGTGAACAGTCTAGTAACTCATTCTTTACTTATGTTTCATTTACATATTTCCTTTGTATATTGCCTCATTTACCATTGCTCAGCTTACAATTTTAGGTTTTTTGATCATTTTGTTTTATTGTGTCTACCAAGGACTTGGGTTTTGCTCTTGGACCTAATCTGAGAGTCTTCATATTTTAATTGGTCAGTGCTATGGACTAAATGGTGTGTGCTCCCAATCCCCGTTCATATGTTGAAGCCTGAACCCCCAAGGTGATGGTATTAGCAGGTAGAGGCTTTAGAAGGTAATTTAGTTGAAGTCAACAGGGTGGAGCCTCCAAATGGAATTAGTTCTTCTTAGACGAAGAAACACCAGAACTTTCTCTTTCCTCTCTGTGAAGATACAAGTGGAAGTTGGTGACCTGCAAGCCAGGAAGAGAGCTCTCACCAGGAACCTGACCAGTTAGCATCTTGACCTTGGACTTCCCGGCCTCCAAACTGTGAGAAATAACCATCTCTTTACTTAGATATTTACTAAGCACTCTATAGTATTTTGTTACAGCAGCTTGAACAGACTAAGACAGTAAGTGAACACTATTTAGTTTTATTTACTGATATGACAAATCTGTTTGCTCTTAGTTCTCTATTACTTCTTTATATTATGTTTTCAAGTGTATAAGTGTATATGTGTAGGGGTTCTGAGTGGCTCAGTCGGTTGAGCATCCAACTTTAACTCAGGTCATGATCTCGTGGTTCTTGAGTTCGAGCCCTGCATCAGGCTCTGTGCTGACGACCCAGAGCCTGGAGCCTGCTTCAGATTCTGTGTCTCCCTCTTTCTCTGTCCCTCTCTTGCCCACACTCTGTCTCTTTCTTCTCTCAAAAATGAATAAACATTAAAAAAAATAAGTGTATATTTGTGCATGCATGTGTGTATACATGCATCAAAATGTACTTAATCTTATTAAGTATCAATTTTTAAAAGAAGAAACTAAATGGAAAATATTTTATATTTTGATGCATTACACACACATGCATGTATGCATATACACTTATAAACTTAAAAACATAATATAAAGTGGTATGACAGAATTAACACTATCATTGTCCTAGTGATCATTTATATGCAGATATATTTACATTTATTTCATTATTTCTCTCTTTTTTTAGCTTATATCCTTACATCATTAGCTTTTCCCCTTTCAATACTTTTATTTCCCTACATTTTTAAGGAAGACAGTACCTTATCTTCAAGGTTTAGCTTTTTATTCTTAATGATGCTTACTACTGGATGTGTGAGTTTTAAATATCATTAAACATTTCTCCTTGCGCCAGTGAACAAGATTGTTATGCTCTCTACTGATTCTGTCACTGTCAGACTGTATAACATTTATTTTTTAATTGAAAGTTAAGTTCCTTTATGTATCTTACACTTCCACAGATCAGTAGAACTAGTGAAAAGTAAAAGTCAATAAAATTAGACATGCTCTGTGCCCACTTAATCTCTCGGAGCCTCAGTTTTCTTAGTAGTCTGATGGAGCACTGAGCAACTTTAACATGTTGACGTGAGAATTAATGAGGCTTCTGGGGAAGAAAATGGTCCAACATTTAGCAAACTAAACAAATCTTAGTGCCTTCTTTATTCTAAATTACTGACTAAAAGCCCTAGTGGCACAGATTTACTTTACAATGACTTACTGCTTAATTGCATACATTTTGGCAAATAAACAAAAGTGACTGAATGTGTATTTATTCAAATTTGTGATGCATATGCCAAAGTCCAATATCTTCCTATCAATAATATTCGTGTTTGTCAGAACATAGCATATAGGTTAGCACATTTTAGATATATGAAAAATTTTTTTAAAAAGCCCAGTTACATGAGAAAATATTTGAGGGAAATTTCAGAGTTATATGTCCTAAGGTAATCATTAAGTTAACATATATGCTATCACACTATTTCCCCTATATTATTAACTACTCTACTATGCAATCTATCTTTTACTGAATTCAATAAATTCTGATTTGTTGAAGTCAAATATAGTTCAAACTTTTCTCGATCTATTTTGCTACTCCTGGATTAGCTTTTATTCTAATTCAAATTTTTGTATCTCCTTAAAGTGAAAGTAAGAGCCTTTTTCTGTCTTTTTAAAAAATTTTTTATTGAGGCGCCTGGGTGGCTTGGTTGGTTGAGCGTCTGACTTCGGCTCAGGTCATGATCTCACGGGCCGTGAGTTCGAGCCCCGCGTCGGGCTCTGTGCTGACAGCTCAGAGCCTGGAGCCTGTTTCAGATTCTGTGTCTCCCTCTCTCTCTGCCCCTCCCCTGTTCATGCTCTGTCTCTCTCTGTCTCAAAAATAAATAAACGTTAAAAAAATTAAAAAAAAATTTTTTTTAATTTATTTTGAGAGAGAGGAGAGAGCGTGAGCAGGGTAGGGGCAGAGAGAGAGAGAGAGACAGAGAGACAGAGAGAGAGAGAGAGAGAGAGAGAGAGAGAGAGAGAACCCAAAGCAGGCTCCCTACTTTCAGTGCAGTGCCCAATGCGGGGCTTGATCTCACAAAAGGAGATCATAACCTGAGCCGAAATCAATTGTCCAATGCTTAACTGATGGAGCCACCCAGGCCTTTTTTCAATATCAGGTTGAAGGATCACTACATGAAAATTAACTCAGAATTCTATGGACAATATTATGAAGTCCTCCTTGGTAGGTCACATTATTATTCTCTTTCAATACAAAGCTTATGCAGTGGACCCCTGGGTGGGTCAATGGTTTAAGCGCCCAACTTAGGTTCAGGTCATGATCTCACGGTTTGTGAGTTCAAACCCCACATTGACTGTCTGCTGTCAGCGCATATCCCGCTTTGGATCCTGGGTCTCCCTCTCTCTCTGCCCCTCGTGTCCTCTATCTCTTTTTCAGAAATAAATTAACGTTAAAAAAAAGCATCTTATGCAGCACTGCCTGTACCCATGTTGTCTGTGTTGCTTCCCTGTAGCAAGAAAACATTTCTATTCCATTGTCTTGTCCTGTGACTTATTTGGGCCAATAGAAATGTTCCTGTAAGATGCAGTATATCAATTCAGACCAGGAAGGGACTTCTGCCACTTACACTATGCCTTTCTCTTTTCCCTCTGCCATGACAAAAACATGGCCCAAATATGGGCTCTTCCTGCAGCTTGGGACCCCGAATGGAAGGATGGTACATGGTAGCTGATACAGCAGCACCCATGTGTAATGTGAACAAGAAATAAAGGTTTGTTAGAAATCCCTGAGATGGATCGGAAAGCCTGATACAGTTCGTACGAACATAGTTTCAGCGGTCTGTGCAGTGCTAAAATGTCTTCTGTCTGGTAACTGAGTGTGAGTCCTTGTAACAAAACTAAACTGGGGATTTGTTACCAATTTCTGTGTTTCCCTCAAGTCACACATTGAGAAACTCGGCTATTTTCAATTTCTAATTATTTCTGCGGTAAGAATAACAGCAAAGATAATTGGTAAGTTTTGAGGTCCAAGTTTCATTGCTGGCTTGCACTCGAGTAGACTGTTTCAAACAAGTGTAACTTTGAAGAAGTAATCTTGGTAGGTCTGTACACATCTTTTTTTTATTAGACTGCACTTCTTTGTAGTTCTCTGCTAATGAGAACAATCTTGTCCTCGGAGAAATAATTCAATCAGGAAAAAGTACATTATGTTCTTCATATACTTGAATTGGATGCTATTTTCCCGATGCAAAACTGTTTTCTCTTTCCCGATGCACAACTCTTTCTCCCAAGAGGATCGTTATCTTTAGCTTATTTCAAATCATCTACGTTTTCGGACAAATAAAAGAGCATCTATCTCCTTGCTTCATATCAAGGTGTAAGCGGTTGAATTGTATCCCCAATTGTAGTCAAAATCCACATGCTGAACTGCTGACTCTGATACCTCCAAATGTAAACTTATTTGGAAACAGGGTTGTTGCAGGTGTCATTGGTTAAGATGAAGTCACACTGAAGAACGATGTGCCTGTAATCCTATATGATGGCGGTTCTTATAAAAATGGGTAAATTTGGACACAGGAAAATGCCATACAAAGATTATAGTCATGGTGTCACAAGCCAAGAAACTACCAGAAGCTAGTAGAGAGGCCTGGCGTGGATCTCTCCGCGGAAACTAATACATAGGGCCACCAAATCTTCCGCCACCCAGGAAAGATGTATTTACGCTCTGCAAATAAAATATTTTAGTGAGACTTCAAATTACTAGATTACATTTTTCACTCACAATACCAAATTTATGAGTTCAAAATTCATCTAAATATCTAGATTATTTTAATATTTTATAATCGTTCTCTGTGTGACAATGCATTCATCATAATATATTCAACAGTTGTCATACACATATTGTTTTTTCTTAAGTAATGTAATTTCTCTCAAATATTCTTCTGTGAAGGCACTTTATTTCTAACTTGGAAAGTACGTGTCATAGCCAATAAAATGTGCTATGCTGTTGCTTCACAATTGTTTTCCTTTTCCCCTCAGATGAACTGTATTTTCATTGTATCCCTTTGCAAAATTTTATTAAAAATCTCTCATCTTCTATGAGAACCCAAAGTGTTGAAAGTCACCAATTATGAATAGAAATAATCATCTGTTGCATGTAAAATGATACCTAAACATTCAAGATAGTCCTAAAAGCAAAAAGAAAAGCATAGCATTTCTGAGACTTAATTAAAATTTATATAATCTGATAGTTTATATGTAATCGTACATTATATAAAGAAAACTATTCTAGTCCACAAATGGCACTTAATATATCATTAATGTTTGTTGTTTGGTTCTGTGTTGCCTGATTATATGACGCTTTTAGCTGTGTGGGAAGGCAATGAATATTAAACACATTAACAGAACATTTTGTGGTTTCATGATGCAGAACTACAGGTTGAGGCAAAAATTAAGGCTTCTTTTTATCTAAAACAATAGTTGTAATAAGTTATTTTCACCAGAAATGCTAATTCCTTATATTTAAGCCAAGTGTCAAAGGAGATCAGCAAAGTACTGCTCCCATTTAACCAGGGCCCCAGTCTGATGGGTCGGAGAGATGGATGAAAAGACACCAGGACAAGTGTGTCTGGATAGGCTAGGTCACAGAGGAAAGACTCAGTCAGTGTCTTCTACCATAGCAATGCCAAGCCTGTATTGCTTCTTGAGGCTAAGAGCTTTTCTTGGTTTCTTCAAATTCCAGGCCTGAGTGAGTACAGTTTCCTTAGTTACTAGCATTATGCACATGTTCTGGCATGAAAAAAGCTGTCGATACTGTCTCCCAAACAAGCCACTGTGGCAAGAATATGATTGAACTCCCACATTAGAATCTTCCCCTTGGCTACTAGACAGTCCTAGAGTTAATTTAAATATCAAAGTCCTGATTAAATAATTAAAAGTGTTCCTCTCACTCAAGATAAAAATCAGTTGTTTTCATTAAAAGATAAAATGTTCCGGGGCACCTGGGTGGCTCAGTCGGTTAAGCCTCCGACTTCAGCTCAGGTCACGATCTCACGGTGCGTGAGTTCGAGCCCCGCATCGGGCTCTGGGCTGATGGCTCAGAGCCTGGAGCCTGCTTCCGATTCTGTGTCTCCCTCTCTCTCTGCCCCTCCCCCATTCATGCTTTGTCTCTCTCTGTCTCAAAAATAAATAAACGTTAAAAAAAAAAAAAAGATAAAATGTTCTTCCTAAATCTGACTACACTAAAAGTGGAGACCCAAATTCAGAGAAAGAGTTTACAGTCTTTTCCATTTGTTTTGTCACCTTGAACTTCTCCCACCTACTCTCAATTTGCAGGACAGTTTCTGATCCCTTTGGAGTCTCGTTAAGTTTAGATGTGGGGATTGTGAGCAGTGAGGAAATAAGGCAAGTGTTTCTTGAATGTGTATTTTCCTAAAAAGCCAGGCAGATGTTCAAGCTCCCTTCCTCAGGCAGCACTTTTCAAATTCTTCATGAATTTCATCCCTGGAGATTTCTTTCCTGCATTGGCTTGAGTGGACACGTATCTATTCAAAATTGTAATATCTCATATAATCACTAGCTACACCACATTCTTCTCTGGCTTTTTGCTGATGGATTCTTTCTGTCCTTGTTGGAGACCTTAAAAGAGAAGATCTGACATGACCCCATGTTGTTTTTCTCCCCCATGTGGCCCACACCTACTCATAAATGTACAGTTTCCTTGCCTCAATATAAACTCTGAATCTGGAGAAGATTCTAAATGCAGATACTTCTGACCTTGTACCCTGTGCTACTTTAGCTCTACCAGGGTGAACTGATCACTACTTCTTGTGTCTTTAGGGGTACACGAATTTTAAGATCTTGGAGCCATGTTCTTGCTGGTATGAGGTGAAGTAGGTAGTAATCTCTCCTTCCTTCCTTCCTTCCTTCCTTCCTTCCTTCCTTCCTTCCTTCCTTCCGGCTCCACACCCAATGTGGGGTTCTTATGCACAACCCTGAGTCCAAGAGTCAAACGCTCCACCCACTGACCCACCAGACGCCCCCCACTCCCATATGTTCTTACAGACTTAGTTTGGCAAATACACTTTCAAAAAACCACTTCCAAATTTCCTCCATCTCTTTCCATTCTAACTTATTTTTATATCTTTTATCACGCTGAGGAGTCCAAGGGTCATGGAATCAGTTTCTAAAAATTTCCCTTGTAATTTCTGCATGCGGCATACTCTCTCAAACTCAATTTGGGAATGAATAGCTATCACAGTGACATTTCAGTTGAAACCAATGCAGGAAGAGTCTTGCCTTAAAACCATTTTATGTGAATAGAAAATGATGACGAACTTCATTTCCAAACTAAGATACTGTCAGCATTTTAAATTTGAATTTTGATCCACCAATTTTAGTTAGAAAATATCTACAAGCATCCACATAAGAAAATCTTCCCAAATTACATATCCAGGATTTATCAAACTAATTTAAAAAAATATTTGGACTGAGAAGCAATTTATTTTTATTTAACCATATGCAGCTTAAAAACTTATCAAAACTACCAAGCTTTGTGTGAGCATAGTATTTCATACCAAAAACATATGCATCTTGTGAGAGCCTTATAGTATTGAGCCTCTCTCTTTCAAGCAAAGCAAGGTGTCATATGGAAACCAAGACATATGGAAACATAATAGTTATATTTAATATTTTTTCTGATGAAAAGATCTGATTATATATTATCACTTATCTATAAAATAATAGTCCCTTAGGAGAAAGTTATAAGAAAATGGAGAAAAGGTTATCACCACTAATTTAGCTACCAGTATGTTATTTTGGTATATTTAGGTCCCATATCTTCTCAAGGTATGTCAAAGAGTTGAAACCATCCCATATATTTAAATATGTTTCATTTTATATCTTCATTAAAAATTACTTAATTAACAGTCCTTTATTTCTATGCAGTCTTCCTAAGCATCAACTGGAAAATCTGTGCATTATCCATCACACTATCAGTGGCCACTATTTCCCTATTTCTTAATTTGATCATATTTCATCTTTTTTAAAATCTTAACTATTATTATTATAAGCATTTTTCCATGTTGGCTTATTTTGTTAAAGTAAATTTTCAGCCTGACTACTTACTTGATTTGGAAGTTTACCCTGGGAAATTTACTTCATTGTTCAGATTTTGAGTATATTTCATGCTCTACTAATTTTATCTTATGTGAACACAATAGAAAGTAAGAATTATTATTAAAAATTAATTTGGTGTCAGATTCCGTATTCTGATCTAAATTTCTTGTCAGATAGCAGTATGGCAAATATCTCTCATTCTGACTTATCCTTTGCTCTTTTCATGTCTCTTCATTAATAGATGTTTTTAATTTTTTAAAAAAAATTTCATGTTTATTTAGTTTTGAGAGAGAGAGAGAGAGATAAAAAGAGAGAGAGAGACAGAGACAGAGACAGAGACAGAGTGCAAGCAAGGGAGGAGCAGAGAGAGACAGGGAGACACAGGAATTGAAGCAGGTTCCAGGCTCTGAGCCATTAGCACAGAGCCTGATGCAGGGTTTGAACCCACAAACCGTGAGATCATGACCTGAGCTGAAGTCAGACACTTAACTGAGACACCCAGGTGCCCCAGATGTTTTTAATATTGATGTTGTTCAATTTGTTAGTCTTTTTTATGATCAATACTTTATATCCAATTGATCTATCATTTGTTGTGGGGAAAACATATTTTAATAATATATGTCTACCATCTCCAACCCAGATGTGTAAAAAATCACATATATATGTATACATATAATAAAAAATTCAATCCTTCAGAAAAACATTGACTGGAAATGGAACCATAAACATCCGATTTTGAGAAATTCCTGGAAGTAGTAAAAGAGAACAGTATAGAAGCAAAGGTTAAGATCAAAGCTACAGAAAAGTGTAGGCATAAATATATGCAAGAGAAGACTGTACAGAGGTAAAATATAGAGCAACCAAAGCCCAGAGGAGGTATGATTTGTGGAAATCTCCAACAGATATGTCCCAGGATAGCTAGACTGTCCCATTCCTCTTCTTTCTCTCCCAAAGGACTATGGATTTGGACACAGGAATCAGAGGCTCATCAAGTAATTACAAATTCCATACAGAGAGAGAAACACTATGTTCAGAATATATATCATCTGCTGAAACATATGCAGCTCCCTTCCTCCAGTAACTTGAGACCGTAGAGGAATATGGCTAAGGGACTGGGCCTAGGGACATGCTTCAAACAATACATTTCATGTGCAAAGATAATCAGAGTTCTTCAAACAAAAATTAAAATCTGAGAAAATAATATAGCTAAGAGAAAACTTTAAATTAAGTACAATTGTATATGCTGAGAACAATTTCATATAATTGTATACATAATACACTTACATAGAAACAATTGCATGTTATGCAATAGGACCAATCAGAACCAACTAGAGATCTTGGAAATTTAAAATCAAATTCTAATAAACAAAGCAAATAAAACTTCGGTAAGTAAAAAGGGAGATATGCATAAAAAAGTGAATAAAACAAGGGGTTAACACTAAAAAATAGAATATAGAAAGTATAAGACAAAAGTTAAGACAGAAAATAGATCAAAAGGGTCCTATTTCTTTTGCAAGGAGTTCTAGAGTGTGGAGGAAAGAGAATAAATCAAACACAGGAAGAATGGAAAACAGAAGGGAAGGGGGATGGAGGGAGAGAGAGAAAGAGGAAGGAAAAAATAGAGCTTTCCTAAGAGCAGAATTGACATGAATCTTCAGTCTGTAATAGGCTCACCAAGTGCTGAGGGGGATGAATGAAAACAAAATATAATAATAATAATAATAATAATAATGATAATAATGGCTAGCCACATCCTGGAATGATTCTGAACTCCAAGTTAAAAGAAAATCCCAAACACTTTGAATTTGACCAAATAAGAAAGATAATGAATTTTCATCATATTTCTCATTAGTAACAGATGGTTCCAGAAGAAAAAAACCTAGCAATATTTTTAAGTTCTAAAGGAATATCCCATATTCTGTTAAACAACTGCTCAAGTACAGTGGGGAAAAAGAAGTTGAAAAGGTAATGACTCTATCAACAAATCTGAAATCGTTAAATACTTTTTATTAAAAAAATACATATGCCAGTAAAACGAAGTGTTCTTACACCTACTACAATAGACAAAATGACAGCGCCAAATGCCGGTGATGCTGTGGAGGGAAGAACTCTTGTCCACTGCAGTGGGAATTCAAAATGGTAGTAATTTTAGAATGGCTTGGTGGTTTTTCACAAACTAAACATATTTCTACCCAATCATCCAGCCCAGCACTTGTTGGTATTTACCCAAAGGAGTTGAAAACTTCTATCTGGAGGAAGTCCTCCACTTTTGATGTCTCATATGATGAGATTGGGCCCACTTGGATAATCCACAACAATCTTGTTTTAAGGTCCATTACCTTAATTGCATTGGCACAATCCCTTTGGCCATGTAATTTAACACATTCACAGGTTCAGGAGATTAAGATGTGGGCATCTTTAGGGGGGCATTATTCTGCCTACTATAGTCTACCCTCAGGCCTGTAAGCTCTATATGCATCCTACACAAAAAGTATATTCACTTCACATAAAAATCTCATTTAAATAGAAATATCATTAATTCAAAATCCTAAAGACTCAACAGCGAAACCATTGAAAAAGGTGTGGATGACTAATTTTTAGGATGCCTTATTCTATCTACTGCTTTCTTCACTCATGAATCTTATAATTTAGGTGGGAAAACAGACAATTGGCCAGTAGTTCTAAAAAAACAAGTATGTTAAGAAAGATAAATACCAGTTTATATGGAAGCATAAATTAGAAGAGTGTAATATAGTGTTGGGAGACATGGAAAACTAAGTTTACTTCCGGTATCTGAGACCTAAAAGAACAGTAGATATAGCTAAGTGAAGTGGCCTGTAGAAGATTCATAGATGGGGGGGAAAGATAGAGCTGTAGGGAATCCATGAGGAAGGTTGTTTTAGGTAAACCAGGTAAGAGTGAACACTAACGTGGGGTGCCTAGGTGGTTCAGTCAGTTAAGCCTCCGACTTCGGCTCAGGTCATGATCTCACAGCTCGTGAGTTCGGGCTCTGTGCTGACAGCTGGGAGCCTGAAGCCTGCCTCAGATTCTGTGTTTCCCTCTCTTTTTGGTCCTCTCATGCTTGCACTCTGTCTCTCTCAAAAATAAATACATTAAAAAAGAAAAAAAAAAGTGGGCACTAACTTGTGTTAGCCTAAGTAGGAATGTAGAACAGTAGATACTTAAAATTTGGAACTATATATAGAAACTACATATCATTTATTGATTACAGGTTGGGGAGCTAGTCTAAGGATGAGTGAGCAGGACCTCCAAGTTCCCCTGTATAAGCAGCAGGCGACAGAAGTACAAGTTTCAGGGCAAGGGTTCCAGATATGATGACATCCATTTGGGGAATTTTTAAGATATGAGGCAGGCAAGTGGTTAAATAGGTCTGTAGCGGGGCGCCTGGGTGGCTCAGTCAGTTGGGTGCCCGACTTCAGCTCAGGTGATGATCTCGTGGTCCGTGGGTTCGGGCTCACGTCGGGCTCTGTGCTGACAGCTCAGAGTCTGGAGCCTGTTTCGGATTCTGTGCCTCCCTCTCTCTCTGACCCTCCCCCATTCATGCTCTGTCTCTCTCTGTCTCAAAAATAAATAAAAACGTTAAAAAATATATATATAAAAATAAATAGGTCTGTAGCTGGCTTGCAAGAGGGGTCCTGGTTGGAGGCTTTTTTGGGGGGATTAATCATAAGTGGCAATTAAAAACGCAAGGTGTGCCTGGGTGGCTCAGTCGGTTGAGCATACAATTTCAGCTCAGGTCATGATCTCATGATTCATGAGTTCGAGCCCTGTGTCGAGCTCTGTGCTGACAGCTCAGAGCCTGGAGCCTGCTTCGGATTCTGTGGCTCCCTCTCTGTCTGTCCCTCACCTGCTCACATATTGTCTCTCTCTTAAAAATAAGTAAACATTAAAAAAATATCTAAATGCCAGAAAATATATAAAACAAACAAACACAAAAGGAAATAGCAATGATTTCAATGACCCTGAAAGAGTCTTTAGAATAAAAAGAAAGAGGAAAGCAAAGGACAAGCATTCAAGGAACACCAATATTATAGAGATACTAAAGGAGGAGATAAGAAAAGTAACAAGGATGACTAGGAAAATGTAGTAGGATGAAAAACAGAGCTTGAAATTAACACAGAATTTGGGTTGGCATGAAAGAAAATGCTTTCTAACTAGGGGCCCAACATGTGGAATCTGCTATTACTGAACTAACAGCGGACATGAGGGTGTGTCAGGAGTTGAAACAAGCATGGATATTAAATAAGGAAGAGTTTAGGTTGCAGAGTTTGTATTTGCTGGCAAATAATTAGGCAAAATACAGGTCCTTACAGACAAACTGATCCAGTGAAAATTAATGTTTATTATTTAGATCAATTCGACAGGTAATAACAAATGCCCGGGTTTATGGAAGAGATATACAGTGTCAACAGGACTGTTCATGTTTTCCTTTCCATGCTTTTCCAGCAAAAATAATTTGTTACATTTGTTACATCAGTGGACATCATTACATATAAAAGACAGTCTCAATCTTAAGGGTCTTCAATCTCATAAGTACAGTGATTGTTCAATTAGTAAATTTTCTGATGATTGATTCTCCTCATAAACAAATCCAGTACTGAACATAAAGATAATCTGAAAGGCTTTATAGGGGATAATTAGTGACGTTTCCTATAAGTAAAACGAATTTATGGGATCTCACTTGTTGCAAATCTGGGTTTCCTCTGCCATTGCATCAGATCTTCAAACAACAGCAATAATGATGAGTTCTGTTAACTGGTTTCTGCCAAGCCTTGCTTTATTGGAAAATTCTTCCTGATTACATAAAGTTCTTCACAGGATGAGCCATCTGGCAATTTCTCCGAGTGTCTCACTGGGTCGATGGCGGAAACTAAGAACAGAGCCAATTCTCAGGGAACACAAAGGAAGCATGTCTAGATTGCCATGGCAGATTCTACATCAATGCCAAGTATCTCTGCATAGATGCCAGGTAGGATATTACCACTGAAATTTGATTTAACTATCGAGGGACATCTGACACCGAGCTTACTAATTACGCCTTTGCTAATTGAAATTTTCAAATCGCCATCATCTGCATAATTAAACATCTCAACCATACATTGCTTTGCAAAAAAACCAAAATATTGATACTGATATATGCATCGTTAAATTAGTAGTAAACCTATTTTAGGAAATAAAAACATAGGGCAATTAATTTTGTCAACCTAATGCAGGTTTAAATAAGCATAACATTAGGGCCATATAAGAACAGATAAAAAATGATAATTTGTTTGCAAACAAGAAAGCTACTTCACTTTAGATGGATTTTTACAAAAAAAAAAGATAATGAAATTAAAATATGACTTTTTAAAAGTTCAAAAGGAATAAAATTTATACTTCATCCCAATGCCCAAAATCTCCTAATAATAGATAAATAGAAATAATTCATTTTTATCTCCAATTAAAATGGTTAATTAAGTTTAGTAGCTATATTTTGTTTTGTTTTGTTTTGCATGTCTGGGAATTTGATTCACTCTTCATTCAGCATGTATTTATTAAAGCCTAGTATGGATCAGGTGTTAGGGAACTGCTAGAAATAAACAGAATAACAAAACAGATTCCAATTCTAGGAACTGTCAGAAACCAACATGGAACCAGAGTGATAGATAAAGTTTTCACAAGTATTAGACGTTTTCCATATGTGGAGGAAAATACATTTATATTAGAGTTCTCGTCCATGTTAATTAGATATGTCTCTTAATAGGCAAACTTCATTAGATTTGACAAAATCCTTGGTTTCTTCGCTGTTGAGTTTCTTGAATATATGTATTCTGCCACACACACATTCTTCCACACCCAGAGATCTTGGAGACTAGCTGTTGTACCATAAAGTTTATGCTTAATTAATGATTCTTCAATAAATATTCATAAATGAAAATAGATTTTTTAGATAAATTACCTGTTTCACTTATTAATTTTGTACAATAATATGTTCCCATTTGATGATACCATTGGGAGAGTTAAGAGTAATAATACTGACTGAACTTCAAGATCCAGTTTGCTCATTACTATCACTGGTACTTTCTATTTCTCCTCCCTGGCCATCTTTAGGGGGCAGCGAAGGGGACCCTTGTGATCCCAGTTGGTTGCCACAGTTTTAGAAATTATACCAACATATGCCAAATTGAGAGTCAAAGAACTATGTATCATATTGTTTCATTTTAGGAGTAAGTAAACTTTTCCAGAAGCCTCTCCTTTGATTTACCTTATGTCTCATTAGTTAGGATTTTGTACAGTCCACAACCTTAAGTCACTCACAATGGGGCTTGGGTTTACCTCAGTGACCTGAATTCTTAGATTTATAATTTGGGATGATATGGATGTTTGAGATTCAATCATTCTGACTCATTCAGAGTTATATTTTAATCATTTTGTTTCATTCAGAGATATGAAGGCTAAGAATTTTCGTGACAAGACATTCATTCTAACAGAGAGCGGGTGTGCACGAACTTGGCAGAATGTTCATGTTTAAACATCTGAGGATATAGTTTGCATTTGGATACAACATAGCACATATTATTTGGAAGAACCCTGTAGCCCAGTTTTCCCAAAACAGAGGAAGCTTTAAAAAAAAAAAAAAAAGATCCAGACACCAGTGTCTTTAAGATCCTGATTTTGGGGCTGACAAAATTGAGGGAACGTGGATTAAAGTATCATAAGGTTTTGACCAGCAGTATTTTTCATGTTGACATTTTTGAAACCTATTGGCCAATGAAAGATACATTTTGCATCAGAAACAGCAGAGATCCATATGAACACTTCTGATAAGAAAAGAGAAAAAAATCCATATCGTATATATTGGTATATGTGAACAACTTTTATAGAGTACTGACTGCACAGTTTAGATCCAGACAAAGCCAGAAAAATTATTAACTATTTTATCAATAATATACTGTAGCTCTCATTTTTGGCCTGTAAAATATGAGCTTTAAAGGATAATTAGTGAAGCAGTGTTTTAGGGAATGGCAATGAATTTGGTTTTGGAAATATGGCATTATTGTGTCGTTTAGATATTTAATTGTTTAATCATTTAATATAATAAAGACATAAAATGACTGATTCATGACATTTCATTGCCTCGCAGTTTTTTTATTTTTTTATTTTTTTAATTTTTTTATTTTATTTTTGGGACAGAGAGAGACAGAGCATGAACGGGGGAGGGGCAGAGAGAGAGGGAGACACAGAATCGGAAACAGGCTCCAGGCTCCGAGCCATCAGCCCAGAGCCTGACGCGGGGCTCGAACTCACGGATCGCGAGATCGTGACCTGGCTGAAGTCGGACGCTCAACCGACTGCGCCACCCAGGCGCCCCGTCTTGCAGTTTTTTTAAAAGTGCATATTCTAGGTAACATAAGTGCAAATATTTTTTTTCAGTATATGAAAGAAATTATTCTAAACTCAGACACAACACACACACACACACACACACACACACACACACAAACTTAATGTTTACTGTATAGTGTATCAAAGATAATGTTTCTTCCTAGTGTTTCACAAATTCTATTTCACTCATTTTCAAGATGGAATTTCTTACTTGATGTTACATCTAACTCAGCTTATTGTATTTCATATGACTCAAACCATTGTTAATAATTTTATATACTTGGCTTTTGTTCATTTTTTAAACGCACAGGTACAACTATTGATTTCAGAATCACAATTTCTTACTATAACAGGAATTTAATTTCATTGCTTTAAAAAGTTTTTTTTAACATTTACACATTTTTGAGAGACAGAGAGACAGAGCGTGAGTGAGGGAGGCGCAGAGAGAAAGGGAGACACAGAATCTGAAGCAGGCTCCAGTCTCCCAGCTGTCAGCACAGAGCCTGTCATGGGGCTCAAACTCACAGACCCTCACAGACCTGAGTTGAAGTCACATGCTTAACCGACTGAGCCACCCAGGCTCCCCTAATTTCATCTAACTCACTAAGTCTTTGGTTGGTTGGCATAAATTTGTTTATGGAACAATTCACTTTGACTCCCTGAAACCAGCTTAGTTACTTGGGAATTAATTCATGATGTTTCTCTATATTCTTATTTCTTCTTCTTCCTCACATGCAACCTCTAAGGGGCTGGATTCCATTGGCCATGGTTGAGGAACTAAAAATGAGAAAATAAAGGGAGACTGTTTCTAATTAATAATACCCTGGTTGTTATCCTTCATTCCCCTCTTGTCTCTCTTAAATTCCATTATTCCAACCATTACCCAAACAGCCCTACACCTGCATGGGATTGCAGTCACACCTCTCCCCCAACTCTCTCCAAAGTTCCTACCAAAGCTTGATATTCTCCTAGTTGTCTATCTTGTTTTTCTCACCTCCGCACAGAGCTCAAGAGTCCAACCTTTGGGTGATTCTTCAAAGTTCCCAAGCACATCATCACCTGGAAGCTTTATGAACTTGCTATTGGCCCCTCTGTCACCCAACAGTCATATGACTCTTCACTCCTTTTATTCATGTTTCTATCCAGCTGCCTTCTTCTCAGAAAGAACTCCCTGGACTCTGTATAGTAGCCACGCCTACCATTATGGTCCTTCTTAATCTGTATCATCATTTTCCTAGCATTTAGTTGTTATTACACTGTGAAATTATTAACCTGTTCACTTTTCTCTTTCCTACTAGAATATGTTCTACGAGGTTGGAATTATTATGTATCTAGTACACAGCTGTATCTCTAGCAAATGAAACAATATCCGACGTAGAAAATACATCTGGTGTGGTGTGTGTGTGTGTGTGTGTGTGTGTATATATATATATATATATGTGTGTGTGTGTGTGTGTGTGTATTAGAGTATTACTCGGCAATCAAAAAGAATGAAATCTTGCCATTTGCAACTACATGGATGGAACTAGAGGGCATTATGCTAAGCAAAATTAGTCAGAGAAAGACAAGTATCATATGACTTCACTTATATGAGAACTTTAAGATACAAAACAGATAGACATAAGGGAAGGGAAGCAAAAATAATATAAAAACAGGGAGGGTGAGAAAACAGAAGAGACTCTTAAATATGGAGAACAAACAGGGTTGCTGCAGGGGTTGTGGGAGGGGGGATGGGCTAAATGGGTAAGGGGCATTAAGGAATCTACTCCTGAAATCATTGTTGCACTATATGGTAACTAACTTGGATGTAAATTAAAAATAAACAAACAAATGAACAACAACAAAAAAACAACCTCATCTTAAACTCAAAAAAAAAAAAAGAAAAGAAAATACATCTGAGGATATGTGGTGAAGTAAAAAGGACATACACTCTGTTCTGGGAGTTAAAAAATGGCTAGTGGGGACAAGAGGTATTGTGTTGCTCTGCTAAGCCTGCCATAACAAAATCCTACCCATCAGGGCACTTAAACAACAGAAATTAACTTTTCCAGAGTTCTGGAAGCTAGAAGTTCAAGACCAAGGTACTAGAAAAGTCATTTTCCAGTGAGGACTCTCTTCCTGACTTGCAGGCAGCTCCCTTCTGGCTATGTTCTCACATGGTCTTTGTGTATGCAGAGACAGAGCTCTTAGGAGTCCCTGCCTCTTCACATCAGTCTTAAGGCATTAGGACCCCATTCTTATGATGTCATTTAACTATACCTTCTTAAAGCACTATCTCCACATATAGTTGCATTGGGGGGTTAGACTCCCAACGTATGAATTCTGGGGGAAACACAATTCAGCCCTTAAAAGGTAACAGACACGATTATTTTATTTCATACTAGAAAGTTTGAATGTTACCTCGTGTATTTCTCTATTATTCATATCACTGTGTTTACTAGATCAAGTTATTAACCTACTTGATTTCTTCGACACCAAGTCTGTTTTCCCTGTGTTCCTTTGTTATTTTTTTTTTCTTTTATTGCATGGCTCAGATAACTTTTCTAATACTAAATATAAGACATGAAATATTCTGGTATCTTTAACGAAGGTCATGTGAGTTATAAATCATGCGTATATGAAATGTGGGCCTTAATTCCTTTGGAAAGATCGTGTTCTTTTTCCTATTTACCATTTTTATGGTCAAATATGACAGATGAAGTGTTTGATCTGGATGGAAACCATTTGAAATTCAAAACTAAAATGAAAGATAAAAGAGTGTACCACCTTTCAGTTATGAGATGAATAAAGTCTGAGGATCTAATGTGCAACACAGACACTATCATTGGCAATGCTGTGCTGTATAATTGAAATCTGCTAAGAGAGTTGACTTGAATATTCCTAAAAAAAAAAAAAAAGGAAGTAAGTGAAGTGACAGATGTGTTAATTAACTTGATGGGGGGGGGATCTTTTCACAGCATATGCATGTATCAAATCATCATGTTGTACATTTTAAACAACTTACACTTGTATTTGTCAATTATACCTCAACAAAGCTGGGGACAAATTTTAAAAGCCTAACAAGAAAACTAGGGGCATCTGGATGGCTCAGTCAGTTGAACATCTGACTTTGGCTCAGGTCATGATCTCATGGTTTTTTTAAGCACAGAGCTTGCTCCAGATCCCCTGTCCTCCTCTCTCTGCCCCTCCCCTGCTTGGGTTCTCTCAAAAATAAATAAACTTTTAAATACATACATACATACCTACATGCATACATACATACATACCTAACAAGAAAACTGAAAGAGGAGAATAAAATTTGGCATGATTGGAACTGTGCCACGTGGATACACTGAAGAGAAATATGAAGTAACTCAGTGATGACTTATAAGTTGTTCTCAACTCTATCAGATTTAATGCTCCTCAAGCTAGAAGAAAATGCATGCAGAATAAAACTTTGTCTATCTATCTATCTATCTATCTATCTAATTTTAAGAAAATCATTAGGACGCCCAAGTTATTGTGTAAAGGAGAAAAGAAAAATAACTTATGAAAAAGATTGGGCAGCTCAGTTGGTTAAGTGCCTGACTCTTTTTTTTTTTTTTTAACATTTATTCATCTTTGAGAGACAGAGCGTGAGTGGGGGAGGAACAGAGAGAGAGGGAGACACAGAACCTGAAGCAGGCTCCAGGCTCTGAGCTGTCAGCACAGAGCCCAATGCGGGACCCGAACTCACTGACTGCGAGATCATAACCTGAGCCGAAGTCGGACGCTTAACTGACTAAGCCACCCAGGCGCCCCTAAATGTCTGCCTCTTGATTTCGGCTCAGATCATGATCCATAGTTTGTGGGATGGAGCCCCATATTGGGCTCTGTGCCGACAGTGTGGAGTCTCCTTGGGATTCTCTCTCCCTCTCTTTCTCTGTCCCTCCCCCCTCTCTCTTTCTGTCTCTCTCAAAATAAATAAGTAAACATGAAAAAAATTAAAACAAAACAAGGATTGGGATTTCAATATGGAAATGCTAGACAAGAAATTATAATGAGAATCACAGATGCACTTATAGAATGTATCACTGTAAACGCAACAACTCTAAATGCATTATTACATAGACATGCTTATTCGAGAATCAACAACATTAAATTATATTTCCACATGGTGAATACTTCTCAATAAAGTTCTAATGAAATGACTTATACTTTTCTCTCAATGTGCATGGTGTTTGCATTCTTGGGCAGCTCAGAGTGCATTAAACAATACACAAAGTTTTTCTTTTATGTGTAAAACGGAGTTATTTCTAAGCTCAGATAATCATAAAGATGTGTCTCCCCTATCTGATATTCTAAACTCAAGAAAGTCACAGGGTGAAATTTAATTGCACAGAATTATCACAGGCACTGCGGGAAAGCATCATACCTGGCCCACATTCACTGAATGTCAGTAGCACTCCTTAATCATCTTTACAACCTAAAATGCCCTCAGATATTTGCAAAATGTGTGCTATAAAAGATGGAATTGCCATCCCTCTCAATCCCAGCAATTGAAAATTACTAAAACGAAGTCACTAACATATCCAAATGAATGCTTTTCTTGTAGACTGTAACTGTCTTTTGACACCTCCATTTCTAACTGTCCTGATTAATTTGTCATCATAATTCTTAAATGCATTTCTTCACTCATTTAATAAACATTTATTAAGCACCAAATACCCTATTAGTCCATAAGAATACAAAAAAGGGCTCCCCAAAACCAAAGCCAAAAACAATCCAAAGAAAAAACTAGTTCTGTTAATGAGGGTTACAATCTATTAGAGACTCTTGGCCTATAATTTTAATTAAAAGTTCCCAAAACAAGAGTTATTCAACCTGGTTCCCACGGTTTTTACCCATGTTTCTGTTCTTTGATCCCTATCCTCAAACTCACCAAACTCTCACCAACCAAATAAACTCAAAGTAACAGTAACAGCAATGGAATCTACTTTTGTAAGTAGATCAGCCCATTGAATAAAAGGACAAACTTTTAAGTGAGTTATATTGAGGTTAAATTTCCAAACAATAAAATTCACTCTTTTAAAGCATACAGTTCCATGAATGTGGACAAATACATAGTCAGGGAACTACCAAAATAACCAGAATATTTACCAAGCACCTTCAATTCTCTCATGGCACTTGGCAATCAATGTCCTCCAAAAACCAGCTGTCGGTAACCACTAATTCATTTTCTATTGTTATAATTTTGACTATTCCAGAAATGTATAGACATGGAATAATACGTAAGGTAGCATTTTGCTTTTGGTTTCTTGCGTTTTGCGTTAGGCATTTGAGATTCATTCATACTGATGCATTTATCAGTAGTTCGTTCATTTTTTGATTTCAAGTAGTATCTCATCTTACACCCAGGAATGACATTTTTAGATAGTACGGTAAGTGCACGTCTACCTTCCTAAGAAATTGCTGGCAAATTTTACAAATCAGCTATGCAATTTTGCACTCCCACTAATAATTTATGCAGTACCCCATTGCTCCACAATCTTGCCAGGATATGGTCTTGTTAGTCTTTCTAATCTTTGCCATTCTACTATATATTATCATAATTTTGTGATTTTAATTTGCGTTTTCCTGATGACTAATAATGTTAAAATATTTTCTTATGCTTATTGGCCATTTTCTGCCTTAGTGAAACATCTGGTCAAATCCTTTCCTCATTTTTTAAATGGGTTGTTTGTCTCTTATTTTTGAGTTACAAGGGTTCTTTATATATTTTGGATATAAGTATATTATCAAATACATGTTTGCAAATATTTTCTCCCCGTAGGTGGCCTGCCTATTCATTTTCTTGATAGCATCTTTCAAAAAACAGAATCATTTAATTTTGATTATCAAGCCCAATTTATCGTTTTTTCTTTTATGATTTGTGTGTGTGTCCTAATTAAGACATACTTGTTAATGCCAAGATCCCAGAAAAATACTTTTATGTGTTCTTCCATAAGAATTGTAGTTTTAAATCTTTCACTGATGTTTATTGTCCATTTCAAGTTAATTTTTACACAGTATATGTAATAGTATATGTAATTATTATTATTATTATTATTATTATTATTATTACTACTATTGTTATTAGCATATAGACCTCCAGTTAGTCTAGCGATTGTTGAAAAGATTCATCCTGGCTCAATTGATTCACCTCTTTATTTTTTTAAAATTTTTTAAGTTTTTTTAGGGAGAGAGGGTGTGCAAGCGGGGAAGAGAGGCAGAGAGAGAGGGAGACAGAATCCTAAGCAGGCTCCACACTCAATGTGGAGCATGACCTGGGGCTCCATCTCATAACGGTGAGATCATGACCTGAGCTGAAATCAAGAGTCAGATGCTCAACCCACTGAGCCATCCAGACACCCGTGATTCACCTCTTTATAACAACAAATGGACCATATAGATATGAAGTTTACACCAGGACTATTTATTCTGTTACTGACCTATATAGGTACCCTTTCCCCAGAAGGAATTTTGATTATAGCTTTGCATTATTTATATAATTAAACACATTAAGTATATACTAATTATATGATTTGTGAAAAATATTTTGACCAAAGTCCTTTGCATTTACATATACATTTTAATAAGTTTTGTGTGTAAATATATATATATACACACATATATATACACATATATATATACACATATATATGTGTATGTGTACACATACATATATATGTGTATATATATATGTATATATATATATATATACATATATATATAGTGAGTTGCATTGATTGATTTTCAAATATTAAAATACTGATTTCCAGAAAAACTCCACTGGGTGACAATTTAAAATTTTTTGAGAAGACTGCCTAGTTGATATTGGTTTGTAGGTTCCTTTCCTTTTGATATCTTCGTCTGGTTTGAGTACTGAGATAATGCTGGCCCCATAAAATGAGATGAGAAGTTTCCCTGTTCCTCAGATTTCTCCTTAGATTGTATAGAATTGATATTGCTTCCTTAAGTATTGGCGACTGCCAATAAAGCCATCTGAATCTGACCCTAGAATTTTCTTTGTGGAGATAGACCTAGGATGTAGGCATCTGTTCAGAGAACTTATTTCTTCAAGACTGGTATTTGTGAATACTTTGTTAGCTTAGGTACCTTTAGAAACTTATCTATATAAGTTGTCAATTTTATTGGCATAAAGTTTTGCATATTTTTTTATTATACAGGTAATGTGCATGGGATCTGTAGTGAGGTTTGCCTTTCCCTTTTTTTTTTTAATAAAAAAAAATTTTTTTAACGTTTATTTATTTTTGAGACAGAGAGAGACAGAGCGTGAACAGGGGAGGGGCAGAGAGAGAGGGAGACACAGAATCTGAAACAGGCTCCAGGCTCTGAGCTGTCAGCACAGAGCCTGACGCGGGGCTCGAACTCACAGACCGTGAGATCATGACCTGAGCCAAAGTCAGACGCTTAACCGACTGAGCCAGCCAGGCGGCCCACCCCACTTCTTTATTCTTTATGTTATACTTTGTGTCTTGTGTGTTTCTATCAGTCTGGCTAAAGCTTTATCAATTATATTGATCGTTTCAAAGAACCAAGTTTTGGTTTCATTGATTTACCTGTTCTTTATTCCCTTGACTTTCTTGAAAGCTACATTCACATTGTATTCATTTTCCTCCAATTATTTTTCAGATTATTTTTCAGTGTTTCCATAATCAAAAGTACTCCAAGGTGGATTTTTGGAAGGTGGGGACTAACCATAACTTCATGAGAGAAATATCTTTCCCCCGAGGAATCGTTTGTGTACTTATGTGTTTATTCCCATCAGTAGGAAATTTTTTCATAATTAAATCACTTGCTATTATGATTTATCCAGATATTGCAAAAAGAGACTGTGTCTTCTCTACATGCTTAGTAGTTCCTTAGAGATTTCCTTTGCTTTGACTCTTGATTGTAATTACATATTCTTTAAATAATTTTTAAAGAAGAGTACAAAATTGAGATGTTTCCTGAGCCCTTATATATATGGGAATGCCATTTTAGATCTCAGCCTTTACCAGCCTTTCAATGTCTCTGGCTTTTAAGGTTGATGAACAATTGCATTCTGCAATCACATTAATATTGAACCTCTTATCTGTAAGCCTGTTATTTCTATATGAATGATTTTTGCATTTGTGTCCTAGAGTTCTGAAAAACGTCGATAGGTATTCCAAAAAAGACAGGTGGGTCCTACAGTCAAGTATTTTGGGGATATACCGAGTTACATATGCAACATGTGCAGAGTGAACCTTCAAAGCTTACGTGGCAGTTCTCAAACATACTTCACAACAGAGCCCTTTGGAGTTCGTGGAATCATGAGTTTGGGCTCTTTGTTACTACTATGTGCCAGCATCTTCCTGTAATAGCACTCACCTGTAGTCTGTTGAAAGAAAACATTCCTTCTGAACCATGGAGGCTAGTACCCTGGACATCTGGTAAGATTAAGAGTTAATCACCATGCACAAAGCGATTGAATCACAGCTTCCAGGCAGTATGTGCAATGTGTGATATAAGCTTTATTCTGTTTCCCTGAGGATGTCTGGGGTCGACCTCATGAAAGACTGGATCCAGAGTGGCATAAAATACCTGAACTGGCATATTGGCTGCATCACGAACCTTTTTAAACTCACAAAGATGAGACACCATATTTTGGGGCAGTGGCTGCCCAGTTTGAGAATGTCTGGCAAATTGGGTAACCACTTTATCGTCACTTGAAACATCACCAGCACAGAAAGAACCTCAGCAAAATCAGTAGGGCATCGGTCTCACTGCAATATTGGATACTGAGTATATTCCAGCATAGAAGGTATGGTATGTCCCATTCCCTGGGGGAGATTTTCTATCATTCCAGGAGTTAATAAAGTCAGTGAACTCCTTGAGGAATGGGAAAGATTCAGCTTAAGAACTGCAGCTGGCGTTAACAATCTCCATCTTCTTTCAATCTGCCTCCACAGATTGTCAAATGACAATCCTAATGTGGTTTGTCTCTTTGCAGGAAATGCACCCTAGCAATACTTTGGATTCGTGAACCTCAGCCACTCTTCTAACGTCTTGATGTCTTGACGCCACATCTCATTTCACAGGCGGCGCTGCAGGCATCCTTAACAATTAGTTGAATAAAATATTCAGACCTTCCTCCATCCACGTTTTAATTAATTTATTTTTATTTTTTTTAATTTTTTTTCAACGTTTTTTAATTTATTTTTGGGACAGAGAGAGACAGAGCATGAACGGGGGAGGGGCAGAGAGAGAGGGAGACACAGAATCGGAAACAGGCTCCAGGCTCCCAGCCATCAGCCCAGAGCCTGACGCGGGCCTCGAACTCACGGACTGCGAGATCGTGACCTGGCTGAAGTCGGACGCTTAACCGACTGCGCCACCCAGGCGCCCCCCTCCATCCACGTTTTAAAGGAGAAACACGGTCAGTATAAACTGGGCTCAACATTACCTCTCCGCATGAATCATACCACGGTACTAGGGGGTCCCAAGGCATGCATTCAGAATTTCGAAGATTTCGTTTCGTTTTTATTCATGTCACCTAAAAATCTTTTATAGTTCTATCAGAAAATTTGTGAGATAGTTTCTCAAGGAATCACATGCCAGTCTGATTTTTAGGTAGTGTTCTTTGGGGTGCCCTGTGAGGAATATAAAATATCCCGCTAAATTTGTCTTAAGTTCTTGGCTGCTGAGTAACTTTTCTGAACATTTCAATTAGCCGGCATTGGGACAAAGAAAAAATTGTCTAAGCAGCTTCCTGCACAAAGCATTTGGTGCTTCTGCATGTAGACTATCAACTATTACAGGACCTCTATCAAGTAAAAAGTTATGGCAAATGTGTTCTGATAAGGTATGATTATCAGGGGCACCTGGGTGGCTCAGCTGGTCAAACGCCTAACCCTTGATTTTGGCTCAGGTCATGATCCCAGAGTCGTGAGATCAAGCCCATGCAGAGCATGGGGCCTGCTTAAGATTCTCTGTCTCCTCTGTCTCTGACCCTCCCTTGCGCCCTCTCTCTCTCTCTCTCCCTCCCCCTTCTGCCCCTCTCTCCAGTTGCACACGTTCATGCCCACACGCACACACACCCACACACGCTCTCTCTGTCTCTCTTAAAATATATATAATAAAGGAAAGAATTGTTTATCAGTCTTGGAAAAATTGTTCCCCATAAAAAAATGCTTTACTCAAAAGATTTTAACAAGATCTGCTCTTCGATGCTTTTCTTTGTCTAGATGGATTTCATTGGTTTCAAAGTCAAACATAAACAGTTCAACTGCTCACTTGGTTTCTGGATTAAAGGAATCCATAAGCTTTTTAATCAGTGAGTAATTTTCACAAACTTTGATTTAATTCTCCATTTGTGTTTAACTTTTTGATTGTGGTGCCAATACATCTTCAAGGTTTATCTGCTTTGGATGAGCAGTTTTCACAAAATCAGCCCCTCTGCCCGAGGCATCCCGAAGTGCATCCACGGAGAGTGGTGTGGGACCCCGGCAATGTAGGATATGCAAGCTCAGCCAGCAATCCTTTCTGAGGGAGTTTTCCTGTGCAATTTGAAATTCTTCTGAGGTACTGAGCTCAGAAACTCCAAATGGACCTCCAGGTGCTCGGTGAACAAGTGCAGCCAGTCGCCCTGAGGCTTGACATTGAAGACCGTGCCCGACAAGGAATAGTTGGTGCTGACTCGGGTGGCTGGGATCCTGGCTGAGGCTCCCAAGCCTTCGGTAGTTCAGCAGTGTCTAGAACAGACCCTTCCCCAGCTGCAAAGCCTCCGGCCTCAGTGCTGCAGCTCCTGCCTGGATTCCCTTGACTTTCGCTTTCCGTGTGTTTTTCAATGTTTGTTTATTTGTTTGTTTAGAGAAAGAGAGAGGGCACATGCGAGGCAGGAGGATGGGCAGAGATAAAGGGGGAGAGAGAATGCCCCTCCACACTCAGTGAGGAGCTCAAATCAAGAGTCACTATCTCCACCGACTGAGCCACCCAGGCTCCCCTGCTCTTTATTTTCTTCTTCCTGCTAGCTTTGGTTTAAATCGGCTATGCTTTGGTAACTTCTTGAAGTTAGCAAACCTTGAAGTCAGGTTGAGACCTTTCTTCTATTCTAAGATGAACATCCCTTTAAATTTCCATCTGAACACTTCTGTGCTCTCCACAACACTCAGTTTTCAGTTTTCATTCATGTCAGAATTTCTTTTTTTTTTTTTAACTTTTTTTAACATTTATTTATTTTTGAGACAGAGAGAGACAGAGCATGAACAGGGGAGGGGCAGAGAGAGAGGGAGAAACAGAATCCGAAACAGGCTCCAGGCTCTGAGCTGTCAGCACAGAGCCCGACACGGGGCTCGAACTCACGGACCGTGAGATCATGACCTGAGCCGAAGTCTGACGCTCAACCGACCGAGCCACCCAGGCGCCCCCATGTCAGAATTTCTTTTAATTTCTCTACACTTTTCTTCTCTGACCCCTTGGTTATTTTAAGGCATGCTGTTTAATTCCCAAATATGTTGGTATTTTCTAAATATGTTATTGACCCTGTTGTGATCAGAAAACACACTTTGTTGGATTAAACTTTTTTTTAACGTTTTGATTTATTTTTTGAGAGACAGAGAGAAACAGAGCATGAGCGAGGGAAGGGTAGAGAGGGAGACACAGAATCTGAAACAGACTCCAGGCTCAGAGCTGTCAGCACAGAGCCTGACGTGGGGCTCGAGCCCACAAACCACAAGATCATGACCTGAACTGAAGTTGACCACTTAACCAACTGTGACACCCAGGCACCCTGTCACACTTTGTTGGATTTTAAAGTGATTGAGATTTTTGTTCTGATTCAGAATATGGTCTATTCACGAATTTTCTATGTGCAGTTTCTTTTTTTTTATTTTTTTTTCAACGTTTTTTATTTATTTTTGGGACAGAGAGAGACAGAGCATGAACGGGGAAGGGGCAAAGAGAGAGGGAGACACACAGAATTGGAAACAGGCTCCAGGCTCCGAGCCATCAGCCCAGAGCCCGACGCGGGGCTCGAACTCACAGACCGCGAGATCGTGACCTGGCCGAAGTCGGACGCTTAACCGACTGCGCCACCCAGGCGCCCCTCTATGTGCAGTTTCAAAGAATGTGTTTCTGGTTCTTTGAAAGTATCGATAAAATCTCAGACTTCTAGCAGTACTGACAAAGAAATAAGGAGTAAAGACACAAATTACCAATATCAGCAGTAAAACAGGATGTCACCATAGATCCCGCAAACACCCAAAGGATGACAAGATTATGCTGAGAACAACTGTACACACATATATTCTACAACTTACATAAAATGGACCAATTCCTTAAAAAACATTACCTACCACAACTCACCAAATATGAAATAGGTCATTTGCATAGCCCTATGACTATTCAGAAAAATGAATTCATAACTTAAGAGCTCTTCAAAAACAATAGTAATCTGCAGGCCCAGATAGTTTCACTGAAGTTCTACCTAGCCATTAAAGAAGAATGTACACCAATTCTACACAATCCCTTCCAGAAGAGGACAAAAGAAGGAGTACTTACCAATTCATGTTATAAAGCTAGTGCTACATCGATTCCAAACTCAAACAAAGGCAATACGAGAGAGAGAGGGAAAGAAAGAAAGAAAGAAAGAAAGAAAGAAAGAAAGAAAGAAAGAAAGAAAGAGTAGGGGAGGGGAGAAGGGAGGGGAGGAGAGGGCAGGGAAGGGAAAAGAAAACTACAAAAATATCCCTTGTGATAACAGATGCAAATCTTTAACAAAGTATTACCAAATGGAACATGGAAATGTAAAAAAAGAATCATAAACCCGAATAAGTTGGATTCATTTCAGAGAATCAATGCTTGATCAATATTTGATAATCAAACAACGAGATCCACCATTGTTAACAGTCTGAATTAGAGAAAACAGGTTCATACCAATTGGTGGAGTAAAAGCATTTGACAAAATTTAATAGTCATTCGTGATAAAAACTCCCAGATAAAAAGGAATAGAGGGGACTTCTTCAATTAGAAAAATAGAATCTACTCTCTCTCTCCCTTGCTCTCTACCCCTCTCCTACTCATGCTCATTCTCTCTCTCAAAATAAATAAATAAATATTTTTTAAAAAAAAGAAAGGATAAATAGAATCTGTGAAAACCCTGTAGCCCACATTCTATTTAATGATGGAAGTTGGAGTACTTTCTGTCTAGGATCTAGCACAAGGTAAGATGTCTGCTCTCAGCACTTTATCCAACCTAACACTGGAAGATGTAGCCAATGAAATAAGGCAAGACCAAAAAAAGAAAGAAACAAACAAAAGGCATGCATACCAGAAAAGAAGAAACAAAACTGTACTTTTGGGAGGAGACATAATTAGCTATGTATAAAAATCTAAGGAATGTATTAAAAAAGAAAGACCTCCTAAAACTAATGATACCAAAAATAAAATGGTAAGACTGTGATGGTTAATTTTATGTGCCAATTTCACTAGGCTAAGGAATGCCCACATAGTTGGTAAAACAATATTTCTGGGCGCATCTGGGAAGGTGTTTCAGGAAGACACAAGCATTTGAATCAGTCGACTGATTCAGTGTGGGTGGGCATCCTCCAACTCCTTGAGGATCTGTACAAAGCAAAAAGATGAGGGCATTCTCTCACTCTTCTTGATCTGAGACTTCCACCCTCTCCTGCCCTGAGACAAGAGTTCCTCCTTCTCCAGCCTCCAGACTCAGGACTCACACTGAACTACACCACGGGTTTTCCTGGTTCCTCAACTTGCCAACCACAGATGGCAGACTGTGAGACTTGTCAGCCTCCACAACTGCATGAGCCTCTCTCTCAATATATAGTTGGATATAGATACAGATACAGATACAGGTATAGATATAGATGGTATAGATAGATATAGATATCCTATATATATAGTTGATGATATAGATGATATAGATATAAATATAGATATAGATGATAATAGATATAGATAGTGGTATAGAGTTATATAGAGTTACATAGTTATATAAAGTTATATCACTTTATATATAATATATAAGAGGCTATTAATATACACAATATGGATTACTCTCCGGAGAATTCTGACGAGTGGAAAAAAAATCCAAACCGGAAGAATTATGTAGTGTATGATAATAGCCTTGAAATGCCAAAATTTTAGAAATGCATGACAGATTACTGGTTGCCAGGGGATAAAAAGTAGAGGTGGAAGAGAGGTGAGCTATAACTATGGAAGGGAATGTAATAATAATGAGCTCACCTTGTGGTGATGCAATGCTCTGTACCTTGGCTATCTGAGTGCAATATTCTGGTAAAGACCTTTTCCATTAGATGGATACAGTGTTACCATTAGGTCATACTGGGTAACTCGTCTTGTCTATGGGATCTCTCCGTCTTGTATCATACAACTGCGTGTGAATGTACAACTACCTGAAAATAACTTTCAAAACAGTGTAATTTAAAAAGTATTAGGGGCGCCTGGGTGGCGCAGTCGGTTAAGCGTCCGACTTCAGCCAGGTCACGATCTCGCGATCCGTGA
The DNA here is from genome assembly GCF_028018385.1 of Neofelis nebulosa. Taxonomy (NCBI): domain Eukaryota; kingdom Metazoa; phylum Chordata; class Mammalia; order Carnivora; family Felidae; genus Neofelis; species Neofelis nebulosa. The sequence continues at coordinate 9,422,322 of NC_080794.1, forward strand.
GTTCGAGCCCCGCGTCAGGCTCTGGGCTGATGGCTCGGAGCCTGGAGCCTGTTTCCGATTCTGTGTCTCCCTCCCTCTCTGCCCCTCCCCCGTTCATGCTCTGTCTCTCTCTGTCCCAAAAATAAATAAAAAACGTTGAAAAAAAAATTTAAAAAGTATTAATGTTCAGGAAACAGGCTTTCCCAAACTGATAGTATCATTCATTATACACAAAACAGATTTTTTGAAAAACAATTTGACACTGTATTGCAAATGTATTTTAAGTCTCCCTACCTTTTTACTCAAGCATCTCTTTCTAAGTCTTTGACACTATATATTATCACATTATATTCTGTTTAAAGTTTCCATTATTAAAATTAAATGAGTTGATGAGATTTTTGTGCACAAAAAGGAAACTTATCTAAATGCCCGAATATAGAAAGAAGGCAAAATAAACTATGTTGTTTACATAGAATAAATGCAACCATATATTTGGATGGTACAAACAATGAGTAGAGAGAGCAAACTATAAGACTATGTTATATGTAATTTTAATTCTGTATTGATAATAGCCAAGTGTGTACTTATTAATATTTCATCTAAATATACTAACAAAGATTGTTTGCTTCATCAAACTTTAGTCAGGCCTAATTTTCTCCTAGACCCATGTGTGCATAGCTGAAAATCCAGTTTTAGCAAGAATCCTGCTAAGTCAGTTTAATCAGAACTCAATATCTGATCACTCTAGAAATCTGATCAGATTTTTCATCCTCCACCACCTGTAGGTGATGTCTGATCACCCTGGCCTGTGGCCTGCAAAGAATCCAGCGAGGTTGACTTAGCCAGAATGCCTTTTACACCTGATATTTCCTCTTAGTAATTTTCATTCACTGCCCCCACCCTGATCCTTGGCCATTAATTCCCACATACTCATGCTTTTTAGGTGTTGAGCCCAGTATCTGTCCCGCACTGTGAAATCCATTATAGTGGGACCTACATCTATCCTAACGGTCCCAAATAAAGTTTGCCTTAACCATCTTTAACAAACGTCACTGATTATTTTTTCCTTTAACAGAATTTATACCAAAACAAAAGTAATAGTTATATCTAGAAAAGAAATTAAGGGCTTTTTTTAAATAATGTTTTTCTTTATTCCTTGTATTTTCCTGATTTTCTACAATTAACATGTTAATTTCATAATCAGAAAAATAATCCTCTAAATTGAAGTTAATACTCTAAGACAAAAAAAAAAAGATTGATTCTACCTTTTACAAATAGATTATGAATTTCATGCAGGCCAAATTGACAGCTATTGTTATTTTCGTTCTCTATAATCTTGTCGATTTCTTCTTCACTTGTTCCATCAATTACTGAGAGAATGGGGAAGTCTTCAACCACAGGTTGGATTCTTTTTTAATTTTTTAATGTTTATTTATTTTTGAAAGAGAGAGAGAGTGAGAGAGAGAGAGAGAGAGTGCACAAGTGGAGAAGGGGCAGAAAGAGAGGGAAACGTATTATATGAAGCAGGCTTCAGGCTCTGAGCTGTCAGCACAGAGCCTGACATGGGGCTCAAACTCACAAGCCGTGATATCATGACCTGAGCCAAAGTTGGTCACTTAACCGACTGAGCCACCCAGGCACCCTGAACTTCTTGTTTTATTTCTCATTTTAGTTCCACCAAGTTTTGCTGAGGATTTTTTTTTTTTTTTTTTTAATGAGGCTTCATGCCCAGTGTGGAGCACAATGCAGAATTTGAACTCAGGACCCATGAGATCAAGATTTGAGCTGAGATCAAGACTCAAATGCTTTTACCAACTGAGCTACCCAGGTGCCCTGCAGGTTTTGCTAGAATCTTGAAGCTGTGTTGTTAGATTCAAAATATTTAGGGTTGTTTTGTCTCCCCACTGAGTTGACTCTTGGCTCTGGAGTCTGCATTATTGGAAATTAGCACACCTACCCCAACTTTCTTTTGTTAAGTGCTTGTCTACCTAATCTTTACCTTTAACTTACCTATGTTTTTATATTTAATGGGAGTTTCTTATAGACAGCATGTAATTTGGTCTTTTTTAATTCAATGTAACAGCTTCTACTTTTTTTAGTGGGAGTATTTAGATCATTTTGTTTAGCCTTGCTTAATGCAATGATGCATATGGTTAAATTCATCTATTTCTCCCACGTGTTCTTTGATTTTCTTTCTTTACATCCCTTTCTGTGGACTATTGTGACTATTTCTGACTATTTCTTTTATTTCATTTTATCTCCCCTGCTTGCTTATAAGTTAACTTCTTTATTTTATTTTTGTATATTTCCTAACTTTCCCTCCAGAACCTTGAAAGCATTACTCATGGGGCACCTGGGTGGCTCAGTCGGTTAAGCGGCCGACTTCGGCTCAGGTCATGATCTCACAGTCCGTGGGTTCGAGCCCCGCGTCGGGCTCTGTGCTGACAGCTCAGAGCCTGGAGCCTGTTTCAGATCCTGTGTCTCCCTCTCTCTGACCCTCCCCCGTTCATGCTCTGTCTCTCTCTGTCTCAAAAATAAATAAATGTTAAAAAAAAAAATTAAAAAAAAAAAGAAAGCATTACTCATGGTTATTTTACCATCCTTTTTATTTAAAAAAATTTGTTTTAATATTTTATTTATTTTTGACAAGAGAGAGATAGAGCATGAGCGGGGGGAGGGGCAGAGACAGAGGGAGACACAGAATCTGAAGCAGGCTCCAGGCTCCGAGCCGTCAGCACAGAGCCTGACGCGGGGCTCGAACTCACAGACTGCGAGATCATGACCTGAGCCGAAGTCGGACGCTCAACTGACTGAGCCACCCAGGCGCCCCTTTACCATCCTTTTTTGATAGTCACCACTTATCTGGGCCATACCTTACAGACATATAATATATTCTTGTATCTTATGAGCACACGTCCTCCTGTCTCAGCACAACATTACTCTGGGTTTAATCAACGTCATAAGTAGGTGAGCTGGATTCGGGTTTAGTTGTTGCTTTTGTTGTTTCCAGTGACCTCAGATTCCACCAATGTAGTATTGCCTCAACCTTCAAACCCTTCCTTGACTTCCAAACGGGGTAAAATTCCAGAAACTGCTGTGGCCTAGAGGTCTCTGATCGCTCTGTCTTCCACCTTCCTCAACTTTTAACCTACTCTCTTTCGATTTTGTAGTCAGGATAAGCTCTCCAATGTCTTCAGAGGCTGTTTTTGCTTTTCAATTCTAGTACTGTTCACAACTGGCAATTATATGTTCATTTCTCGCCTAATTTATTATTTTTACTCCCTTACTGAATTATAATTTCCATGAGTGCTTAGCACAGTCTGACATATTGTGTGTTCCCAGTAAGTATATTTTTAAAAATAACAAATGAACTATAACAAGAAGAAAGCACACCAATTAAATTAAGACTAGATGTTAATTAGGAGCATAATGGAATTACCTAGACCATGTGTGCAATGTTGAATAATTTCAGGCTTACAATTTTATTTTACATAGTGACTCTCTACTTTAAAATATTATTATATTTGATTCATTTCCTTAAAGTATGCTAAAACCATCAGAATTAAATAGATTTTGCTACAAAAGTGGCCTGTTCTATTTAGAGAAGTGCAATTACTTTGATTTAAAATAGTGGCTGATGGTCTCTGAGTCTGTGTACAAATTCAATAATCTAAATGTGTAAATAGAAGCATGTGGGGTTTATAAAAGTTATCTTGAGACTTGTGCCACACTTAACCACTTTTTTGACACTGTAGTTGCAAAAACTAAAAAAAAAAAAATTAATAAGGTAAGAATTTCGACCACTATGATCTTCTCCCCAAATCTTACATATATATATTTTTCTTTTACATCATCCCCTGACATTTAGCTTATGAACACAGCCTGTTCACCTTAGAGACAAAATAAGAAAATTATAATCTAACTGTAAGGTGCCAGACAATGGAATTTTGGTATTTGGATAGCACACTGAAAGAGTGATTTTTAAATTCCTTTTTAAAACCAAAAGATTACAGAATATTTACCAAGTAAGCATGCAATTATTTTTTTTTTTAATTTTTTTTTCAACGTTTTTTATTTATTTTTGGGACAGAGAGAGACAGAGCATGAACGGGGGAGGTGCAGAGAGAGGGAGACACAGAATCGGAAACAGGCTCCAGGCTCCGAGCCATCAGCCCAGAGCCTGACGCGGGGCTCAAACTCACGGACCGCGAGATCGTGACCTGGCTGAAGTCGGACGCTTAACCGACTGCGCCACCCAGGCGCCCCAAGCATGCAATTATTGAGAGGCTTCACTACGCTACAAAATGTAAGGTGCAATTATGGACTCATAATGATTATTTGCGGGTGGAGGGACACAAACCTTCAGTCTATAGGAATGTCCAAGCTAAGTGTCATATTCTAGATCAGAGTATTTCTAGATCACATCATTGCTCCCAACACAGGTACACATTAGATTTTTGAGAAAGGGGAAGGAGGAGGAGGTGGAGCCATAGGACTGACTCACTCTTAGTATCATGCGCTTTATCAACTGTAGGCAAAGACCTTACATAGTAAGAGAATTCCTGCTTCACAAGCTGGAGGCTACCAAATTACGAAACTGGGAACTGGCTTAGAAGACACGAGGTGGTCCATAATACAATAGACTATTCCTCCTCTTGCTAGAACATCAAAATAAGTCCACAGATCAAGGGTTGGAGATACAGCTGGTGCCCCCTATGGTTGTAAACAAAGGACTCGTTTTTCATATCATTGTTTCTGATCCTTATGATTCTGAACTATGGCAGTCTAAGCCATGGGTTCCTAGGGCCAAGAAACCTCAACCAGGGAACATAATGTTTTTGAAGTTTTGGAGTCTGACATTACCACTTCATTCTGGAAGGTGAATCATGGTTTTGACTGAAATGATTGACCCTAATATCAACAGGAAATTTTTGAAATCCTAGCTGCAGTGATACCAGAAGCAGTAGAGATGCATTGAAGACACATCTGGGTTGTCTGCACAGCTTCCTTCCTTTCTGACGATTACCGGTCTTCTGCATGCTTCCATTTCCAAGAATACTGTGGGAGCACCATAGGCGTTCGACACCATGACCACAGGTGAGTGGACCGCGCATAGGAACAAGATCAACACAGGGACACCCAAGGCCTTTGTGAGGTCAAGACTGCAGAGCAAACTCAGAATCTGGTCCATGCAGCCTTCTGTGAAGATAGATACAATGAAAGTGCTTATTCAGCTCAGAAATAATCTAAGCCACTTCCTGGACCAGCAGCAAGATCAAAATTTTGAAGAAAGAACACACATATTTTGCCCATGAAATGTCAAGATCTAATGTCAAGCGATAGTAATTAAGACACTATGGTATTTGCACAGGGGGACAAAGAGACCAATGAAACCGAGAGAGGACGCCCATACATGGAACCCTGATATATGACATAAGTGGCTGTACAGAATAGCCCTAAAATGAGGAACTCATCAATAACTGGTTGCAAGCAATTAGCTGTTCCTCTATTTTTAATTAATTATTATTAATTAAAAATTAATTAATTATTCCTACAATAGGAAATATAAAATCAATTTAGAATAAGTGTATAAATGAAAGCAACGTTTTACAACTTTTAAGAGAAAATGTCAGAGAACATGTCATTAGCCTTGGGTGGGTAAGATGTATGCAGGTACAAAATGTATAAACCATAAAAGTGAAGTTCAATAAATCTGATTATATTAAAATGCAAAACTTAGATTCACAGAAAGATACCATAAGGAGAGTTAAAAGACAAGCAATGGAAAAAAGCAATAATGTTGAAAACATAAATAAGAGAGCACATTAAGGATTTGAATAAATAAATAGATGCATTATTATTGAAAATAAAGAAAAATAACTCACTAGAGGAACAGGCCATTTCACAGAAAAAGAAACTAAGTGGCTAATACCAGGTGGAAAGATGCTTAAACTGTCTAATATTCAGGGAAATGCAAAATAAAATAAAATCCCATTTCAATTTTAAAAGTCTGACAATATCAATAATTATTGAGAGCATAAACAGGAACTCCTAAAATGGCATCCTCGAGCAAGGCTGAAGATGTGACTGTCCTACAACCTGGGGGAGGGGAAGAAACACATAAGTATCATGAGACCAACTGTGGGACATGATCCACTGATACAGATGCTAAGTCAGTTTATAAATCCTTGGGAATAGCAAATGATACTATGTAACAGATTTCATTTTAAGTACTTATTTGCATTTTTCATTAAAACTGTCTGTCAGAGATATAGAACTTCCTTAAAGTTGCCCAAAAGAAAGATTTGCCTCATGTCTTTCATTAGCATTGAAAGAAAAAGACATCTTATGCTTGGGGACTCAGCTTGCTGCAGACTGTAAAGGCAAAAAAAAAAAAAAAAAAAAAAAAAGAAGCAAATTTTCCAAAAGGACAGGTAGTGACAGTCCCTCCAAAGGATGAGATTGTAAAATCTGTCTACCTTGAGGAATGTTCCTGCTCTTCAGTGTGAGATCGTACATTGCACAAATTTTGGGAAATGAGTAATTTCAGGATGACTCTAATAGTCCTGGTCCAGTTACTCAACACCTTGATGACATTGGTAAGTTTGAACCTTCCTCTCTAAGTCAACATTCTCTGTTTTCCTAGCCTTCCTGCTCCTGAAATGGTTGTGCCTTACCTTTCTTAGCAATCTCACCTATTGCATGGTTCCAACTCGTACTCTTATATGGGTGACCATAAAATTTGTTATCCTATACAGAATGCCACTCTTCATTTTTTTTTTAATTTTTAAAAAGTTTTATTTTATTTTATTTTTTTTAATATATGAAATTTATTGTCAAATTGGTTTCCATACAACACCCAGTGCTCATCCCAACAGGTGCCCTCCTCCATACCCATCACCCACCCTCTCCTCCCTTCCACCCCCCATCAGCCCTCAGTTTGTTCTCAGTTTTTAAGAGTCTCTTATGCTTTGGCTCTCTCCCACTCTAACCTTTAAAAAAAATTTTTTTATGTTTATTTATTTTTGAGGCAGAGAGAGACAGAGCATGAACGGGGGAGGGTCAGAGAGGGAGGGAGACACAGAATCCGAAGCAGACTCCAGGCTCTGAGCTGTCGGCACAGAGCCCGACATGGGGCTTGAACTCGTGAGATCACGACCGGAGCCGAAGTCAGAGGCTCAACCGACTGAGCCACCCAGGCGCCCCATCACTCTTCACTTTCAAATCCACATTCCCAACTGTTGGACATCTCCATCTGTAGGTCATCTACATCTACATCAGGTCTGTCCAGTAGAACTTCTAAGATGATGAAAATGTTCTCTGTGCTTGCCAGTAGCATAACCACTAGTCACATATGGGTATGTGGCTATAGCAACTGAAGGACTGAATTTTTTTAAATTTTATTTTGATTTAATTAAAGTTTAAATAACCACATGTGGCTACTGTATTGGACAGCCTATGTGCACCCAAGAGTGCAAAGCTACCCTATAATGTTTCATTTGCCAAGAATTAATTTCTCCCATTCTTTGGACCGTCTCCGACATTGACGGGACCTTTTGGTAGCTTTGTCATTTTTTTTCCAGAAAAATGCTCACCTGACCTCTTTATTGTCAAATGGTGTAAACTAAGGGGCACCGGGTGGCTCAGTGGGTTAAGCGTCCGACTTCGGCTCAGGTCATGATCTCACGGTTCGTGGGTTCGAGCCCCGGGTCGGGCTCTGTGTTGCTGACAGCTCAGAGCCTGGAGACTGCTTCAGATTTTGTGTCTCCCTCTCGCTCTCCCCCACTCGCACTCTCTCTCTTAAAAATAAACATTAAAATTTTTTTAAAAAAAATAGTGTAAACTAAGAATTGACAGATATGCTCTTTAGCAATCAGCACTCAATATTTTGGTTTTTTAAAAAAATGTATGTTATAACATTGTAGTACTTACTACATCAAACATATTTTGCTTTGCCTCAAGCTATAGGACTATATCACATTATTTTTTTCCTCTTTTATAAGCATCTTAACTTAGATGCCAACAAGCTCTTTGAATCCAACTGTCAAAGGAAAAATTGAATCAACATATCCAAAGGTAAAATGAAGTCTACACTACACTGAAAGTGAGCACATGATTTTCTTGATGTGTGCTTAATTTTCTCTGCAGGTAGATGATAGAGTAGAAACTTACAAAAATCAATTAGGTATTGTTTGTGAATGGATAATTATAGACTGATTGCCTTGAACTTGTTCATGCAAGAGAAAATTAAAAGAAAAACATGTTGCTCCATTTTAAAACAAAATGTCAGGATGAAAGGCTGACTGAGAGGAAAATTGGACCACATTGAGTGGTTACTCTTCATGAATATATATGAAGCACTATTGTTACTGTTAGTTTGCATAATGAATAACTTGTTGTCAATTTTTTTAATTTTAAATAGAAATTTCTTACAATTTAACAACACACAGAACATTAACAGCATTAAGTTGCTTTACTAATACTGTCACAAGTAATGTTAACATTTTCACATTATGGTGAGATAATGTTCCCAAGATCACTTCTCTGACATCACTTGGATCAAAGTCAGAAGTAAGAATTTTGCCACATCAATATAATGATATAGTTAGATATTAAAAAAAAAAACTGGCTCTCTGCACCCAAGTGATGTAGATGGGACATATTCATTTCTTTCCCTTTTCATCAGATTTCTTTAGACCTGCTATGATGCAGAGCCAAAAACACACTTCGTCATGGCACAGTGCCCGATCTTCAACTTAATATATGTAAAAAGCACATCATGAAAAAAATATAGCTCAATAGCAATATATGATTTTTAATAGGCTATAACTCACATCGAAACCCCAACATTCCAACACATTCACCACCCCCCAGAAAATAAGGTAAACCTGCGAATGAAAAGACTAAGCGCTCAACATACATAGATTTTTCTCTTTCCTTCCATTCTTATGATAGGAACTGCTTCATAACAACACGTGTCATCTAAAAAGTTAGTAAAATTCTCAATAGAGAATTTGACATTAAATCAGGATAACTACAGTATCAGATATTGAACTAGGAAATAAACAGATGTTAGAGAAATAAATTATTACTTCATATCTTCTTTATCACCTCAATGATCTATGAGTTTTCCCTCAATTGATCATTTCACAAGCAAGAGTGTTTATAAATGGATAATGGAAGCCTCATGGCATACTATTATTTCCTACTAAAATACTAAAATTGGCTAAAAATATAAAAATAAGGAAAAGCAAGCATGAATATTAAAAACTAAGGCACAGAGCAATCAAAATACAATAACTTTCAAGAAATTCTATGGGATACTGTACAGATGGAAACAAATACAGAAATTTGCTGAGAGGAGCAAGGCCTTGGGAAGAACAATTTATGTTCTGTAAATGAGCTCTCTGTATGTTTTATTATTAAAGTGATACTATATTCTTCAAATAAATTGAGAAAATTAATATGTAAAGTCTTACATTGCCTGAAAAATTATTATGCTACCTACATAGCACGTTATTTGGAACTTAACTAAATTATCTTTTTCTAAAATTATCTGTATCTAGTACATTTTGGCTGGAATTCATTAAAACCTGTTTGGCATATATTTATTAGACTATCCAGATAGTCTATTTTCAATTGACTTTTTGTAGACTGTTTTTGGGTGGTAGCAGTTTAGCAAAATTGAGAGAAAGATACAGTGATTTCCCACATGCCCTCACCCCCACACATGTACGGCCTTTCCCATTGTCAGCATCCCACCAGACTGGAGCATTTATTACAACTGGTGAGCCTATGTTGGCCCATGATAATTACCAAAGGCTGTAGTTTATCTTAAAATCCACTCTTGGTTTTTACATTCTATGGGTTTAGACAAATGTATAATGACATGAATCCACCATTACTGTATCATAAGAGTTTTTCACTGCCCTATAAATCCTCTGTGCTCCACCTATTCATTCCTACCCCCACCAACGCCTGAAAACCTGTCATCATTTTTATAGTCTTCATTAGTTTTGCCTTTAATAGTTGGAAACATATGGAATGTAGCTTTCTCAGATTGGCATCTTCCACTTAGTAGTATGCACTTAAGCTTCCTCCATGTCCTTCCATGGCTTGTGAATTCAATTATTTTTAGCAGTGGACAATATTCTAATGTCTGGATGCACCAAAGTTCATTTATCTTTTCACCTACTAAAAAACCTCTTGGTTGCTTCCAAGTTTTGGCATTTATGAATAAAGCTTTGATACGCAACTGTGTGTAGGTATTTTTATGGACATAAGGTTTCAGCTCCGTGGAAAAAATACCAAGTAACATGATTGCCGAGTCATATGGTATGAGTAGTCTAGTTTTATAAGAAAACATCAAACTACCTTCCAAAGTAGCTGTATGATTTTCCATTTCCACCAGTAACGAATGAGGGTTCCTATTGCCCCATATCCTCCCCAGCATTTTGTGTTGTCAATGTTCCAGACTTTCATCATTCTAATAAGTGTATAATGGTTTCTCATTGTTGTTTTAATTTCTATTTTCCTGATGACACATAACGTGGAGCATCATTTCATACATTTATTTGCCATCTGTATATACTCTTCAGTGAGGAGTCTGTTCATGTCTTTGGTCCATTCTTGGTCCATTGTTTACCTTCTTACTATTGAGTTTTAAGTAAGAGTTTGTTATATATTTTAGAAAAAATTCCTTTATCGGATGTGTCCTTACAAATACTTTCTCTTAGTCTGTGGTTTGTTCTCTTTTGATGTTATCTTTAACACAGCTGAGGTTTCTTATCTTAATTGTGTCCAGCTTGTCGATTCTGCATGGATCATACCTTTTGTGTTGTACCTAAAAAGACATCACCATAGCCAAGGTCATCTAGATTTTCTCCTATGTTGTATTCTTGGGAGTTTTATAGTTTTGTATTTTACAATTAGGTTTATGATTCATTTTGAGTTAGTTTTTATGAAATATAAGGTCTGTATCTATATTAAGTATTTTTCATGTGAATGTCAAATTGCCCCTGTACCATTTGTTGAAAAGACTATCTTTTCTTCCTTGTACTGGCTTTGCTCCCTTGAAATAATCGGTTGACTATATTTATATGGCCTACTTGTGGACTCTTTCTTCTATTCCACTGGTATAATTGTATATTCTTTCGCCAATCCCACACTGTATTGATTACGTCAGCTTTATAGTAAGTTTTGAAGTCAGGTAGTGTTAGTTCTCTAACTGGTGTTCAAAAGTGTGTTGGCTATTCTGGGTCTTCTGCATATAAACTTTAGAACTGACCCATTGATATCCTCAAAATAACTCACTGGGATTTTGCTTGAGATTGTATGAATATACAGATCAACTGGGAGGAGGTCACTTGTTGACAATATTGAATCTTCCTATTCATAGACATGGGATGTTTCTCTATTTTTAGTTATTCTTTGATTTCATTCATAACAGTTTTCTAGTTTTCCTCATAAATATCCTATATGTTGTTACATATATAATTAAGTACTTCATTTTGGGGGTGCAAATGTAAATGTTATTATGCTTTATTTTTTTTTAATTTTTAAGAGTTTATTTATTTTTGAGACAGAGCATCTGAGGGAGGGGCAGAGATAGGGAGACACAGATTCCAAAGCGGGCTCCAGGCTCTGAGCTGTCAATGCAGAGCCCGGTGCGGAGCTCCAACTCAAGAACCATGAGATCATGACCTGAGCTGAAGTCAGACACTTAACTGACTGAGCCACCCAGGCAACCCAAAGTTATTATGCTTTAATTTCAAGTCACACTTATTCATTCAAGTATATAGAAATGTATATGTGTGTGTGTATATATATATATATACATATATATGTGTGTGTGTGTATGTGTGTATATATGTATACACACATATATGTATGTATAATTATATGTATGTATAATTATATATTCAGTGATATAGAAAAACAACTGACTTATGTGTATTAACCATGTATCTGGAAACCTTGCTATAATTGATTATTAGTTCCAGGAGTTGGTGTTTTTTGGCCAGTTCTTTCACATTTTCTACAGATGATCATGTCATCTGCAAACAAAGACAGTTTCATGTCGTCATTCCCTATCTTTATGCTTTTTACTTCCTTTTCATCTCTTATTGCATTAGTTAGAACCCCCAGTGCAATGTTGAAAAGTAGTGTAAAGGGACATCTTTGTCTTGTACTTGATCTCAATTGAAAAGCTTAGAATTTCTCATCATTAAGTATGATGTTAGCTATAGCTAACACAGATATAGCTCTAAATAGAGATTATTTAGCTCTTTATAGAGATTATTTATCACGTTGAACAAGTTTCCTTCTCTTTCTAGTTTACTGATAGTTTTTATCATGAATGGGTATGGGATTTTCTAAGGCTTTTTCTGCATCTATTGATATCATCATGTTACTTTTCCTTTCCCTTTTTGATTACATTAACCGATATTTGAATGTAGAACCAATGTTGCATACCTAGAATAAAGCTAAAAGTGGTCTATAATTCTTCTACATTGTTGGATTCAATTTGCTAACACTTTATTGAGAATTTTTGCCTCTATGTGAAAGAGCAATATTAGTTTTTAGTTTATTTTCTTGTGATGTCTTTGGTTTTGATATTAGGGTAATATTCATCTCATACACTGAGTAGAGAAGTACTCCCTCTGCCTATATCCTCTGAAAAAGATTGTAGAGAATTGGTATAATTTATTTTTTAATGTTATGTGGAGTTCACCAGTTAACTTGGTGCCTTTTGTTTTGGAAGGGTTAATCATTGTTTGAATTTCTTTAATAAACATAGGTCTACTCAGATTTTCTATTTGTATGAGTTTTGACAAATTGTGCATGTGTTGGGGTTTTTTTGTTTTTGTTGTTTTTGTTTGTTTGTTTGTTTTTGAGAGAGAGAGAGGGCACACAGGAAGGGCAGAGAGAGAGAGAGAGAGAGAAAGAGAGAGAGAGAGAGAGAGAGAGAGAGAGAGAGAGAGAAGCGGGACTCACCCAAAGAGGAGCTCGAGCTCACCCAATGTGGGCCTTGAACTCATGAACTGTGAGATCATGACTGGAGCCAAAGTCAGATGCTTAACCAACCGAGCCACCCAGGAGCCCCAGCAAATTATGTTTTCCAATTAACTGGTCCATTTCATCATTTTGTCAAATTTGTGGGCATAGAGTTTTCATAATATTCCTTTACAATCCTTGTAATGTCCATGGAATCTTTAATAATTCATTTATGATATTGGTAACTTTTGCCCTCTTTTTTTTCTTTTTTTTAAATTTTTTTTTTTCAACGTTTTTTATTTATTTTTTTTGGGACAGAGAGAGACAGAGCATGAACGGGGGAGGGGCAGAGAGAGAGGGAGACAGAATCGGAAACAGGCCCGGAAACAGGCTCCAGGCTCCGAGCCGTCAGCCCAGAGCCTGACGCGGGGCTCGAACTCACGGACCGCGAGATCGTGACCTGGCTGAAGTCGGACGCTTAACCGACTGCGCCACCCAGGCGCCCCTGCCCTCTTTTTTTTCTTAAGCTAGCTAAAGGTTTATTGATTTATGCTGATCTTTTCAAAAAACCAAACTTTGGTTTCATTGATTTCCTTTTCAATTTACTATTTCCAATTTCATTGATTTCTGTTCTTACTCTTATTATTTTCTTCTCTTTCTCTTTTTCCTTTTATGCCCCAAGTTTTAATTTAAATTCTGGTAAGTTAACATACGGTGTAACATTAGTTTCTGGTGTAGGATTTAGTGATTCATCCCTTATATACAAGACCCAGTGTTCATCACAAAATGTGCCTTCCTTAATACTCATCACCCATTTAGCCCATTCCCCTTCCCACCTCTCCTCCAGCAACTTTCGGTGTGCTCTATATAGTTGAGTCTTTTATGGTTTCCCTCTCTCTTTTTTCCCCTGTGCTCATCTGTTATGTTTCTTAAATTCCACATACGAGTGAAATCATATGGTATTAAATTTGTTCTTCTTTTTCTAGCTTCTTAAGGTGCAAAATTAGACTATTGATTTTGGATCTTTCTCCTTTTCTAATGTATGTGTTTAATGCTATAAGTATCTGTTTAAGCACTGTTTATGCTACATACTACAAACTTTGGTATGCTGTATTTGCATTTTCATTAAGTTCAGGATCTTTTTTTAAATTTCTCTTTAGATTCTTTCTTAGATATGAGTGTTATTTAAAAGCATGTTTTTTAATCTCCATTTGTTTTGGGATTTTCCAGTTATGTTTCTGTTATTTCTGGTTTAGTACCATTGTGTCTGAGATCAGACATTGCATGTTTTTTAATTATTCTTTGTTAAGGTGTGTTTTATGGTCCAAAATGTGGTATATCTTCATGAATATCCCATATATTTGGATATTGCTGTTTGGGGATAATATAGTCAACAGATGGCAATTAGATCCAGTTGATTGGAGGTAGTGGTGAGTTCAACTATGTCCTTAACTGTTTTTTCTGCCTGCCAGATCTGTCCATATCTGATATAGCGTTACTGAAATCTCCAATTGCAGTCCTATAGTTTCATATAGGATTTTATATGAAATCTATATCATATAGCTTCATATAGATTTTACATCATATAGTTTCATATCCCATTATTAGACATATATATATATATAAAGCATTGTTATGTCTTCTTGGAGAATTGACCCTTTTATCATTGTATGTCTCTCTTATCTGTCTTGAGTAACTTTCCTGGCTTTGAATTCTGCTCTCTACGGAAGTAATATAGCTACTCCTACTTTCTTTTGATTAGTGTAAGTATGACATATTTTTCTCCATTCACTATTAATCTATATGTGTCTTTATATACAAAGTGGGTTTCTTGTACATAACATCTAGGTGAGTCTTATTTTCTAATACACTACAAATCCATTACAATCTTTGTATTTTAATTGGTGCACTTAAATGATTGGCATTCAAAGTGATTATTGGCATATTGAGATCAATATCTACCATTATTTATTACTGTTCTCTGTTTGTTAGTCTCGTTTTATGTTCCCATCTTTGTCTTCCACAATTTAACTTCTTTCTTGTCATTTTATTTTATTTTAATTTTTTTTAATATTTATTTATTTTTGAGAGACAGAGTGAGGCAAAGTGAGACGGGGGAGGGGCAGAGAGAGAGGGAGACACAGGATTGGAAACAGGCTCCAGGCTCTGAGCTGTCAGCACACAGCCTGACGCAGGGCTTGAACCCACAGACTGCGAGATCGTGACCTGAGCCGAAGTCGGACGCTCAACCGACTGAGCCACCCAGGCGCCCCTCTTTCTTGTCATTTTAATTGAGCATTTTGTATGATTACATTTTCTCTCCTTTCTTACTATATTATTATTATTATTATTATTATTATTATTATTATTTTGCCTTTTTTTAGTGGTGACCTAAATTTGCAATATACATTACCACTAATCCAAGTCCACTTTCAAATAACACTGTAGCAGTTCATGGATAGTTTGAGCACTTTATAATAACAAAATAATCCTAATTCCTTCCCCCTCATCACTGCATTATTCCTATCATTTGTTTCATTTATATACAAGCATCATAAGCATACACACACACAGATACACACACACACACATAAAAGAATACATAATTAAATGCATTGTCACTGTTACTATTCTGAACAAACTGGTATTTGTTACATCAATTAAGAGTATGTAAAATAAAATTTTTATTTTACCTTCAAATATTTCTTCTTCAATGTTCTTCCTTTCATCATGTAGATCCAAGTTTTTTTTTTTTTTTACTTACATCATTTCCTTCTCTCAAGAAAACTTCCTTTAACAAGGTCTACTTTGCAAAGTAGGTATACTGACAACAAATTTCCTCAATTTTTGTTTCAGATGGTCATTATTTCTACGTCACTTCTGAAAAATACTTTTATAGGGTACCAAAATCGAGGTTCATGGTTTTCTTTTCCTCTCAACACTTTATATATTTCACTCCACTCTTCATTTCTCATCTTGCTTGCATGGTTTCTGAAAAGAAGTCAATGTAATTCGTATTTTTGTTCTTGTATAAGTAAGGCGGTTTTTCTCCCTCTGGTTTTTTCCAGACTTGTTCTTTTTCTTTGATTTCCTGCGGTTTGGAAATGATATTCCAAGGTGTGGTTTGTTGTTGTTGCTGCATTTAGCCTGCTTGGTGTTCTCTGAGCTTCTTGAATCTGTGGTTTAGTGTCAGACTTTATTTTACAGAAAATCTCAGTCATTATTGTTTCAAATATTATTTGTTTGTTTCCTTCTTTGCTGTTTGGTTATTTCCATTATGTGTTTGCTACATCCTTTGCAGTTGTCTTGCATTTCCTGGCTATCCAGTGGTTTTTTTCTCTTTGTTCTCTTTGGTTTTTGATTTTCAAGGATCCTGTTGACATGTTCTTAAGCTCAGAGTCCTTCCTCCACTGGGTCCAGTCTACTAATAAGCATAGTAAAGACACTCTTCATTTCTGTTACAAAGGTGTTGATCACTAGCATTTTTTGTCGTTGTTTCTTAAGGGTTCCATCTCTCAGCTTACATTCCTCATCTATTTTTCCATTTTTTCTACCTTATCCATTAGACCCCTGAGTCCAGTCATCATAGTTGCCTTAAAATTCCCTGATAATTCCAGTACTCTTCTCATGTCTGGTTCTGATGAGTGCTTCGTCTCTTCAAACTGTGGTTCTTACCTTCCAGTTTGCCTTGTAATTTTTTCTTGACAGCCAGGCATGTTGTACCACATAAATAGAACTACTATAAATATAACTACTGTCATGTGGTGATAAGCTCTGTGGAGAGAGGAAGTGTTCTATTGTCCTATTATGCTGTCTCAGTCTTTTAGTGAATCTAGGTCTCTGCATGGCAAACTTCACAGGTATTTCTCAGTTTTTATTTCTCTCCCTCTTTAGGAGGGATAAGATGGCTAACACAGATTAAAGTTGGGGATTTCTCTTCTCCCAGGGCAAATAGGCTAAAGCCCTAGTTAACCAGACTCTCCTCGTTAAGAAGAATAGAGTTCTCTGGTATATTTTGAAATGGTTCTTTTCTTCCTTCTTCCCCATTGGAAGCATTAGGAGATTTTTTTCCCAATATTCACCTTGAGAATATGGTTGTGCTCCTGAACGTGAATCTCACGATACTGTAGGCACTCTGGCAAGGTATCCTTGGAGTTTTAACTCTCAGACTTGTGCACACTGAACTTCCAATCAATTTTCAACTGCAGTTCAGATTTTCCTATCCTGGTACTTGTTCTTGTGGTAGTTTCCGCTCATAAGTCTCTGTCCTGTTAAAGACATGACTCCCTGTATTTGTCTATTTATCTCTCCAATCTTGGCTTCAGTGGTCTACCCTCTGTACTTATTTCTCTTATGGGTCCAAGAAGAGTTGTCAACTGTTCTATTTTGTTACTTTTTGGTAGCACAGACTGTCAGCTTCTAAGCTTCTTACATGTGGAACCAGAAAACAATTTTATTTCTTCTTATTAAATTGCTTTTTCCTGAAAAATAATTACTTCCTCAAGAAAAAAGGTGTTTTTATTCATAGAATTATCATGTTAAGCAAAATGTATCTTATTATGACTCTTCATTGTGTGTATTTGAGTGTCCATGTGTCTTTATTTTTGCTATATCTTGACAGAGTTTCTACTATAATTGTTCTTTTTAGGAACTACAGTATGGTGTTTTGATTTATACATTTTTATTTGTTTTCCAATTACTTAATGACTAGAGTTATATGGAATGTATGTATATATATTTAGCTTCACCCAGAACAAAACCCCTTTGTGATGGGTGGCTGTTGCCAAAGTATAAATATGCATTCACCTTTGGGGCTGTCAATCAGTAAGTATACTTCCATTGTCTCTGTCCCAGCCTTTGTGTTATATTTGGCATTCATATTACATCTACAACTGCTATAATCCTTGCAATTCATCGTTATTGTATTATTCAAGATCATTTCACTTGCAAATGATGTAAACCCAAATTAAACTAAGTTGAACAAAAACTAAAAGGAAGGAGGAATATATTGTCTTCTGTACTAAAATGATAAGAGTAGCCAGAGGGTGGATCTAGCTGCATCCAGAATCTCACATGCATACTCTCAGAATATTCTCTCTTCAACTCTCATTTCTATTCTCTGAATTTCCCCATGCACATGGACTTACGACCAAGAAATGTGGCTATATATATCTTTACATGCTCCAGAACTGAAAGAGATCTTTTCCTGTTCTGTGTGTAATAATAAAATCTTATAAAACATATGAAATGCCTGATTTTAAGATACATATCCATTTGTGCACCAATAATTTTAGCCATATGGATACAGGTGTGCTGCTCACAATAGTCATGAATCTATAGAGATGGGGGGAAAAATTAAAACTATATTTATTCTCAGATAATATGATCCTATCTGTAGAAAATTTGAAGAAACCTATAAAAAGGAACTAGTAAGTAACTTTGTAAGTTTGCAGAATACAAGGTCAATATACAAAACCAGTTGGTTTTCTATGCACTAGAAAAGGAAATAAAAAATTAAAATTTAAAACATACCATTTAAATAGCTTCAAAAAGTACAAAATAATTACAGCTATATTTGTCTGGAGGTACACAAGATCTTTATACTGAGAGCTACAAGCACTGCAAAAAGAGATTAAAGAAGAACAAAATAAGTAGAGAGATCTATCCCTTCATGGATCCAGAAATTCAATATTGTTAAGATGTCTATTCTTACACAAATTGAACTACAAATTTAATGCAATGATGGTCAAAATCCCAGATTGCTTTTGGTAGAAATAAATAAGCTGATTTTAAAATTAGTATGGAAATTCAAAAGACCTAAAATAGCAAAAACAAATTGGAATAAGAAAATAAAATTTAGAACACATCACTACTTACTTCAAGAAGTATTTTAAAGTTACTATAATCAGCAAGTATAGAATTAGCATAAAAATGCATACATAGATAAATGGTACCAGAGTCCAGAAATGGATGCATTCAAATTATCTGAGTTTTGACAGAGGTCCCAAGGAATTAAATGGAGAAAGGATAGTTTTTGATAAACTGTGCTGTAGTTATTGGATATTCATACGCCACAAAGAAAATGATAACCCTTGGCTCTCACTTTTAACCATATACAAAAATTATTGCCAAAAGACCTAAATGTAGTTGTTGAACCTATAAAACTTCTGAATGAAAATATGGAGGAGAGCCTGGGTGGCTCAGCTGGTTAAGCGTCTGACTTTTGATCTCAGCTCAGGTCATGATCTCACAGTTTTGTTGGAGTTCAAGCACCACATCAGCCTCGGTACTGATGGAGTAGAGCCTGCCTGGGATTTTGTCTCTCCCTGTCTTTCTGCCCCTCCCCTATGCTCTCTCTCTCTCTCAAAATAAATAAATAAACTTAAAAAAATAAAGAAAATAAAATATGGGAGAAAATCCAAGTGACTCTGGGGTTTCATAAACATTTATTAAATAGGGTGCTGCAACAGTTACCCCTTGTAAAAGACAATGATTGATAAACTGTACTTCTTCAGAATGAAAACAAATAATCTTTAGAACATAATTACACATAAGAAAGAGCAATCCACAAATAAGGAGATAACTATTTATTTATATAATGTCTATTTAGTTATTCTGAGAGAGAGAGAGAGAGAGAGACAGAGGGAGAGAGGGAGTGAGAGAAGGAGTTGGGGGAGGAGAGACTCCCAAGTAGGCTTCACTATCAACAGAGAGCTCAACACGGGGGCTCAGTATACCAAATGTGATATCATGACTTGAGCCAAAATCAAGAGTCGATGCTTAACTGACTGAGTTACCCAGGCACCCCAGGGAGATAACATTTAAAAACTGTAATCTGGCAAAGGACTTGTATCCAGAATATATATATAGATATATCTATATATATCTATATATATATCTATATATATCTATATCTATAGATATAGATAGATAGATAGATATTTAAAACCTCTTACATAACAAGCCAATATTACAAAACAATTTTTAGGAATGCCTGGATGGCTCAGTCAGTTAAGCATCCACCTCTTGGTTTCAGCTAAGGTCATGATCTCATGGTTTGTGGGTTTGAGTCCTACATCAGGATCTGCACTGACAGCACAGAGCCTGCTTGGGATCCTCTCTCTCCCTCCCTCATTGCCCCTCCCCCACTCACACTCTCACTCTCCCTCTCAAAAGTAAACTTTAAATATATGTATATTTTAAAATAATATAACAAACTGATTTTTAAATTGATAAAAGATTTGAAAGACACTTTGAAAATTTAAATATACTGGTAGCAAATACATGAAAATATCTTTAGGATTAGTTACGGAGAAATTTAAATTAAAATGACAGTGAGACACCACTACATGTCCACTAGAATGGCAAAATTTGAAAGAATGAAGATTTAAACAATCGAAAATAAATTAATGCAATCCACTATATCAACAAACTAAAGAAAAATCACATTTAGACCCATAGAAGGCATAATGGCTGAAAACGTGCCAAGATTTTGGTAGACACCAATCCCCAATATTTTGATGGCAAGAGATTGCAATGGCACTAAAAATATCCATCCAAAGCCATGTACAAGAAACAGAAGAAAGACCAGTGTGTATAGAAGGCAATGATAAAGGAGAGAATGATAGAAAATTGAATCAGAGAGTCTGAAAAGTCAGCTGGTTCATGTGGGGCTCACTAGCCATGGTAATGATTTTTAATTTTATCCGAGTGGAGTGAGTAGCCATTGGAAATTACTGAGTATGAGAGTGACCTTATCTGGCACAGGGACGAGTTAATTTGTCCAAGAATGATCTCCTGCAGGCTTGCCTCCCTGAAAAGGAGCCCACTTCTTAGAGGACTCCCTGGAGACCAGTTACAGCCTGGTGATTAAAAAAAATAATAATAATAAAATAATTAACAGCAAGACTTGACTCAAAACACCTTCCTCTTCTCTCCAACCAGTAATGCTGAGGTAGCAAATCATGTCATTACACAGTTGCAGCTATAAGCCTGCATCACTGGTCTTTCATCACTCTGGAAGTTGGGCTTCTGCACCTGTAAGCTGGAGCATTAAGGCTAGAGCCAAGGATTTTCCCTGCCATCTAACTACTGGATCTCAGTCCCTGGTCAAGCCATTGGAAGCACTTCCATTAAAAGACTCAGGGCCAACATCCCTCTTCCTACATCTTATGCCCATCCACATTAGATTTCAAAGCACTTTTTATAATGCACTGGACAGCAAGGACCCCACACTCTTGCTGTTGCTCTTGGCTCAAGGAGTTTTTCCCAGTAAGAGCTGCTTGTAATTATCTTTTGTTTGCTAGACACTGGCTTAATTAAAAGAAAAAAAACCCACTCCTGTTGCTATGTTAAGAATAGACTGTATGGCAGCAAGAACATAATTAGTGATATAAATTTGGAACCTGTTCCAAAAATCCAAGTGGGAGATGATTATGTAAGAAAATTTGTCAGATGCTAGGTTTATGTTGAAGCAGAACCAAGGATTTCTTGATTGACTGAATGTATGGCTTGGAAGAAAGAGGTAAGTTTTGACTCTAAGGTAAAAACACCAATAATCTTGGATAATTTAGGAAAAGGGGGGATTAGGACTACAATAGAGCCTCCCTGACTCAAGATAGCCAATAGAACCAACCCCTTAATTCAGCAACAGCTTTTGACAAGTACTCTATTTCATCAAATGCCAAGGTCTTCCACATCTTAAACGTGTCAAAAATGCTCACCATCTCTCAGAATGTTAACAATGGTGATTATCATAGAGACTCAATAATTAAGAAATCTAAGCTATACGTGTAGGCAGAGTTCATATTTGCAGAAACCCCAGCAATATTGAATAATGCACAAAGGAGTTTCTGTATCAAAAAAAGAAGCATACACTTGCCTATAATATTCTCTTCTTTTCATCTTCACGAGTATTCCTCCTAAGGGCTGTTTATACTAAATATGCTACTTCCTTTCTTCCCACTTCCCTTGAAGCTTTTTGAAGATGTGTATCAATGCTTGACGCTCAACTGAAACGGATTCTCGTCAAAGGAACCAACTTCTCTGAGAAATGCAAAAGCCATTTTTGAATATGCCAAACACGTTTTCCTTGGACGAGTGCATAATGGGATAGATTATATTTTACTTAATGTAATTTTAAATTTTATTTTGCAGATCAATATAATGGGTAAAGCTAGGGGTAGAGGTTCCCTAAGGCTTAGAGTCTAGCTTAAGTTACGACAGAAATGGCTAAAAGATCTTTATCTGTCTTTACGATAGGTATGATTCTTAAAAAGAGGAAAGAGCTAAAGAGCCTTTCTAGAGCAAGTTTAGAAACCATGTTTCAGTAACTTGGGTTTGTTGTTAACAAAAGACACTGGGAATAACTGAGAAACATATGAGATACTGAGAAAGAGGGAAAGAGGATTTGAGAAATTGTGTTCTTTATTGTGTTCTTTATGTTCTTAGAAACTATTGGAAAGATTTAGAATTGCTTGGTAATTATTTTTTATGCCATTCTGGTATGTCTTTGAGTGCTACATTGTACCAAGGTAGAGCCACAACATAGTCCCAAGATTTATTCAGTTTACAGATGAATGAATGGAAATTCTTCGAGATCATATCTATGATTCCAGTCTTGAAATTTTTGAAATCAATTTTGACAATGCAGTCAGACTGGCACTTTTTCAGCACAACCCTAGCCAAGTTAATTCTCTGCTTAAAAATCTTGGGTGGTCTCATTTTTTGAATAAAATCCTTACCACCATTCATGATATCATTATCTAGTCCCTACTTATCTCTTCTGCTTTTCTCTTGGTACAGCCCCATTTCCAGCATCTCTTTCTGTCTCTCCCACAATTAACCTGAGGTGGGTTTTTTTTGTTTTTGCACTTTCTAAAGCATTTTAAAAACATTCTCTTTAGTTTCTAATAATGTATATACTGTGTTCTTTAATCATTCAATTTTGAATATCCTCATCCTACTCACTTCTCCCTACCAAATCTGGCTCCTACTTACCCTTTACAATTCAGTTTACATTAGACTTATTCCATCTCATTGACCAACCCCTTACACGGACCTTGCTATGTGTTTAGACGTCTCTACACCATGTTCTGATAGGGTAAAATAATCTTAACAGAGCAATGATTATGCCAGTCATTCCTTCTTTAAACTGGTAGTGCATTGAATATATTTTATTATGTATGTTATGTTATAATTATAATTATATTAATATTATAATCTCAGAGCCTAGCCTCGTGATATGGTCTGAATATTTGTGACCTCCCAAAATTCATGTGTTGTAATCTTAATGTCCAATGTGGTAGTACTAGGAGATGGGACTTTTGGGAGGTGCTTAGTTCATGAGGATTGAGCCCTCATAAATAGTATTAGTGCCCTTATAAAAGACACACCACAGAGCTCCCCCGTTCCTGTATCCCCACCATATGAGGATATAGCAATGTCAGCAGTCTGTAACCCAGAAGACGGTTTTCACAAGACCATGATCATGCTGGAACACTGATCTTTGGCTTCTAATTTCTAGAACTGTGATAAATAAATTTATGTTGTTAATAAGCAACCCAGTCTGTGGCATTTTGCTACAGCAATCTGAATGGATGAAGGTACCCATGATGTCTTAATAACCATTTAATAAATATCTGTTTAACAAGGACATGATATAATGTTTCAAATTTACAAAATTTACTATAAAAATACAAAAATAAAATGCCAATTATATTTGCAATTCATGTATTTATTTCTGACTTAATACCCAAAAAAGGTCAAGATGACTGCCACTGTAAACTATAAGAAACAAGTATATATGGAGAAAAGAAAAAAGGAAGAAGAAATTCTTAAAGTCAGTAACTATGTTGAAAATTTACGTATATGTACTATATGTTTTCCCGTCATACCTAGACTAATATGGAAATGATTTCCATTTGATGGAAAAAGTTGAGAATACTATATGTAGTAAAAATGTAAAGGCAGCATCAACTCAAAGTGACTCTTTTTTTTTTTAATTGGAAAAGTTTGTTAATATATTCTGTGTGAGTCTTTTCTTGATTCTTAACTCACTAAAGCTTCTACTTTATCTTCTCTCCAATGATATGGTATTTGACTCAGTGTAAAGACTTGTGATCATTTATTTGATTGCAACCATCTGCTCCCTAAAATCATTTATCTCTCTCAGGATTTGGAATGATATCTACAGATTCCTAGGGTGCCCTCGTTCTTTTCCCTTGAGGGAAATTACTTTGTCTTGATTGCCTGTTTCTTTTTTATTCTCTCCTGAGTTTTGTCCTAAATCAACCCTGTCCGTGGGGAGTTCAAAGGCAGCAATTATAAAGCTTGAGTCTAGGAATTACCAGTGACTGCCTATCAGAGAAAATGAATGTGTGTGTTCAAGTGCCCCTTGGGACTTTTCATGACTTTCATGCCTTCAAATTTCCATTCAAAAGCAATAGCATACAGAAAAGTCAAAACGCTTATTATAATATGGTTTTCTCTAGATAAAATACTGAGATGATACGAAGAAATATGAGAATTTACCTTAATGGGCAGACAGTGTGTGCCCAGGACTATGCAAGGTAATTTGCTTTTTAATCTACTGAATTCTCAAAACAAATCAATGAGTTAGACATTCCTTTAGCTATTTTTAAAGTAAGAAAATTGAGAATAACTGATTTGCCTAAGGAGTTCCACTTAACTAGTGGCAGAGCTGAATTCAAACACAGGTCTGAAAAACTTCAAAATGTGATCTTTCATAAGAAGCACTTTACTTCATATAAGTATATAATAGCATTAGTATACTTTAAACTTGGTCTTTTTTAAGTTTTTTTACTTACTTAGAGAGAGAGAGGAAGAGAGTTGCATGGGCAGGGGAGGGGCAGAGAGAGAGAGGGAGAGAGGGAGAGAGAGAATCCCAAGCAGGCTCCCCACTGTCAGGACAGGGGCCAATTCGAGGCTTGATCCCACGAACCATGAGATCATGATCTGAGCTGAAAACAAAAGTTGGATGTTTAACTCACTGAGACACCCAGGGGCCCCTAAACTTTGTCTTTAAAGTTCTCTTTCAAGTTGGTCATTTATAAGTTTTATGAATGTCAGAGTATATATGAGGAGAGTGCTAGATATGGCTCTGTATTGCAAGCTGTTGGGAAGGCAGCACATGAACCAGTGTAAAATATTTAATTAAAAAGATGTAATGAGAGGCACCTGGGTGGCTCAGTCAGTTAAACATCAGACTCTTGATCTCAGATCAGGTCTTGATCTAAGGGTCTTGATTTCATGCCCTGCATTGGGCTCCATGGTGGTCATGGAGCCTCCTTGGGGGGAAAAAAAGATGTAATGAAAATCTAAAGACACAAACCTTTTCCTTTTGTTTGTTTGTTTGTTTGTTTGTTTTTAAGGCTGGAGGGTAATTCCATCCAGTTACTTCTTGCTAGCACTAGAATTCATTATAAGCATTGAAATCAAGCAGTAATTTCTTCCAGCTTCCTTCATCTTTTAAAAATGGTTTGGCTCCTCTCTGTCATTAATATTTCTATATTCTATTGTAATAAACCTAATAATTTCTAGAAGATTCCTGATAGAATTATAGACGGAATGAATTGTTTGTAAATTATAGATCAATTTGGAATTAAATTACATTTTGACAATATTGATCCTTCCAATTTGTAAACACAATAAATCTCATCATTTGTTTAGTTTTCCTTTTATATCTGTCAACAATTTTCAGAGGTTGTGAAGAAGTCTTGCACACCTCTTACCTTTAAGTATTCTATTTTTTTGAGCACCATCATCTCTTAATTTTCATATTATACATTTTTTCTATCCAGCACCCGAAACAATAAATGATTTTTTTCATATTATTATAGAATTTGGTAATTTTTGAGTATTTGAAATTATGATATTAGTAACTAAATGTTATTTGAATATCATTGATGCATAATACTCTACATTTCATTCCTTCAACAAACCATGAGCCAGTCTTGTAAGATGTTGTTTTCATCTGGTCAGTTTAGAACAGAGGAATAAAAAACATGGTAGGCATCATTTACTGAACACATAAAATATATTTGATGGTTATGTCCTAAGGTTGTGCCCCTACAAGTTTATTTAACTCATTTAACAGTGATAGAAGTTTTATAGAATTCTTAGCATTTTCTCTGTAGACAACTATGCAATCTACTCTCTTCTCACAGTGACGAGGACAACCAGTATAAGACTGAATAAAAATGTGAGAACAGGCATCCTGGCTTTATCCTCAGTCTTAAAGGAAAGTTGCTAACATTTTTATAGGACACACAGTGTCCTACAACATTAATTAACTTTTATTTTTATTAATGACTGTTAGATTTTGATTTGGGGTTTTTGCTGGTTTCATGAAACTAACTATAAATAAAGCACTCCCTATTTCTAGAGTTTGCAAGTTTGTTGATAAGGGTTACAGTAAAAAATATTTCATATAATTCACCAGGGAAGCCATGTGCATGTGGGATTGGAGCTACCAGGGTGGGAATTTGGATGATAAGCCCATTTCTCTAATAGATACAGAACTATTCAAATTTTGTATCCAAACTTTTTAAATTATAGCTTTTAAGAAATTTATCCATTTCATATAAGTGTCACATGTGTAGCAACAAAAATCACTTTCTGTCCTTTGAATGTCATTAGGATCTGTGGTAATAACATCCCTCTCGTCCTTGATATTGATGATAAATATTTCCTTCATTTAAAAAAAAAATTTTAATGTTTATTTTTGAGAGAGAGGGAGAGAGACAGAGTGTGGGCCGGGGAGGAAGAGAGAGAGAGGGAGACAGAGAATCTGAAGCAGGCTCCAGGCTCTGAGCTGTAAGCACAGAGTCTGACACAGGGCTTGAACTCACAAACCGTGAGATCATGACCTGAGCAGAAGTGGGAAGCTTAACGGACTGAGCCACCCAGGTGCCCCTCCTTTTTTCTTAATCTATCTAAGGACCTATAAATTTTGCTTAATTTCAAGAACCAAGTGTTTACTAGTTTTATTTTCTCTTGTTGCATATTTACTATTCTGTTAATTTTTGTTCTCATCGTTAGTGATTCCTTTCTTCTGTTTATTTTTTTTTTAGTATAGTTGACAGACAATGTTACATTCGTTTCAGGTATACAACTTGGTAATCTGACAAGTTTATACATTATGCTGTGCTCACCACAAGTATAGTTTACCTTCTGTCCCATTACATCGCTATTACAACATCATTGACAATATTCATTATGCTGCACTTTTTATTCCTGTGATTTATTCTGTAACTGGAGGCCTGTATCTCCCTCTCCCCTTCGATCATTTTTCCCATCCCCCCATACTCATCTTCACTCTGGCAACCATCATTTTGATCTCCCTTTTTATAGTTCTGATTCTGCTTTTTGTTTCTTCTTCTTTTTGTTAAGATTCCATTTATGAGTGAAATCATATAATGTTTGTCTCTCTCAGCCTGATTTATTTCACCTAGCATAATACCGACTAGGTCCATCCATGTTGTCTCAAATGGCACAATCTCATCTTTTTTATGGCTGAGTAAGATCTCATTTATGTATCAGTCATAGTTTATGTATCCACTCATCTATTGATGGATACTTAGGTTACTTCCATGTCTTTTACTTCTTTTGGGTTGAGTTTGGCCCTTTATTTCTAACTTTCCAAAGTGGAACTTATATCACTAATTTTAGACCTTCACTATGTTATTATTTATTATTATGCTATTATTTATTATTTTCTAATTAAAGTATTTAAAATGTAAATTTCCCCCAATAAACCGTTTTAGTGGCATTCATGAATTTTATTAGACTATATTTACAATTTCATACATTTTGAAATATTTTCTAATTTGCTTATGATTTCTTCTTTATACAATGGATTGTGGAGGAGTATATCATTTAATTCCCAAATATTTTTTTATTTTCCTAGATATCTCATTATTATTACTTTCTAATTTATTTCTCCTCTAATTAGAAAATGCATTGTGTATAACTTCAAAAGCACTAAGAGTATTTCAACCGTTTTTATGACTAACATGATCCTTCTGGTGAATGTTTCATTTTACTTGAATGTGTGTTTTAACAAGTTCGCAATAACTTTCTACAATGTCAGTGTGGTCAAATGCATTATAGTTGTTCATTCTCTTTCTCTCTTGATTTTCTGTGTACTAATTCTATCAATCACTTAGAGAGAAGGGTTGAAATCTTCAAGTCTTTGTGGCTCTGTCTACTTCTCTTAATTCCATCAGGTTTTGACTCATGCATTTTGTGGCTCCCCCAATAGATGCATACATTTTTAGGATTATTAACTCCTTGAGGAAGTAACCTTCTTTCATTATAAAATGTCTTTCACTGTCCAGTGTAATAAAACCTTTTTTTCTGATGTCTATTTGTTTTCATACTGATAGTCATTCTAACTCTTACGATATGGTATATCTTCATTCACACTTTAATATTCAAATGTTTAAATGATAAAACCTTTTTTATTTCCCCACATATGTATTTTTCCATTGTTCCATTTTCATACTTTTCTACAGATCCAAGTTTACATTTGATATCTTGTTTTTCAGCCTGCAAATAGCCTTTAGCATGTGTTCTTTTTAAATTTTTTTTAATGTTTATTTATTTTTGAGAAAGAGAGAGAGACAGAGCATGAGCTGGGAAGGGGCAGAGAGAGAGAGAGGGAGACACAGAATTGGAAGAAGGCTCCAGGCTCTGAGCTGTCAGCACAGAGCCTGATGCAGGGCTTGAACTCACGAACCATGAGATCATGACCTGAGCTGAAGTTGGACGCTTAACCGACTGAGCCACCCAGGCACCCCAATTTTATTATTTTTTTAATGTTTATTTATTTTTGAGAGAGAGAGAGAAAGAGCACAAGTGGAGGAGGGGCAGAGAGGGAGAGGGAGACACAGAATCTGAAGCTGGCTCCGGGCTCTGAGCTGTCAGTACAGAGCCCAAAGCAGGGCTCGAACTCACCAGCTGCGAGATCATGACCTGAGCTGAAGTCAGACGCTCAACCAACTGAGCCACCCAGGCGGCCCTAGCATGTGTTCTATTACATGCCAGCTACCAATCAATTTTTTTGGAAAAGTCTGTTCAATCTTTATTTTTGAAATATTACTTTGTTAGGCATAGATTTTAGATGCCCTCCATTTTCCTCTTTAAGCACAAAGGGGCGCCTGGATGGCTCAGTCGGTTGAGCGTCCGACTTCGGCTCAGGTTATGATCTCGTGGTCTGTGAGTTTGAGCCCCACCTCGGGCTCTGTGCTGACAGCTCAGAGCCCGGAGCCTGCTTCGGATTCTGCGTCTCCCTCTCTCTGCTGCCCCTCCCCTGCTCATGCTCTCTCTCTCTGTGTGTCTCAAAAATAAATAAATATTAAAAAAAAAAAAAAATTTAACGGGGAGCCTGGGTGGCTCAGTGGGTTAAGCATCCGACTCCAGCTCAGGTCACGATCTCATGGTCCGTGAGTTCGAGCCCCGCGGCGTCGGGCTCTGGGCTGATGGCTCAGAGCCTGGAGCCTGCTTCCGGTTCTGTGTCTCCCTCTCTCTCTGCCCCTGCCCCGTTCATGCTCTGTCTCTCTCTGTCTCAAAAATAAATAAAAAATCGTTAAAAAAAATTTAAGCACATTAAGTATGTTATTCAATTTTCTTTCAGCTAATATTTTTCCTGAGAATGGTTGTCATTATTTTTCCCCATATGTAATATCACCCCTAACACGTGCTTTTAGAATTTCCTCTTTATCAGTGTTTTTCTACAGTTTGGTTATGATGGCTTGCTATAGATTTTATTAAACATGAAAATTTGCCAACCTTTTTTTCAAACTGTTTTTTTTTCTAGATCTGTTTCTAATGACTAATTTTTCCTGGTTGTGGAACATACTTTCCTCTCTGGTAAAACTGGATTCTTGCTCAGAATATCGATTCTTAGATTATTAAGCATATGAATTTTATCACCTTTCTCTAAAGACTATTTAGTTTTGTGCCCTGAGGAAGTCAATTTACTTGCATATCAGCGTGGTCATTTTAAGGCTTGCTTGGCCCTATTCCTAAGGCACCTCCTTCTTCAGTCCCTCAAGATTCTCTCCAGTATCATCAATCGGTCTCCACTCTGATGAACTAAGGCTCAAACTATGCATCCTTTGCTGGTTTTGCAGCTTATGGCAACCTGTAGTTACTTACCTCATCTCATATCTAATTTTTACCTTTCGTATGTGCCATGATGATTCGGGAAAACATTCGGTGGGTACCGGGAGTGCTTCCCTGCCTATCTTTCTTCGTTCTGATTCTCTGCCTCTCAAATCTGTATCTCCTAAATCCCTAATCCTTAAGAGCTGTATCTTCAGCTCGATGATATATATATATATATATATATATATATATATATACTCTTTTGATTCTCCAGCCCTATTCTGACAAATGCCTACAGGCAGAAAGCCTGTACTAGCTTCAGGCTCATGTGTTTCTTTCCCGTTCTTAGAGTTTACAGCCCTAAACTGCCTATTTTCCGAAGTCAAAAAGTATCAACACAAGTTATTCCAATATGGACAGAAGTGAAAATCTACAGAAACGCTTAACAAAACAAAACAAAACAAAACTTGGCAGTCCATCAGAACCTACCAAAGTTATATTTCATGGACTTCAAATAAGGTTCTTGAGTTACATTCACCACAAAAAATGTGCATATTTAAAGCTTTTACAAATATATATATTTTCTAATATATATACAATGTTTTCTAATATATAATCATCTTAAAAAATGACCTTCACTTTAAGTATTGCAAAAGACCTAATGTAACATTCATTTTAATTGGCTGTCCATCAAATGTAGGCTTATCGTAGCTGTTGAGGAGATCCTTCCAAGTTCATACACTATGAAATGTTTAATTCAAATTGTTAAAGTACAGCATAATTACGTCTAATTTTATAATGAGAAATAAAGAGCATTTTTCTTATGGCATGGTATAGTATTTATTTGTCTAATTTTATCATGAGAAATAAAGTGTATTTTTCTAATGGCATGGTATTTATTTTCATATGGCAGTGTATTGTGGAGAAAATGTATTGATTCACAGAAATATTAAAGCAGATTGTTTTCTTTGCTATTCTCAAATTATACATTTATTTAAATTACAAACTTTGTAAATGTTTTTCATATAATTTAGATAGTTTTTCTCAGAAATTTTCATATGATTACTATAAATTAAAATACACGCATATTAAGTTGTTTCTTTTTGCCAGAATTGTTCAAAATTCCAAACTAGGTCTGTATCTCAAATATTGAGAGAATCTGACCATAGAGTTCCTTTCAATTTAAAAACATTCTCTCCTGGGGCGCCTGGGTGGCTCAGTTTGTTGAGTGTCCAACATCAACTCAGGTCATGATCTCGTGGTTCATGAGTTCAAGCCCCACGTCAGGTTCTGTGCTGACAGCTCAGAGCCTGGAACCTGCTTCAGATTCTGTGTCTCCCTCTTTCTCCCCTGCTCATACTCTGTTTCTCTATCTCTCAAAGATGAATAAACATTAACAATTTTTTTTAAATATAAAATAAAAATAAAAATAAAAGGGGCGCCTGGGTGGCGCAGTCGGTTAAGCGTCCGACTTCGGCCAGGTCACGATCTCGCGGTCCGTGAGTTCGAGCCCCGCGTCAGGCTCTGAGCTGATGGCTTGGAGCCTGGAGCCTGTTTCCGATTCTGTGTCTCCCTCTCTCTCTGCCCCTCCCCCGTTCATGCTCTGTCTCTCTCTGTCCCAAAAATAAATAAAAAACGTTGAAAAAAATTTAAAAAAAAAAATAAATAAAAAATAAATAAAAATAAAAATAAAAATGTTCTCTGTATAATAAGAGAAGGGAAGGGGAAAATGGCATAAATTTTTAAATGTTCTTCAGAGAAAGCTCTGAAATCATGCTTTTTGTTTCATTTTCAAAGGGTGCACTGTATTGCCATGTACTCTCAACTAATAAATGTGTTTGGTTATACAAGATACACCCCAGGAAAACAATTTGATTTTCTCTCAGTTCCTGCCATTAAGTTATGTTTTTGAAATCCATAGATGAAATTCCTAACATCTCTTTCTCTATAACACATTGTACAGAAACACACACACACACACACACACACAGAGATGTGCTTTAGTTTATGTCTTAATGATTTCCTGGAGCACTGTACATCAAATTACACCAGTTTATCTAAAGGGAGAGAAAATAATAATGCATCATTAATTAGTTATTTTTCCCCTTTGCATTAGTCCTACTAGAGCCTAATGATTCATCTTATTCAGTCGTGCCTCTTTTATACTAAGATATTATAAACCTCAAAGTATGTCTGTAATTAAATCCTTAATATTACAAAAAGTCTTGGTTAGTCAATGCTTCCAATACTGTAAATATTTCTGTATTTCAAATGTGTGGATAATCTCAGCAGAATTTTAGTCAATGACAAAGAAGATGCTTGGTAAATCTAGCCATGGCATAGTAATTACGAAGCAGCTGAAATCCCAAATTTCTTGGCAATTTTCAAGAATATGCTTGTTCAAAGGATGATTTTAGTAGAAACCAAAGAATATGTCCTCTGATTTTATTTTAACGTGGTCTACTCGTGACATTTTATTTCATCAACCGTGACACCCCATTCCCAAAATGTGTTGCTGAATGCTCTTAAGACATTATGATAACCAGGGATGAAATTGAAATTCCTGGGATATGTGACAGCTTTAGTTTCTTTCAAAATCAAATTTTCAGTGTCACTACAATGTGGGATATAATCTTCCAAATGAAGAGTCACATCTGGCAGCACTAATAACCTTTAGAGTTAAACATATAAATAAAAATAAATGTTATTTTAAATTCTATGTATATTCTTTATTCTTTACCTCTTCCAGAATACATTTCCATAGCCACACAGCAGTTATTCACTAGTTTTCTATATAAGTTTTGGGATCGGAAGCTAACCTAGAATAATAGTAAGTTTGAAGTACAGAAACTTATAGCTCTGTGGGGTACTGGTGAGAACTGATATATTATGTCTGAAATGTAGTAATTAACCCACTCTTAGATATGGTGTTATATATGCAGCTGGATACATGTAAAGACATGAGCCAAATGTTAAGATACATTGAGATTATGCTTTTCTGTTTCAGAAGACCAGACAGATTCCTATACAAACGGAATCTACTGTCTGGTTTAGCCCAACACATAAAGTATTTCAGTGTAAATACTGCAGAATAATGTCCACTATATATCTTGCTTGATTTACTGTGCTTGTTAAAAGAACAGTTTACAACTATTGGAGTAGCATTAAAATCTCCAAGGCCTTAGGAAATCACTATATGTGATGCTCTCAACCCCTTACTCCCAATTAGGCCGCACACACCCATAAAGGTCTTTCCAATACACTTTCGAAATATTAAAGTTGATACATGACATCCTGAAGAATGTGCACGTGTGTGATCGCATGCCTGTGCATGAGAGGGAGCGATGTGAGGGAGTAATGTGTGATAATAAGAGAGATCCCACCTGATTTGCCACAAGAACATTATAGAGGGGGATTAGAGAATTATGGTTTCAATTCTGACACATAAAACATTTGACTTGTGTCACTCTTATCCTTATAGAAAGGAAAAGCTGCACTAAAACTCAGTGAGTTTTCTTGGACCCAGCAGATAACTCAAGACAGGGAAATCAGCCATCCCCGAATCCGAACAAATAACTGTGAATTAGAGTCACAGCAGTGATCTGCTTACTGGGAGCAGAAGCCACAAGAACACTGAACAGGTAGGAACATTTAAATGTGATTTTGGATGTTGTTAGAGTCTGAGTAATACTGGTACAAGAGAGAAACTCCTGGGGGCCAGTCTTAGGGGTTCCCCACAAGTTTGTGGATTTTGCCTCAAGGAACTCAGTGGGTTCTCACAGTGAAGATTCTGAAAGATAACATCATGGCTCTGTCTGTAGGAGGAGAAAATTAACCATTTGAAGTACAACCAGAACATTCCTCAAAACAGAAGCCTATACTCCAAAGAAAGAGACTTTATCAGGGTCTTAATATACCTTGCAGGTTATTTACTTGACTCAGGTCCCCACCTGCCTTTCTGTCTAACCTTAGAAGACAGTGGCTTGCCACCAGACTTGTGAGCCAAACTGCATACTAAAAATATCTATGAAACTACAGTATCTTTATCAGATCGTTAACTGTTAACATTTCTAAAACCTGCACATTTACAGAGAATTACAAATAGAGAAACCCAATGTTATTCATTTTAGCCTTAATAAAATGCTTTATTTTCTATATTCTTTTAAGTTTATTTATTTTGAGAGACAGAGAGAGCAGAAGAGGGGCAGAGAGAGAGGGAGAGAGACAATCCCAGGCAGGTTCTGTGCTATCAGCACAGAGCCCGACATGGGGCTCGAACTCACAAACTGTGAGATCGTTAGCTGGGCTGAAACCAAGAGTCGGACACTTCACCGACTGAGGCACCCAAGTGTCCCCCTAATAAAATGCTTTTAAAATGAAATAATACTGCTTTTAAAATGAAATAAATGAAGTATATATATATATATATATATATATATATAATGGACATTTATTTTATATTGGTTGCATGTTGAAATAATGATATTGTGGATATATTGTGTTGAATAAAATTATAACATTAAAATTAATATCACCCCTTTTTAAATATAGTAGAATACTGAATAATACATTTGTAGCTCTCATTAGATTTCTTTTGGACAGCTGGTCCAGAAGGAAAAAACACAGAACTCCTGATCAGCCACACTTTCATGAGTAAGATAGTAAGGGCTCATCTGATGACTTATAATAAAATGCGATAAATCCACTCAAAATGTTTTTTAGCTTAATGACATCATTTCACTGATTTTTTTTCAACAAACTGCATTTTTCTCTGAGTTTTGGCATTGAGAAGACACAAGTCAGAAAACACCATTGTGAATTTGTCAGAATTTTAATTCTGAAGCAGCCAGCATCCATGAGTGTTGTCTGGAATAATAAGTTTTTGAATTTTCAGCTTTGGCTACACCAATAGATAATGATCATTAAATGTAAAAGACTGAAACATTTATCAAAATTAGTACAGCTGGTAATTTCCATTTCATTAAAATTTATACGTGTTTTCATTTATAAAGTTTCTTCAGCTATCTGGGATCCATGAAACCTTTCAAAGTTCACAGATGAATATCATGAACTCAGTGAAATTTTATGGAACATTTTGTGGACTTGTTCCTTTTTCTATTCTGGAGAGAAGAGTCACAGACTCCATCAGTTTGCTGAATGGCTCCATGATACAAACAATTTAATGTCCTACTTTAGAACAAGGTTATTTTCTTTCTAGTACTGTGACTTCTTTTTGGTTGAGATAAAGACTAGCATAAATTTCTTCAATTTAGTTGCTACTAATACATTGTTTTGAGTTGTTGAGTTTTAAGAAATTCACTGGATGTATTGAGAGACAGTAAACCCTAGGAGTGGAGGTTGAGGAAGTACATTTTAATCTGAAAATGATAGCAATTTTATATGGTTTAAATCGTTATTTGACACATCCTATATATCTGCTCTCTGTAGTAGAATCATTAATGCCTTCATGAAGAGTAATTCATGTAAAAGGAAACCTCATGCACTGTGTTGGGAATGTAGACTGGTGCAGCCACTGTGGAGAAAGCATGGAGTTTCCTCAAAAAACGAAAAATAGAACTACCCTATGATCCAATAATTGTACTAGTAGGTATTTACCCAAAGAATACAAAAATACTGATTTGAAAGAATATTTCCACCCCTGTTTTTGTTGTAGCATTATTTATAATAGCCAAATTATGGGAGCAGCCCAAGTGTCCATTGTTTGATGAATGGATAAAGAAGAGGTGAGGGGTGCCTGGGTGCTCAGTCGGTTGAGCGTCTGACTTCGTCTCAGGACATGATCTCACAGTTCATGGGTTCAAGCCCCACATCAGGCTCTGCACTTGCTCAGAGCCTGGAGCCTGCTTCAGATTCTGTGTCTCCTTCTCTCTCTCTGCCCCTCCCCTGCTCACGCTTTGTCTCACTCTGTTTCTCAAAAATAAATGTAAAAAAATATTAAAAAATAAAAGAAAAAGAAGAGGTGATAAATATATATATATATATACACATATATATATACACATATACATATGTGTATATATATATGTGTATATATATATATATATTTACATATTATGCAGCCATAAAGAAGAATGAAATCTTGCCATTGCAATGGATGGAGCTAGAGAGTATAATGCTAAGTGAAATTAGTCAGAGAAAGACAAATACCATATGATTTCAGCCATGTGTGGAATTTAACAAACAAAACAAAGGAATGAGAGAGACAGAGACAGAGACCGAGAGAAATCCAGAACAGATTCTTAACTATAGAGCACAAACTGATAATTACCAGAGGGGAGGTGGGTGGGGGGAATGGGTGAGATT